>NW_027103497.1:131430-628472 GCF_902728285.1 Clytia hemisphaerica
GTTTTTTAAAATGATCCAAATTTATCGGGTGGACACGCGCTATTGATAGGTTTGAGAGTTGTTTGCTGATTTTGGGCTCGCGCAAAACAGTTTCTCTATTTCACGATTGATCGCTAAGACATTTATCTTTTCAGCTTCTTGTTTAAAATGCTCATTTTTCAAATATTTGACACGTGATTGATCTTTTTGCGAATGGAAGCCAGACTTTTATGATCGCTGTTATTTGACATTAATTCGTCTTTCGTTTGAAATAATTGTTTAAGTTTTTCATCATTATGCCAGGGTTGAGTTTGTCTGACACGATTCTTTTTTCGGTAATGTAGTGTCTGCGCTACGTTTGATTACGGTAACAAGTTTTTCAGTAAGTTTCATTATTGGTCGATTCATCCAAATTGTAATTTGAAAAGTTCTCGGTTAAGTAGAAGAAAGTTAGATTCTGCTACCCGTCAATAGCTGAGAAGTCTATTCTCTGTTTGATAACAGTTTTTTTTCTACCAATAAAGCGGGCGATTTTTTGTGACTGGAGTATTGAGACTGCTATAACGAGCCTGGTGTCAAAATCAAGAATTGTAAACACGACAGTTTGTTGTGAACTTTCTAATCCAACAACATGATAGAACGAATCATTACCTGTACTTTTCTGTTTTACCATCTGGAGAGTGCCTGTAATCTCCTACATAACTTATGGTTGAACCAGGTATTCAATACAGACATTTTTTGAGTGTTTACAAGATCATGAATCTACTCCCATTATCATTTACAACAAGACTTCGATTATCTTCCTTCTCTCTCAATGACGAAATAAAGACAACTGATGAAGTAGCATTGAAGTCTCTATGCAGATCATTTACGTTTTTCGGGGAGGCCTGAAATGTTTTTTCAACTGGCAATAGAAAGCATTTTTAGCTGAGACTGTACTTTCTTCAGTCGGAGCATAACAGTTTATAATACGAAGACAACAACCGTATACATTTATATCTGCTACAATTAAGCGAGGGTTCACTGGAGTAATATCAAGTACATCGATATTAGGGTCTGATTTGATAACAATTCCAACGCCATGGTGTCGTTTAGTTTGGTAACCGCTCCAGTAAACTTCATATTCGTGACGTGTTTCAGTTTTTACAATGGCAGATCCTTTACAAAGACGTCGTACTTCTTGTAAACCACAGATATAGAGACCAGCTTTGTCGATTTCCTTCACAACTCTTTCTAATTTTGAGTCGTCTTTCCCAGTTCTGATATTGACAGTTCCAATTTTCCATTGGTGATAAATTTTAGGCATCGATCTTGGAAGATATTCAACCAATATTTAAGGGCGTGAGTGGAACCCACATCCAGTCGTGAGTGGTCAATTCCTCGTCCCGAGACGAATAAAAAATCTCAAACCATCATCATCAGTGAGTCTTTGATGTATTCTTTTGGGCGTGGTGGGTCACCTCCTATTGTGATGGAGGATTATCGTTCACCACCACACCCTTTTTTTCAGTTGCTTGATCTATAAGAACAACTTATTCACTAATTCTTAATGGAGTGAATTTTTTTATCTGTTTATCTATTTTATTACTATTTTACAAATATTTTTATATAATAATATTCTAACACCATCAAAGAATTCTCCCTCCAAATTTCAGGTCTCTAGCTACACTAGAAAAAGAGATATGCAAAATTGAAGAGGCATGACTGGAAAATTTCTTTTTTTTCTTTTTTGACACATTTTTCGAATTTTTCCAAGCTATTTTCCTTACCTTTTTTTTGACATTTTTAGTCAAATTTTTGACACTAAAATTTGAATATCTTTACAACCACTTATTCTCTGGAGGCCTATGACCCCTCATTTTCTTTCTTTTTCAAAGCTCTACAAGATAGGATAGGTTTTGAAAAAAAAATTAAAATTTGAAAAATCTTCTGGAGTCGCTACCTTTTCACATGATAGAGTCCCCTGCCCAGTTGGCGACCGGTCTAGTTGGCAACCGGTCTAGTTGGCAACCGGACGTCTTTGAACCCAGAAAAGTCATACAATAGACCTTTTTTTAAAGAGGCCACCCTGTTGAATAATTACGTAGTCCAGCAGAAAAACAATGATATAGCCATGCATAATTATTACAAATATGCATGATACAGTAATTACAATGCATGGCTGTATCATTGTTTTTATGCTGGACTCCTTAATTATTCAACAGGGTTGCCTCTTTAAAAAAAGGTCTATAACAAACCTCTGGAGAATTTTTTTTTGGTAGTTATCTGGCCTTGAGCTATTTCCCGTACTGTGTAAAAAAAATTATAGTAAAGAACGAGTAGAATCTGAAAGATCCAACTTTGCACGGAAGCACACGAAAAAACCGGATTTTTTCGAAAAAAATAAAAAATGGCTACCTGTGGACCACCAGTCTGGAAAGGAGGGAAATGTTACGCCGGAGCAGTGCCAACTTAACTGGGAAAAGTTGAAGGAAGCAGATCTCAAATCTGAAATCTACGCCGGAGATATCTGGCGCACAAGTTGTAATTTCCAGGCTGGCCTGTGGACAAAAAAGCTTTGTAAGAAAAAACGCCACAAGCTAAAGTTTTATCTTTTCACAGAACAGCCCGCTACGGCCCAAATTTTGAAATGGGCCTGGGTATTTTTCGCGCGGGAAAAAGTGTTATGCTAATCAGCACATTTTGAGTGGTTTTAGGCTAAAGTTTTACATTCCACCAGCCAAACTCAATGAAATTCAGCACATAGTCTCACTTGCCACACCCGTTTGGTTTAGAAATGCAAACTACTGATGTCTAAACTTTTCAATATAGCTATATCCAGAACTAACAGACTTTTTGAACTTCTGTAAAAAAGTTCAAACTCTTAGTTTTACCATGTTCTGTGAAAAAATCATAACCAATAGTGAAATACTCGTTAATAATCATATTTTAAGATTGAAGACAAAAACTTTCATCTCTATTGAAAAACTCGCGCAAAATATAATTGAAATAAGAGAAGTATACAGGGGGTCATACTAATAGCTACAGGAGCTGAAAGCAAACAATTAAGGCCAATGTTTTTGATTTTTCTGAAGGACAAAAGGTATAAGGTTTACTGAATATGGTACTGAAGACGGCATAAGGCTGGGACTATTTATTTAAAAGATATGGGCAAAAAAAGGCACTTTTTTCAGATGATATTTTAGATTTTACTTAGAAACTTAGAAAAAGCCGGTTTTTGACTGTTTCTGATCCTAAAGTGCTATTTTTTGGTAAAAGTTATGCTATTCATGTTTGGATTTCTAGAAAGCTTACCCATTCATTGTCAATATATTTATTTGAAAGTAATTGCTTCATGGAATAAAACTGAATAAAAAAAAGATACAGTCAAATCTTGTAGTAGGGTCATTTTTATTCTGCTAAAATCGATTATCGGATTTCCTGTTTTTACCCTACGCAAACAAGTGTGGCTTATTATTTATATTTTGGAAGTGATAAGATGGCACAGATGTCTCCTGGTAAAAGATACAGTTTTTTTTGGTTATTTAGTATCCTAATTAGGATGTTGATTGCTATTTTGGATACTTTTTGTAACACCATCATCATTTTTGTTGGCTTTAACATTTTATGGATCATGCTTTTATCCAGGCATTTCCCTTATAGTGGGCAATTAGCTTTTACCCGAAAATTGCATTCTTTTTATTTTAACAATGGGTTGTTGCTCTCCCAAGATTTTCTTGTTATGTGAAGAGATAGTTGAAGATATATTTGGGTAAAGTTATAGCTGACTTTTAAAGTATTCCTGTTCAATATTTTATGAAATTTATGAGTTTTTGGAAAGTTTTTGGTGGCATAGAAGCCATTTAGTGACATTGTTTGTAACACTAGAACTGAAGGGGGATTGAACCAAATAACTTTTCTGGATCTTGATGTTTTTGACTGTTTATTTTGTTTTTCGAACTTTATTTCATCTTTGTATCCACTTGATTTTAGAGATTAAAATTTTTTAATTGGAGTAGTTCTTTTAAACAGATCAATTACCAAACTAATTGAACTTGTCGAATGACAAAAATTTTTTAATCAAACCAGTTCCTAAAATTGTACGTAAATATTTGATTAAGTTAGACTAAACATATTATTAAGTTTGACGATGTAATTTTTTACTTTCAGGCAGGGAAATTTTGGAGCCAATTAAGTAACATCCTTTCAAGGATCATAAAAAGCTAGCATGATTGAAATGCTTCCAATTTGCAACTGTCTGCAATAAAGAGAAAATAATGACAAACTCTTGTTCTTTATTAGAAAAAATGTATGTAGCTAATCAGTACCCACAAAACAGAAATCAAGATTTGCCAAGGTTTTGGAGTCAATGTTCCAAAGAGCCAAAATCCAGTACTGCATATGTTTTGCATATTTTCCCACTAAATCCAACCACCACACTTTTTCCTGTAATTTTGTATGAAAAGCCTATTACAGTCTATAACACAACACACAGTTGCAATTCATGCTATTTGAATGATCTTTTATATCATTATACCTTAAGTGGATTAATTTTTGCGAGGATTGTATTTCTGGAGTTTCTGGAGGTTCTGTGAAAATTTGCAAAATTTGGCAAAATTTAATACTTGTAAAAGTTTTAAAACTATTGTGCTTACCTTTGTTTTAGACTTAATGATAAGAAGAACATTTTTGAAAATGGCTGAAAAACAACTGCATCGTTTCATTGATATTGGAGTTAATTTGACCGATCCAGTATTCAATGGTGTTTATCATGGGAAAAAAGCTCATGAAGATGACTTCTCTATCATGATGCAAAGAGCAAAAGATATTGGTATGAAAAAAATGATGATAACGGTTGGGCATCTTGAAGAAGCACCTGCTGCACTTGATTTAGTAAAAACCGACGAGAGTTTATTTTGTACCATTGGATGTCATCCAACCAGGTGTAATGCATTTGAGAAAGATACAACACCTGAGGAATATTACAGAAAACTTCTTGAAATAGCTACACAGAACAAAGATAAAGTTGTTGCAATTGGAGAATGTGGTTTAGATTATGATAGGGAACATTTCTGTCCAAGAGAGACTCAAAAGAAATATTTTGAAAAACAATTTGATTTAGCTGCTGAAACTAAATTGCCAATGTTTCTTCACATGAGAAATGCAGGTGATGATTTTGTGGATATTTATAAGCGAAATATGGATAAAGTTAATGGTGGTGTTGCTCACTGTTTCACTGGAACTGCTGAAGAAGCAAAAACACTTCTTGATCTTGGTTTGTACATAGGAATAACAGGTTGTTCCTTGAAAACGGAAGAAAATCTTGAAGTTTTGAAAACAATTCCTTCAGAAAGATTAATGGTTGAAACAGACGCTCCATGGTGTGAAGTCAAAAACACACATGCTGGCTCAAAGTATGTGAAAACTAAGTTCCAAACTAAAAAGAAAGAAAAATGGGAAGCTGGTTGTTGTGTTAAATCTCGCAATGAGCCCTGTCATATTATACAAGTTCTTGAAATAATGGCAGCTGTCAGGGGTGAAGACCCTAAAGAACTCGCAGAAATTATGTTTGAAAATACTGAAAAATTGTTTTTTAAATGATAATTTAGAGTTATATAATTTGAATAGAATTTTTACAAGAATTGATTTTTTGATTATTTTTTAGATTAATGATTGGTACCAAAAACTAGCACATCTTAAAATAATTTTAATACACCTTTTCGGCTGTAGTCGCTAATTGCCGCGCAGGCATTTTTTGTCCGTTTTACCACCCCAAAACCGTCCCAGTCTTTTTTTCGCGCCTATAGACAGGTGTTAAAAAAGGATTGGATCGAGTTTAGGGGGGAAAAAGTGCCCACGCAGCAATTTGCGGATACGGTAAAAAAGGTTTATAGGATAAAGCTTTTTTGTGAGATTCACACAAAATTTTTAAAATAAAACTTTCGAAAAATTAAATCCATGCCATATTTTGGAATTCCGATTAATCACTATTCATTGAATGAAGTATTTTTCGCATAGTTTAGCACTTTACTTATTCTTATTATAGTTCCAAAAGCAACAACTGTCTTTTGTGAATTTAAAAATTTATTTCTATTTCAAAGTCATTTCAATGTGACTAAAAAATAATCACTTTACTTTTTTTCACAGATCAAATAAGTAAAAACATTATGGATGAAAAAAGCAATATTTATTATGATTCAGGTGATGGTATCAAATTATTTGACAGTGATCAAAGTGAAAATTGTATTGATGAAGAAGAAGAAGATTGGGGCTTAGAATTTGATAAGGAGGAAGAAAATGAAATTGATGTAAATGAAAAAGAAGTGAAACGGGATGATGAAGTCAATCAAGAGACAGGTATATTGATATATGAATGCATTCTAAAAAATCCAAAAAAGAAAAGTTATTATCAGTGCAAGTTTAGAATCTACCAAGAAATTTGAGACCTGTTAATTTCAATACATTCTATGTTATTTTCATAATTGATACTGTTTATTATATAGGGGCATCTTCATCCAAGGAGACAAATTCAGATGTTATCATACAAAGAATGTCATTAAATGATGGAAAAGCTGGAATGCAAGGTCTGGATAAAGAAAAAATCAACAAAATCATTCACGAAGCAAGTAAAGGATCAAAATTTTATGAGAATGAGAAACGTAAGGATGAACGTGTACAAGAGCGTGTTTGTGAAATGAAACGTGATCTTGCTAAATTTACGGAAACCGATAAAAAGAAAGCCATTGTCGAAAGTGATAAATTATTAAAGGAACTTGAAGATGAGTTTGATTTTACTCGTACGATCTGTCATGTTGATATGGATGCTTTCTACGCTGCAGTTGAGATGAGAGATGACCCGAAACTGAAGGATGTCCCGATGGCGGTAGGTGGGAATGATATGTTGTCTACTTCCAACTACCTTGCAAGAAAATTCGGTGTCCGTGCAGCTATGCCGGGTTTCATTGCCAAAAAGCTGTGTCCAAATCTTGTAATTGTATCATCTCATTTTGATAAATATCGTGCAGTGAGTGCTGAGATCCGTGAGATCTTCAAAGAGTATGATCCAAATTTTTCACCCATGAGTCTTGATGAAGCTTACCTAGACCTGACTGAGTATCTGGTAACTAATTGTGAGGAATTGACTCTTAAAGTGGATGAAAATGATACCAGATGCCTTGCCGAGATTGTAGTAGAAGAAATACGTACCAGAATTCACGATAAAACACAACTGACTGCTAGTGCTGGTATAGCACCTAATTTGATGTTGTCAAAAATCTGTTCTGATTTCAATAAGCCAAATGGGCAATATTATTTGCAGCCGAACAAAGAGATGGTTGTGAATTTCATACAGGATTTACCTATACGTAAAGTATTTGGTATTGGTCGAGTTACTGAACAGATGTTACAAGCTCTTGGAGTTACTCATGTAAAGGACTTGTTGGCACAAAGAGATATTTTGTATTTGTTATTCTCTACAACGACTTTTGCTTACTTCATGAGAGTTGCGTTAGGAATCTCAGGCAATCGGATTATGCATGACGATCGTAAAAGTATGAGTGTCGAGCGCACCTTTCACAATCAGCAGGATAAAGACCAACTACTGAAAATTTGTAATTCACTTTGCCAAGAACTGGCTAACGACTTAAAAAAGGAATCGTTACAGATACGTAATATCACTTTAAAGTATAAACTATCTTCCTTTGTAACAAAGACTCGATCTAAAAGTATTCCTTATTCAATTTGCAAAGCAGAGGAACTTTTTCGATTCTCTAAAGAGATTTTACTGCATGAAATTCAGGAGTTTCAAAAAGAGGGGAAGAGATTCGAGCTCAGGTTAATGGGTGTCCGCGGTGCGCATTTTTATGATAAAAAACAATCTTCAAGTTTGAAGCAAAATGTCGTGGAAGACTTTTTTACTGCTAAATATTCAGAAATTTCTCCTGTAAAGCAGGGTGGTGCTTGTGCAGGACCATCTACTAAAGCAGATGATAAACTTGTACCCTGTCCTGTATGTGGAGCCCTGCAATCTAATGCTAATTTAGATGCCTTAAATTCACACATTGATGCTTGCTTAACCAAACAAACTATCAAAGAAATAGTAAAAGAGCAAGATTTAATCGAGGCAAAAACTCAGAAATCGTCACCAGCGAAAAGTACTGTTTCATCAGGAAAAAGGAAATCGAATGAACAATTGAAGAAAAAAGAGTCGAAAAAGAGCAAGAACACGCTGCATTCTTTTTGGAACAAATGAACATTGTTGTAATATTTGAATACACCTTTTCGATCGGTCAGGCGCGTGCCATTTCCCCCTAGACTCTACCAAATCCTTTTTTGACACATTTTTCTATTGCCTATTAGGTGCGAAAAAAGGACTTGGACGGTTTAAGTGGGATAAAGCGGACAAAAAAATGCCCGCGCGGCAATTGGCGGCTACGGTGGAAAAGGTGTATTTATCGTAGTCAGTTTATCTAATTGAAAATAATTATTTAGATTTTTGTAATCCGATGCTGTCCTCTTTGTTAAGTCTGCAAAAAACTTACTATTGTTCTTACCAGAAACTTACCAAAAAAACGATTATGTGTGCAAATTTAGAATACTAGAGAAAAGGGGAACTGCCTTCAGAATTTTGAAAAGCGTTAATAAAATACCTAAATCTCCAATATATTTTGATGTTAATTGTAGTTTTCGGAACTTTGAAACCGTTGATTTTGCCCAAAAAGGTTTACACAGGATGATTTCGACGACCAAAAAGTTAAGAATATCCATGATGAAATGAATTTACACCATTCTTATGAAAAAAGCGTGTATTCGTCTTCACGTTTTGACAGAAAATGATTAATTATTATGTTTCTTATATTATCAGATATTATACTAATATTTATCTGAGTCACGACTCGATCGAGAATTGCACAAAGCCTGTGAAAAATGTTTCAAAACAAGCTTTTTGGTTGAGCTTTTTTTATAGAAAACTTTATCCGAAGACGGCAAGCTAATACTCGATTTTGACTTACCATTTAGGACTCCCCAGATAACCTTTTCTTCTCGTAGTAACAAATCATAACCCTTTTAGATAAAAAGTCAGAATAATAATTTTCTCCGTCGTTTTTCTTTCAGGGAATCTAGAAATATTGAAATAAAAATAATAGAATATTAAAAATAAAGAAATGAAATGAACAAAATATTAATAGTAAGTATATTAAACTGTGACATAAATTTTTCGTGATATTGGTGATATACATATACGTCGTAAAATATCCTGCTGATTAACCTCGCTATTGCCTGTCAAAGAAGTCATTGATTGCACTTGCAATTAGAACTCTAAACCCAATAAATTAATCTTTGATCAAAACATAAAAACATCATAAAAATTGTTATAGAACTGTATCTGTTAAGAATAATCGTATGGGAGATGATACTCCGTCCTATTTCCGTGTCAAACTCTCCAAATATTTTTGCATAGACGCATCTTGCTTAATTGAGTAATCGAAGCAGTGATAAATTCTACACGATCCACGAGCAGCATTATATTTTCGAAGACATATTTTGCATGTGTGAGTTTTGACACCATCAATGTCTGTTGTTCTTCTAGGACACATCACTCTGGGATAACAAAACTCGTGTGGACTTGTATCTAAATAATAACAGATGAAGAATTATCTTTCTTTAAAGAAATGCAAGTTAGTAAAAGGTGAGTTAATACCAGGGCATTAAGAGGGTGAGATATAGCCAGTACCTCACCAAAAAATGTGGTTTTTATTCCGATCCTTGGTGAGTTAAGGCCGGTCTCCACTTTCGTGCGACATAAGCGAAAACTTTTTGACGTTATTGTAAGGTCATTGGTCGGTTGAGAAATGAAGCAATTCCATTGGTCGAAATTGACGTAACGGATGAAAAAAGTAGAACTTCCTTCAACTTCTTTTTTGTTCGCGCCGAAACTTTTTTATGACGTAATCTTTTCTTCAGGCAAAAAAGGTTAAGAAAAAAAACTGTCGCCCATTTCGCGCGAAAGTGGAGTTCGGCCTTTAAACGGTGTTTTGACACAAATTCAGTTTTTCGCTATTGCAGGAGCTTCGAAAGTTTAAAAAGTGACGTCAAAGAATTGAATATGCTTAAGTCCGAAAACCAAGCCTTCAAACATTCGAAAAAGTTGCAACCGGGATTATAGGTGTTACTGTATAAAAAAAGCCGTGAAGTCGACGCGCACTGTATTGATCAACTGTATCGCCTGACATTAAAAAATAAATATGAAAATATGAAGTTTAATTTATTCTCCCATCTCACCTCTCGTCATATCTTCTTGTGAGAAATCTTCCTCTTCAAATTCCGATGGATGAAAGTCTTCCAATAGAGGATCTTTATAGTATGCACCTAATGAATGAATGAAGATAAAATTACATTTTTCATTTTTGATCCTATTCAGAATTGGCTACTATGGACATTTCTTCAGGTCGGCTATTGGAACACACACATATAATACACATCAGCAGGTAAGCCTAACAATCTTCATTGTGAAATGTGGAAATTGTGTAGTGGAATATTTAATTGATCAAAAAGCGCAAGAATTCTTTGAGCTTTGTATAAATCCATAAGGTTGATTCAAAATTTAGGCCATAGTTAATAAACGCACAGGGAAAATAAACGGGAGAAAATAACAAAAGTTATAAACATGCGCTTAAGAGGGGGAGGGGGTTAAAGAGTTTGATTTGGAATCATACGATGAAGCAGTGCTCAGGCAGACCCAAATTTTTCAGGAAAAGTTAGCCATATTTTATTCCAAATAGTTTTTTGATATCTGTCTGAACCTTGTAAGGGTCTTTAGGTCAACTATAAAAATACGATGAAAAACCTTTTGTCATATAGTTAGCTTTTAAAAAGCAGATTATCAGTTTATATACAGTGTCTCCTACTAGATCTATATTTTTGTATACTCTGGTGTAATAATTAGAAATACTTACTGCTTGATTGTACAGCTACTGCTGCAGTCAGCAAGAGAATCTTGAACATCATTGTGTGATATGGTGTTAACAGTACGCCAATTTGCTCTGTAATAACACGTTCGTTCGTTAAACAGCTTATTTTTTTCATTTTTTTATTTACTTTTCACTACCAATTTTCTTGTCTTAACCATTCATCTTTGATTTCAACGTTACCGTTGAGTTTTCAAACATCTCCAAGGCAATTTTATTTGTTCTATTTATTATTTGGTCGCAACACTAAGAAAGGAAAGATATTATTGGGGGGACGTACGTGATATCGGTACATCGGTATTGGCCTTTTATTAGATCGGTAAATCGGTATTTCAAGAGCAGCTCGGTATCGGTAAAAGACCTTTTTTTTATGTCTGTATTTCCAAACCAAGAAATCATGTTTCATCAATGAAATTTTTAAAAGATACATTAAACAGATGTACAAGACTCTAGAAAATCTCCATTTGAATGTTGGTACAAAATATTGAAATTTTCAATAAGAAAGGGGAATGTAGAAAATCTACATTAATGTTGGTACAAAATAATCGTTCGGTATCGATATTTGAGCGAAAAAGTTATCGGTTTATCGGTAATTGGGTTAAAAAGTGATTGGTATATCAGTATAACGAAGTCCCGTACGCCCCCTCATATTATTTTGATTTCGAAATATTCTTTTTAATTTTTTGTGTATGCTTATTATTTGTCAAGGTTTTGAGAAAAAAAGTAATGCATTCATTTCTCTCTATTGTTCATTTAAATGCTTCAGAGTTGCAACAACCCATTCTTGTCTTTACCAATTTTGGATTAATGATGAACCGAACAAGTCGACCCGGTCGTATCTTGAAAATTAGTAAATTTTGGACCCTGTCAGATATCTTCAGAGTCTAAATAGTAGGGGGAATTTTGTTCGATTTTTTGGAATCGCTCGACTGTTTTGTTAGAAGCACTTGTTATACATTTTTGGAAAGCTAAGGGGTAGGGGAATCGAAATTACTATGTTTCCAATTTTTTTTCGGACACTTTGGTGTGATTTTCGGACAAATATGACGGTCTCAGGCAAAAATCATAAAAAAAATAAAAAATGAAAATTTTAGCTCGAGAAAACGGAGACCTGTTGTATATTTTTGGAAAGCTCTCAAAAAATTAAGATTAGAGATATATTGCAAGTATAGGTGATTTCTGTACCTAACTCGAGATATTAACCCTTGAAAACCGTGTTTTTCAGCCAGAAACAGCTATTTTGTCCAGTTTTTGCGCTTTTTGGAGCTCAATATCTCGAGTTAGGTACTGAAATCACCTATACTTGCAATATATCTCTAATCCTAATTTTTTGAGAGCTTTCCAAAAATATACAACATGTCTCCGTTTCTTCGTGCTAAAATTTTCATTTATTTTTAACCCTATGATTTTTGCCTGAGACCGTCATATTTGTCCGAAAATCACACCAAAGTGTCCGAAAAAAAATTGGAAACAGTAATTTCGATTCCCCTACCCCTTAGCTTTCCAAAAATGTATAACAAGTGCTTCTAACAAAACAGTCATGCGATTTTACAAAATGCCCTCTACTAAAAAGAGGGACCCTGACTGCCCGTACCAATTTCGCCTGAATGCCCCCCCCCCCCGAGCTGAGTGTTTTCTGTGACTTCAATGTGATGGCGTCTTTCATTTTTAATGTGTTTATCATAGGTTTTGTCCTTAATATGTTAGGGTTTTTCGGAGATGAATTTTTGCAAAAAAAAGTGCTGACGTCAACAGAAACATCATTTTCAAGAGTGTCCCTCTCAATTTTTATTTTCTTTACTTCGTGAGGAATCTCTGTACAAAATTTCAGAGCTCTATCACAATTTGAATTATACATATGATAATCCATCCCTATATTAAACCTGGGAAACGATAGAATATCTCTAACGATGCATTGTTAGATTTTACAAAATATGAAAAATTGATTATGGGTTGGTTAGGCTGCTGGCATCGAATAATAGATTTGTGATCCTTACAGATATACATGTATACGGAATGCGGTTTTATAGATATGTCTTGTGGCCTACATAACTGAGATATTGAAAGTGGATCGTTTTTAACAGCCAGATGCGGCAAAGGCTCTTTCTGACAATCACCCGAACTCCTTTTGAGGAGGAGCTAAAACTGAGGAAGTTGGCCCTTTTTTAAAATTTTCTTTAAAAAACTTTGAATTTCACAGTTCTTTTCGGACCGGAGGGGGTGAGGGTTTTTTGTCGAGGTGATGGAAATTGGAGAAATTGACGGAATAAACCTGAGTGAATAAACATTCGAAAATACATTACTAAACAGGGCTTTTGCACAATAGACAGCTCTAGGCTTTAAGGCCTCACTCTTCGTCTATAGGCACTGCTATAGTCGGCCACTAGTAACCCCCACCGGGAATTGCTTATTAACAGTTTTAAACATAATTGACAACTTTCACAAAAGATGTTTATCAATAGAGACTATTCATTTTATTATCGAAAACTAGAAATAACATTGGGCTGTTCCAGAAAATTTCCGTACATGGGGGTGGAGGATATATTGTCCGGGGGCAGCGAAAAATCATCAAAATTTGCCTATTGTCCGGGAAGCAAATTTACTCTGTCCGGGGGTAATTTGGGTTGTCCGGGGGTCAACTGATGCTTGTCTGGAGGGTAAAACCCGTTGTCCGGGGGGGCCAAAAGTCACTTTGTCCGGGGGGTAAATCACAGAAAATTGTTATATCCTCCACCCCCATATTTAAATTTTTTCTGGAAAAGCCCATTCTAAATCTGTACAAAGCTTCAAAATTGAAAATTATAGTTCAAGTTCTTTGCTGCAAAAAAACGTTAGTCTTTAAGCGCCATTTGTCGGTAGTGGGTATGATTTGACATCGCCACACTTCATTCCGTTTACTCTGCACATCATTTTGCCACTTACTGAAACAGGATAACGAAGACAATATCGACATTTGTTGTATCCATCAGTCAATATTTGTGAGCAGCGAAAGAATGGAGCACAAAACAGACCAGATGGATCGGCCATTTCTATGGTGAGAGATATATAAAATAACATATTTTCTTAAAGTGAATCCGGATATGATGAAAAGTTTTAATACTTCAGCCTAGGAAATTTTGTTGAATACACCTTTCCGACCGTAGTCGTGCGGGCATTTTTTCGTCCGTTTTATCCGACTAAAACCGTCCCAATCCTTTTTTGACGCATTTTTCTATTTTACGATTATTGGTGCGAAAAAAGGACTGGAGTTTTTTTCTCAGATTTAAGAAATTTATCAATCCTTAAACTTTAGAAATTTTCAATCTAAGTAGCAGGAACACAATCCAATTAGAACCCCCGCCTCTTAATAAATGTTTATGATGATTTAATGTTTTTGATTGGTTTACTTCAGCCAATCACTGCGCTCAAAAGCTCATTTCTTTGTATTTGTTCAATAAATCCAAAATCAAACTGGGTGGAGGACGGAACCATTGAGTTTCAAGCCCGAAGGGCTAGAGGTCAATCTCTAACCTTTCTCAGGCAAGAAAAATTGAAGCCTTAAAATATGCGCCGTATTTTTGATGACGGATTGAATCTAGCAATTCCTTTGTTTTCGAGTGATATATTTTTCGAAATTAAGCGGTAAATTTTAGTTTCAATCTGTCATTTGTGTAAAAACCAGGCGGGTAGCTCAAGGCCGCGCAACTTTGGTAGGATTTGTTGGCTTCAAATCCTACCAAAGAGATTGACCTCTAGCCCTTCGGGCTTGAAACTCAATGGACGGAACCAAGCATTTGTAGAGCGAATGCGTGTTGTGCGGAGTAAGCAGAATCTGCTCGGAAACGAGTAATCACTAACCTTCATCTTGCATAAATTCAGCGAATTCATCGAACATTTCATCTTCCATACCGTCGTGTCTATCCCTTGGTGTCAACATGTGCTTACCTGTAAAGAAAGATTGAATTGAAAGGCATTTTACTAAATTTCACCAATAACGAACTTTGTCCTTGTCTCATTTTGAAGCACTGTCCAAGGTAATAACGTCACTAGAAGCTTTCGAAAACGAGGCAAGAGTCACATAATGCAGTTTTATTAAAAAGGTTAGTTGATATAAAATCTATACGATGGTTTGTAGGCTATTTTTCTTTCAGCATATTTCATTTGTGTTGAGCTCACTCAAAGTCTGAGTATGGTTTTTGGCGAAACGACGAAGGGAATTTAGACAGAAGCTTTGAATTTGGTACTCAAGGTTTATGGAAATACTCTTTTCCCAATTTGAATATCTTCTCGGAAAAATACAGTTATACAGTTCGTTTATGAATGGTAATGCAGTTACAGTTGCCGCTCTCTAACTCGACGTTCTACTATTCGATAAGCTCCCTTATTCGATGAAATTTAAAGTCCCCGTCAACAAGAAACTCTTATGAACGATGCTCTCTTATTCGATAAGCTCCCTTATTCGATGAAAATCCAATTCCCCTTGAAGATCGAATTAGAGAGCGTCAACTGTATACAGTTATGGGAATCCAAAGTTAAGCGTCATTTTTAGCGACGAAAAGAAAATTTGAAGTTGTTGAGCAGATGTTAGAAAACGAAAACTTTTTAGAGAAAACCCGGGGGGTACTAGGGTTGGTGAATGAGGGGTATGTGCGGACGGGACCTCCGAAAACCGACCCTTAAAGATACCAAATTTTAGTGAAAAAGTGACCCTTAGAGAGACTTTTTCGAAAAATTTTCTCTGATTTTCAAAAATTTCCTACCCTTAGTGAGACTTTTTTGTAATTTTTTCTCTCAAAGTCAATTTTTTTTTCTAAAAATCCCCCCCCCCCCCGGGAGAGAAAAGTATATCGTATAATACAAGAGACTTACAATGGATATTGTGTACCAGAGCCACGAAAAACAATAATAAAAGATAAATCTTCATTTTTCTGATGTTAGTGTGCTTTTCACTCGAACAAGTATACTTCAATTCGTTACGACGTGTGAAATGAAGAAAATCGTAATTTTCTTGAAAATCTTCAACAAGTATTACTAAATTTTCAAACAATAGGATCTTTTGTTAAAATACAATTAGATTTCTATTTTAGGTTGTGAACCCATTTTTCTTCTCATATTGGTGAATTATTTTTA
This sequence comes from Clytia hemisphaerica, assembly GCF_902728285.1. Classification (NCBI taxonomy): domain Eukaryota; kingdom Metazoa; phylum Cnidaria; class Hydrozoa; order Leptothecata; family Clytiidae; genus Clytia; species Clytia hemisphaerica. The sequence continues at coordinate 147,465 of NW_027103497.1, forward strand.
ATTGAGGTTGTCAAGATACCATCTTCGTTTTTAATAATTTTAAAAAATGTGAGTAAATACACTCAAATGAAATCACATCAATTTTGTTTGTTGGTGCCTTGGAGGAGATTTTACAAACATTAAAAGTCATGACAATATTATTTTTGTGAAGGTGAAGTTTTATTTTCTCATGAGTAAACTTGGTTATTTTCGTATTTTAATTTTCCCCCGTTAAATTTTTTTTTTTTGGCAATGATTAGCTTAAAAAATGAAAACAACATGTTGCTGAAATTTGGTACAGCTGACCTAGAAAAAACCTCCTTTGAACCAATTCCAATTCAGCTTTGAATTTGGTGACTTTCTCTTCTTCAAGTGCATTGTCGTTTTTTTTGTCCAATCTCTTTCAATTCCTCTTCAATGCATATTTTGGGAGAAGGTTTTTTTGGATGTTCAGCCATTCTGTCACTGTGTTTAAATAACCCTCCATTGCACACACCTAACATAGTCCACAGTCCGCGTTCCTTGGAATTCAAATTTAAAGGTTTTGGTTTTCAATAAATGAAAGGGAGACAATTAAAGAGTGGCGTATGAAAGCCCAAGAAATGAATAGTTCAATAGAACACCCCTGTCTTTACAGCCCCAGTTGAACTTTTTTCTTCAGTGGGGAGAAAAATCCCTATCGAAATCCCAATGGGGATAGAAATTATATTGTTTCAAGGTCAAAAAATCAAGTGCAATTTTTAGACATTGATTTTCAAGTGGAGATGAAATCAAAGTCAATTTCCCAGTGGGGCTGAAATTCCAGTAGGGTATTTTCCCACCGGGGACCAAATTTTCCAGTGGGGATTGAGTCCCAGTGGGTCTGTGACACACTGGTGTAATAAAGGACACAACCGATTTTCTACAATCACAAAGCCATTATGATATTCCTCGAATTTTATAACTTTGAAATCGTTCAAATAAATGGCTGCAAAATAATACCATTATAATTATCATCTTGCCATATACTGAGCTTATAGCTTCCTACAAGTTTTCTCTTACAAGAATCGTGATTCAATTTTACCCGATCAGTTTTTTGAAATTCAAAGGATTTAGAAATATTCGTTCCGTTCTATAATTCAGACCTAAACTACTCTAAAGGAAAATTTTCGCGATTTTTTTCTTAAAATCTGCTGTTTGCTGTAATATTTTCTTCAGAAGGTACCTTTTAGAAAGGAATCTCGAGATATAAGTACTTAAACACATTTTGAAAAATCATAATCACAATTTTTTGCCCACTACTAAATCGATTCAATCAGTGACTAAGGAGAATATCAACCACAGATTTATAAAGCCCGAAGGGCTAGATGTCGTGTTTTAAGCTCTTCCAAGCAAAAAAAAAGTGAATTTCGCAAAATATTTTGCTGCTATCGTTTTCAAGTGCCGTAGGAAGCATTTTAATATTGAGGGGGGGCTGAAGTTTAGTGACACCGCGAGGGCCAACCATGGTTTGGCCCGAGGGGGAAAATTTTTAAAATTTGAGCTCTAGATTGCTTGAAAATGCACTAAATTGTCACAATTAAGACAAATTAAAAAAGATGAACTTTGCATTTTGCAAAATAACCATTTTTGAAAAAATTATGTGGGGGGCATAGCCCCCCCTTGCCCCCCCAGTTGCTACGGCACTGGTTTCGAAAGCCCGCGAAGCTTCTTATTGGTCAAGCGCGCTGAAATTCTATTGTAATGTCATGTGACCTAGGTAGGATTTCCTACCTAACTACGGCACACTTTTCAGCTAGAGCACGATATCTAGCCATTCGGGCTTTATAAATCTGTGATTTGAACACGAGTGATGAGATCCACCATTAATCAAAGACAGCTCGCTTCATTCTCTTATACATTAAATTATACACGTTTTTGCCATGAAGAACAAGTGAATTTTGACTGAGGATTGGCTGCTCTTACTTTTGTTTTAGATTTTTCAAGCTTAAATGTTCTTAAATTGTTTTTTATGCTTGCTTTATTCACCATTTTCCTAGCTATTAATTCTGCGAGGCTGGGATTTTTGTAGTTTGTTCTCACTCTCAGGTTTTTGCCAAGTTGAGTTTAAATGTTCTCATAGAATAGTTTATTCTTAAAAATTGTATATGACATAACAAACTACAATCCAGGAAGGTTATCGTATGCGTCACATAGACCACAAAATTCGTCAAATGAGAGAGACGTAAATTTTGTATGATTCTCAGATCATTTTTCAAAAAGATGTTTTTCTCGCATTGTCAATCCATCTTTCATCAACAAATCGTCAAACACAATTTACGTCCCAGACTCTATTAATAATTTACCAAACAAGCATGTACCACTAATAATTTAACTGTTAAGATTTCAAACCCGGAATTTTTGTCATGGCGTAACCAGTTTCTGATCGTCGAGTTCCTGTTATTCAAATTTTATCTGAATTTGAGCAGGATTTAAATGTAGCTGAAATTACCCGATTTTTTCCCAATACTTTGTTTTGAAAATAATAGTTAATTAGTCTTTTCTTATCATACTTGTTTTGTGTCTATAAATTTTGACAAAATTAATACGTGTGTAAGAAATGGATTAACTATAGGAAGGGTTCTGGTCAAGCCCCTCTCATTCTAATCTAAGTAGATTAAGCTTAGTGTGGGTTCAATTGACCAAAGTACGATTCTCAGCAAGGATTTGATTTGACGAGTAACATATTTGTAAAATTGCCTTGTATTTTGGTCGATTTTTCCGACAAATTTGTTTTATAAATAAGTTTTTAAAATATTATAGATTTATTTATTTTAAGTATTTTTATAGGGGTTGTATAATATGGAATCCGAAGTATGTTAAATAAATAAATAAAAAAAATTTGCGGGGATTTAATTCGGCGATTAGATAAGCTTGAACATACCAAAATCCAAGTATGCTTAAAATCGCCAATTCCGCCAAAATTAATTCACTTGAGGTATAATAATAATAATAATAATAATCAATAATAATAATCAACAAGATGATTATGGAGAGCGCCAAAGTCAAGAAGCGTAATATATCTACGGCGTGGATCGATTATCGAAAAGCGTACGACTCCGTCCCGCACGATTGGATCATCAATGTCCTGAAGATGCATAAATTCGACTCGACAACAATCAGTTTTATCGAAACAACCATGAAAGAATGGAAAACTTCAATCACACTTCCATTTCACGAAAGCACGATTACGACAAACGAATTTTCAATCAACACAGCTATTCCAGGGAGACAGCCCGTCCGGAATGTTGTTCATCATGTCCCTGCTACCATTATCATGGTTGTTAAAACGATCGAACCTCGGATACCGATTCGCCAACAACACCATATCCCACCTGCTATTCATGGACGACCTCAAGCTGTATGCATCAAACGACCAACAACTGCGTCAAATGATTGCTATCGTCAAAACCTTTAGTGATGACATATGCATGCAGTTTGGGATCGATAAATGCAACAAAACCACCATCATCAGAGGAAAGATCAAACCATCAGAAGACATCACTCTCAATAACGGCGAGCTCCTAACATCTCTTCAACCAAACCAACAATATCGATATCTGGGGTTCAAAGAACATTTTACGACTGATAAAGAAACGAAATCGTCATTGAAAAAGGAATATTTCTCCCGACTTAAAATGATATTAAAAAGTGAACTTTCCAGTAAACATCTAATCAACGCCATCAACATGTGGGCAGTACCGGCACTGTCATACGGCTTTCCAATACTAGATTGGTCCATAACCGAACTTGAAATCATCGACCGCGGGACACGCAAGATGCTGCAATCGTTCCACGCAATGCACAGCCAAAGCGACATAACGAGATTATACATCCCAAGAAAGGAGGGTGGTAGAGGTCTGATAAACTTAACCGAACAATTCCAAAACTCGATCATCAACTTCAGTACCTATTTGCTATCAACCAATGAAGCCCTCCTCAACTTGTTTTCTGATTGGCAGACCTCTAGAAACGCAAAATCGATACACGAAAGGGCGCAAATCTATTGCCAGGAGCTCGAGTTTGAAATTGAACAAATGTCTACCCTCAACAAACAACAACGGAAAAACAAAATTAAAAATAAACGAACTGATATGAAAGTTGAAACTCTAAAATCGAAAAATCTCCACGGGCAGTACGCTAAGCTTCTTGACGAACCACACATAGACAAACAAGCCTCGATGCATTGGCTAACTGCAGCTTCACTTAAATGTGCGACCGAATCAGCCATATGTGCAATACAAGAACAAGCGATAACGACAAATTACATAAAAAACACATCTTCCACACGGAAGAATCAGACATTTGTAGAGTTTGTCGAAAAGAAAAAGAAACGATCCACCATATCATAAGCAGCTGCGAATCCTTAGCACCCACCAAATATCTTGAACGCCACGACAATGTATGCAAGTACATCCACATGCTTCTCCTGAACGAGTACGGTATCCTCGATAAAGTGATTCCCTGGTACCAACATCAACCAAAAATTGTCGAACAGAACGATCATGTTAGGATACTGTGGAATTTTCCGATCCAAACTGACCACCGTATCCAATAAACCAAACCGGACATCGTTGTTATAGACAAAATCAATAAAACCGCCAACATAATTGACGTTGCCATCCCGATCGATTACCGTGTTGCCCAAAAACGCCTAGAGAAGCTAAGAAAATACTCAGACCTCTCCACCGAAATAAAAACTCTCTGGCGATTGTCAAAAGTTAATATCACTCCAGTCATTATTGGTGCTATGGGTTGTATGTTTAAATGCTTTGATAAGGATATTGAAAAACTAAATCTTGAGGTACATAAATTTGATAAATTTGAAGCTCAAAAAATAGCCTTGTTAGGGACAGCGCATATAGTGCGAAATTTTTCTCACTAACTTAGTCTAATTTTATACTACTATTAGAATCTTATCCACATTCAATACTCCTAAATAAATCTTCTTAATTTCTCAGAAATATCACAGCTTCATGATGTAACTTCAATCTCTGAACAGCTCCACAAGCGTGAGCCCAATAGATTGATATTGCAACATGAATACAGAGTTTTTGGGAGAATCCACGTACAGGATTCACTTAGAACTCTCTTTGAGATGCGATTTTTTCCATTTCTTCTTGATATAATTTCAATTTCCAATTCTCTCCACAAGCGCGAGACAAATGTGAAATTTAAGTTATAACAAGAAGAAATAAAGTGAATGGGGGAAGTTTATCTAACAGTACTCCATATCACGCAAAATTTCTTTTTGTTTGAGAGCCTGCCTGAGGAAGGATTCAGGCTAGGAAAATATTAAAAAAAAAAAAACAATTATATTATTGATTGGAATTTATTAAAACTAATTCTATTCGTATGAGACAATCATAAATCATGAGACGCAATCAAGCTTGTTCAGAATCCTTATCGAGTCACCAATGAATATTCTGTGAATCTTTTCAGTGTTTTACAGCGTCTTTTTGAACATAAATCTAGTCCAAAATCCTGAAATTATAGTCCTGAATAAGAAAATATTATCTAATATATACTGTTTATTATATCTTTTAGTTTATTTATATTATATCAGTTTATTTAATTAGGAACGAAACTATCTAACGATCTAAAGCGGAATTTTTCCCAATTCGCTTTTCAAATCACAGTGTGCTTTTTAGCATCAGGGAAGTACCATAGCTTCTTGAAATCAAATTAATCAATTTACGTTTTTAAACTGATGTGTACAAACCTAAGCTCCGATTTTTTCTCTCGATCAAAACACTCAGGGTAATTTATGTTGCTACTATTTAGTACGAGATGTACTTTATGATTTATAAACAGGAATCTCTATTGTACTTTTGAATTTTATAAGGAAAGAAATGAATAATAATAATAATAATTAATACTGCTATATTTCTGGCATTCCAAAATTTACATTGGCTCTTCCCTGAAACTCTGTATATAATATATGTGCGATGTCTAGAAAAAAAAAATTGAAAAATATCCTGGTAGTATACTGAAGAAAAATTGGGGCCGTATGCGGACAAGCAGATAGGGACGAAGCGGTGGGCTAGTATGACGAATAAAATGATTAGGATTGAGAAGTGTGAGGGGTAAAATGTGAATAGTGATAGAGCTAGACTAAAACCTAAACAAATCCGAGTATCTGAGTATGCTAGCTGAGGCCATCGCAATGTGTGCTATTATAAAAAATTAACGAATATATTTAAAAAAAAAATACTAACATAATGTTATAAGCTAGACTAGGCTAAGGTTCAAGTACTATTGGTGGCTAGAGGTAAAGTAAGCGAAAAAATAGATCTAAGAACTCGGTGAGATAGAATCACGACAGAGCGTAAGATAGAATGAGCAAAACTAGCATAGATTGCAAACCGAAGGCTGTGTAAAAGTGTACTGGACCTTGCAAAACACGACCAGTATTATGACATAAATAAGTGAGCTATCAACTATCTAAATTAAATTAATTGAAAATAATTAAACATGAAATAGAAAAGAAAAAAAACTTCATAGAACTAGAAATATAATAAAGTCATATGTACTGAAGAAAATACAAACTAAGTAAACCTAAGAACAGATAGGCTAAATCTAAGATCAGAATGGAGACTAGAGAACCAAGGCTACGAGTAGCGATATTGAAGAATTGAAGTCAAGATTAAATTGAAACTAAAATGGCGCGTGAATCAAATCGAGAATTAGACTAAAACTAATAAATATAACAAATAATAATATAACACAGAAAGCACCAGCTAGGAAATAGCGAGTAGTGATGCAGGGACTACAGTTGGTAGAAGAGGTACTACTGCAAGCTCCTAGCTAGGGCCTTGTCGAAAAAATATTTTTTTGTTTCTTGACAAAAGGCTTTGTAGGTATCTGAGTCACGACAGTTAACAGGTAGTTCATTAAACATTTTAGAAGCTTCAGATTCAAAGGAACCACTAACATTACAGGTTTCACGCAATTTAGTTCCACCAATTACATCCGTTCGAGTAGACTGGAGTCGTTTATAATGCATGTAATACTAATAATAAACACAAACAAGACGACTTAAAGTCGAAAATTTCGCATAATACTCGAACATCAACGACGAAGACGCGTGAAACGTGACTCCTGCAGCATTATGCATTTTGAATGAAGCGTTACACAAAATATACACAATGTATTGTACACACAGGTCATAGATACCCTGTTTTTTTTAATGAAAAATCTCAATCCATTAAAAAAAAGATTCCTTCAAAAATGCGACTAAAGAATTCCATTCTATAAAGCGTAAACAAAATCTTTCAATTCAGAATAATTCAGAGAACTGCAATATACTTGATAAAAATAATTAAATCTTTTTTTGAAAATGAAAAAGAAAAAATGAACTTTTCATTCTTTGATGCCAGAAACCTCGTTTTGTGCTTTGAAGGAACTTGTGATAAAGACTTCTTTCACTTTCACATTGTACTTTTCCAGAAAAATTGATATGGGGGGGGGGAGGGATAACATTTTTTGGAAAGCCGCCCCCCCCCATGGACATGTGACTTTTGATCCCCCGAACAAACAGGTCTAACCCCTCGCCCCGGACAAAGCATCAGTTGATCCCTCGAGAGCAAGTTTACCCCCCCCCCCCAGGACAAGGCAATTTGAGATTTTTCACTACCCCCCTAGACACTTATCCCCCCACCCCTGTACGGACATTTTCTGGAAGAGCCAATTAAAGGCAAAAGCAGTTGAGTAGTTGAGCTCCGCTTCTGACTAGAAAAGCAGGGTAAAAACTAGCCAACTTTAAGCTTTAAAGAAATAATACTCCTTGAGATTAAACTTTGACTCCTTCATAACTGCTTTAAACTGCATCCCATTAAACAAACCCTTCCCAATTCTTCCGTTCATCCAGTGAAGAATATATAGAGGAAAGATTCCAGAAAAGTAACAAGAATCTTAGTGCGGAAATGGGAATCTTATACAAACAACGGTACCATGATTCAAAATGAAAATCCTAATTAGCAAAAGGTGTATCAAGATCGGTGAAGTTTGATTGAAGCTCTCTTAGTTTGATTTATTACTTTGTTACCCATTCCTTTTACATTCCGACGGCTTATTAGCAGACGCCCACGCTAAAGCTTAAAGAGCGAGCCAATATCTATCATCCCATCGGGAAGGAAAAGCTGGAACTTTTACTAACCAAACTCATCTAGCACCAATCAAAATTCATCCGATAAAAAACTGTCATCATTTTAAAGAGGGACTGCTGCACATTGTCAGTTAGGGAAACCATCCAGGATCCTGCCATTCTATAAGCCAGCAAAAACTAAATGACACTTGTAAACTTAAGTTTCTTACCATTTTCCATCGAAAACAACCAACAACAATGCTACTTCCCAAAGCCGGAGACCAAAACAAATTATCTTCCAAGATTATGGCGCCCTTTTGGATCTATTGTTAAGGCCATTTAAAATGGTGGAAAGAGTTGCGGAAAGACAAAGGCGCTCGCTGCGTCGAGGGTGGTAACGCCAAAACGCCCAGTATGATCTTCCAACAGAAGGCGAGTTAGTTGCCGCGCGAGTTACGTCATGTACTCCACCGCAGCGCATAACGAAGCGTGTTTAAATGAATATCTTAATTATAAAGAATCTCTTATGTGCTACTTTCAGTAAACTTCGAGTGCTTATTAAGATGAAGAAGGTAAGAGATAAAAAATGCGCTGGATTTTATTGAACAGTTGATCAATCATCGCTGAAGTTTGAAAAGTTTTACCGACGCAAAAAAAATTGTCAGCCAATTAAAAGCACAGTGTGCTTATACTTACTATGTTTGCTACATCGTCTAGGCTAAAAAAAGTGCGAAAAGACACGAACGCCATTTTTTATTGAGTGACGTTATGATTTTTTTGATTGCGGCCGCGTACAGGAACTCGCCAAATGTTCCTAACTGATTGTGCAGTGGTGTATAGACCTTTTTTCAAAGAGCCCACCCTGTTGAATAATTATGTAGTCCAGCAGAAAAACAATGATAAAACCATGCATAATTATTACAATATGCATGATACAGTAATTATGCATGGCTCTATCATTGTTTTTATGGCTGGAGTACATAATTATTCAACAGGACGTCCTCTTTGAAAAAAGGTCTATGGTGGGCTGGATCTAAATGTCCTTTGTACGGGGGTGAAAATAGGTTAATTTGAAATCTGCTGTACTGTACACCCCACCTTACCCACCTTACCCAGTGTCTAGGCAGGGTCGTTTCGATTATACAAAAATCATTGCTGAATTTCAATTTGACATGATTTCTAAGAAATATCATGAGATGGGCGCGGGTAACTTGCATCAGTGGAGGCAGGAGATTTGAGGGCATGCATAGCCCTCAAGAAATGAATGACCCGTTTGGTCATTAAAATACAAAGTTAAATCAAAACAAAAATGGTAGGTTAGAGCTGAAAGCGGAGCTGCGTAGTTCATTTGTTTTGAAATTTTGCTGCTTTGATTGGTCAAATGCTATGCAAGTTACCCTCCGCTCCACTGACAGTCAGGCACATCCTGGCAAATGAACGGGGTATTTTTCACTTGCGACCATTGGCAAATGAACGGGGTTGAAAACGAAAGTGACGTAATAGAGCCGAATACCCAGTTTAATTGAACCGGGTTGGAAATATTTTGCTTCATTTCAAAGAACTGCATAGATGAAATTTTTTTTCCATGGGTCAATTTTGTCTTCGAAGATTGAAGAAACTTTTAACGAAAAAATAAAGTTCCCAGTTTTCTTCCTTTTTTCCCTTTTTCAGTTTGAAGTTCATTTTTATTTATTTTTACGCTTTTAGCCTGAGACGTCCTATCTCACTTACACTGGGTGACGAATACCCCATGCAAATGCTCACCCCGTTCATTTTCCAGGATGTGCCTGACTGACTGATGCAAGTTACCCGACTTCAGTTCACGGTACTTGCTAAAACTGACTGTTTGTCACAACTGGTTTCACTATTAACAAATAACTATCTGGTGAAAAAAGGGAAAAATATCATACCTGTGCTGTTTGTAGTTTTGGGAAGAAGAGAAGAGAGGGTTAATAATGTTGTTGTTGTTCTGGAAAATTAACTCTTTTTGTACTACTTACTGAGCATGATCAATTTGTTGGTGCATTCACTAACTACACAAACATAAAATACTTAGTAGTAAACAAATATTAAACCTCTTTAGAACTCTACAGAAGACCAGAAACATGATAAAAATTTATACCAGAGCAAGTTTCAGCAAGCATGTGCTCAACAGCCATTAAATTCTCACGAGATGATGTTACAAAAGGCTGGTTACACTTCTTGCAGTAGCGTATTTTATTTATTAAGAAAAGTCTTGTTTTCTATCACTTTTTATCTTTGTGAGTGAGTCCACCTTTAGAATATTGGCCGTAGTACGCCCGCAGCCAAACGCCCACGCCATAATTTGCGCCCCAAAAAATGTCTCGCCACATACATACATACACGGAAGGCTATCGTAATACTTTCGCTAAGCGAAATTAATAATGATACGGGATTCAGTTTGTATAAACGACTGGAAGAATCCGGTGTCCCAGCCTTATAGATACCGGGCCTAGCTACGCAGAAACTTGCGTAGCGAGAAACAATTATTAGCAAAGCAAACTCTCAAATAAATCACCAAATAAAACATTTTTAACACACAAATCCACACACATTTTATTTTAAAGAATTTTTTTTGAGCAGGAAAAAATTTTAATTGCGATATTGACACTTTTCTTTTGTTTGGAGTTAGTGCACAAAGGTTTCTAGACGACTAAAATTTACTTTATTGCTTTATTTCTTATATGTCTGAATTAGTCGTCTAGCTTGCTAGACTACCGTTCGAGTCTTGGCTTGCACATATTTCTCCATAGGGAGGAATTTGGGCCAGTCATTCATATTCACTGATTTCCACGCAAGTTTAGCCAGACTGTATTCGGTCCGTTCTTTGACAGGTAGCCATTTCATATCTATTACGTCAGACTTGCGAGAGTAGCTCTTCCGGACGAAGCTAGCTGTGGCATTTTGGACTCGTTGTAATTGGTTGAAAATATTGTGGTGCGTTGTGAATTACGGTATTACCATAGTCTATTTTACTCAATACAAGAGATTCTGCCAATTGGCGTCGTACACGGTATGGTAAATATCGTTTGATGAGGGATAGACTCTTCATCGTACCATATGCTTAGTGACGATTTTTTTGACATGTTCATTCCATGTTAGGTTTTCGGTGAAGATGATTCCTAACAGCTTGAATAGGGGAACACGCTCAATCACATTTTCGTTATTTACTTGATTTTGAATTCCAAAAATTATGCCTCCTTGCCATTTGAGATGTGGCAAGAGCAATCGATTTAGTTTTCTGGCGTTTAAATATCAAGTTCGATCCAGCGACCATTCTCAATTACGCTAATATCCGAGTTCATTTCAGTGACACATTTTCAAGCTCGTTTGGTTGGTGTGGCGATATATAGTCGTGTCATCAGCATATTGAACACATTTTGCGGTGGTTTTGTGGTTTTTGTTGCCATGTCGTACACGACAATGTTGAAGAGAATGGGTCCAAGTATGCTTCCTTGGGGTACGCCATTAGTAACTGTGAGAATGGATGACTTCTTGTCGTTGATCTGTACGTACTGAAGTCGATTGCTCAGATAGTTGGAGATAACATAGAGTGACTTTTTTGAGAAGCGTAGTGTGTGAAGTTTTTTATAAGAGTTTCAAAAATCAACTGTATCAAATGCTTTTGAAAAGTCAGCGAGAACTGCAGAGTGATTCGCCTCGATTCATCGCTTTCAGGATTCGTTTTTGTTTTGATGCAGGTGGTTATTGTGCAGTGACCCTTTCGAAAACCAGATTGATTTTTGATAATAGTCTTCACTTTCTAGATAGTTTGTCATTTGTGTCATAATCAGTCTCTCGTATACTTTGAAGGATCGGTAATATGGAGATTGGACGGTAGTCGCTCGGATCAGCGGGTGACTCAATTTTAGGAATAGGGCTGATTTTCGAGATCTTCCACTGGCTAGGAAAGACGGATTGTCGAATGGAAGAGTTGATAATATGGCCAATGGGACTACAGATTTCATCGATGGCGAGTTTAATATATTTCGACGGTATCTGGTCATGGCCAGTTGAGCAGTCGTTTCGAAGATTACATAAGGCTTTACGAACGTCAGCGTAGGATACTTCGTTTATGTCGAATGGATTGTCTTGTTCAGGTAATTAGTTGATGAGTTGATGAAGGATTTGCTCTGATTTAGGTTTTAAGTTAAGAAGTCTCCCGGCTGTTGTGTTGAAGTGGACATTGAGTGTGTCGGGGTCAGCGAAAGAAAAAGGTATACCGAGGAATAGAGCAATCCACAAGAAATTTTTCCTCTTTGATTTTGATTTATTATTGATTTAGCGTAACTATAAAATATTGCGTGACAAGAAATCTGAGAACTTTTCATCGTATCAGCAGTAGTAGTATCAGCAGTTGGTTTCGGTTGTTGACTGGTTGATGATGGATGGATTTATTGGACTTTTGGCACAGGTTTTGGCACTGACCAAGATTACATTAAGTTTGCATAACTTTAGTGCTCTTTTCCAAGAAGATTTTTTATTGTTTTCAAGAACTTTACCCCGTAGGGGTTACAATAATGCCATTCTTCTTAAAACTTTACTGTATTGATAAAAGGGTTGGCCAAGGGAATTTAGATAACAAATAATTTTTGGGGTCGTTGAAGGATTAATCCCCCTAAATTTTGATTGATTTTAAGTAAAAATTAACCTTTGTCCGTTCGTCCGTTCGTCTGTTACCAGCTTTTCTCGAGATTGGCTCATTTGTTTTTTCTGATTTTTGGCACAAAGATGCAAAATGGCCGTTTTTGCAGATTTGAATTGGGCTTTTTCCTCATATTTCTTTGTTTTTTTCACTTTAAAAAATTATTGATAACAATGCCTGAGTCAGTTGTCAATAAAACTTTTGCACTTTTGCAACCGGAACTTTCTATTTCTTTTCTCCCTACTCCCCTTCCCTCTCCCCATCAACAATCAATGATGAAATTTAATGCATTTTCGCTAACCGCTATATTTTCTTAATGATTGTTTTTATTTTTCTTCTTATTGCTATCTAAGTTTCATCATCAGGTAGGTCCATTCAGGAGGCCCCCCCAGCGGTTTGCGTGATGGCTTGATTGGGACTTTTTTCTTGCATGATGGCGTGATTAGAGATTTTGGCGTGATATGTGATAGGGCAAAAATTTGAGGCGTGATGCGTGATTTTGGCTATTTTTGGCTATTTTTTGCGTGATGACAAATTTTAGCGATTTTTGTGATGTGTGATGGAGAATTTTTTTTTGCGTGATGGCGTGATTAGGTGTGCCGCTGGGGGGCCTCATTCAGCATCTTACTTGTTTTTTGAATTTTAATTGCATTTTTCATCGAAAATTCATCGAAAATCACTCATCCAATTCTCAAAAGAGACTTAATTTTTTCTTGGGAGGGTTAGATTCGTCTATTTAATTGCCAATTATATGTCTTCATGCCCAGATTTCATGAATGCATCCAACTTGGTATTCTTACCTTATTTTCAAATAATACTTACCTGCAAGAGTACAAAAAGGAAAAGCTAGGGAACTTTTTCAAAAAGTAAACACCTTCGAGCCGCCATGACAGTTGTCCTTTTCGGACAAAACTAGGACATCAATTATTTTCTAAAACAATTGAAGAACAATGGTCGCTCTCCACCGTTTTTGAGTCGTTTATCCAGTGTGATTATGAATTCCTTGATGAAAATTATCAGTTTTTTTTCTTGATTTAGGGTTTTTTTTAAGAAGGACTTATTTTCTGAAAGGTGTGAAAGAGGTGTGGAAAAGGTATCCTTACAGCTCTCACCCTATATACCCGATAGATGAAACTTTGGTTAGAAATGTTAATATTTTCCTTTTCCTCTGACAGCTTCTGGGCGGCACTCAAGGTAACTGACCTAACTAGTTGCGGCCCTTAAGGGTATAGTTTCCAAGCTTCCCAAAATGCACCGTAAAAGTGCACACTGAAAGTGCAAGAAAATGCACTGTAAGGGTGTAAACAATTGGGAAAACCGGAGCTAATTGGGAAAGATTTTGAAAAATCAGTCAATTTTTCGCCTAAATGTACCCAAAATTTGATTAAATTTTCTCTGCACTGTAAGGGTCCGATTTTAAAGGCCGAAAATAAAGTAGATTTCAGATCGAATGCCCCCCCCCCTGGGACAGCTTGTAAACCTATTTCTCTGCTTTCTAAAAGGGGTGTGGTGTATGACCCAGTGAATTTACGAAATTTCTTTTAGGCTCGCCATTATCAGTATGAGTGTGAATGAAATTTACAACTTACTATTTACGATGTGAAACTAGAAATTATTTCCAGAATTTCATTCTTAAAAATGTATCGAATAACAATGCAACATGTTTTGAAATTTAAGAAAGTGACAAAAGAATTGGGTTTTCAACACCTTCTATCTTGTGACTTTGTCCTGACTTTCTTCTTAGCCCAACTTTTGAGATAAATGCAACTATAATTTTCAGAATTTCAGCTTGAATTATTAATAATGTACATATACAAAATAGTTTTCTCCCGGGGGGGGGGATACCTTATTTCATGAGTCCCAGGTAGGGCAGCAAGAACACCAAAATAAAAAAATCAGTACCTCGTAGGGTACCTTTTTGGAGGGAATTTGGAAAAAAATTGGAAAATTTTAGAAAATTTTGGAATTTCAGTCCCATTCAAGTACCCACTTAAAAAAAGAGTCCCACATAGGGTCCATTTTTCGAACTTCAGCGGCACATCCCCGTCGGTCACCGAGGGTAGTACCCCCCCTCCTGGAGTTTTCTGTTTTCTGTTCTGACATAATGCTCAAAATAAAGAAACGCTCTTGAATATACCCTTTGCCTCAGTATAAACCTTCCCTGGCTGAACCTGGTTATATTTCCTTTATCATTGCGCCTGTACCTTACAATATTCTAGTTAAAAATGCTTCCAACTCAGTTCTTATTTCATTTACCGATAACAGGAACTGATAGTTACTACTAAAAACGCTGAAACACTTCACATTACTCTTCCTGGTCAAATGAGTACCTTCAGAGGTGTGTCTAGGTTGTACGTCAAAAAAAAAAGACCTGGGCTCGAAGTGGTTTGTCAAAACGCATCATCCATCTTTCATCTTATTTAAAGAGAGAGAAAGTCCCTCCAAAAGTGTTAAAGAGGATCATTTTTCATGAAGTAATGCATCTGGGATAATTTACGAAAGGATATAAATAAGACGGCGAACGTTTTCAATTCAAATCAGAATTAGAAGTAAAGCAACACAGTAACATCTAAGAATTGAAAGAACATACAAACATTTTACGACTTAGAAGGTAAGTTACCGATTGCAAATGGTTGTTGGAGCTGTGTTTTTTTTATTCTTACAAAGATTTAGTCACTTTTCGCCTCTACGGTTTCGTGCTTTGAGAGGACTGTGCATTGTACTGTAAATTGGATTTGCCTTCAATCTTGCTCATTTGACCAGTTTTTTCGTCGTACTAAGATATGGGTGGTTGATTATTTGGTTAAATATTTCCGTTTATAGAAATCAAAAAATTATATTTCTTTTATTATAGACATTTCAAAACGCACCACGAAGCCATGTTTAACAGTTGGTCATCCCTCACGTCAGCACTCAGCAAGCGAACCGAACAACGAAAGCAACACCAACAAGCCCTCACTAAGAAAGATCGTTCCAAGTCACAATGTGATGCGCGCGACCGCAAACAAATCATCAAGAGGAAGCCGCGTACATTGTCAAACATCACATCCCATAGTGCACCTGCAGACTGCAAAGCTGTCTCGTCTCAGACTTCCTATAAACAATTAGGGTTCACACCAATCAAAATTCAGCAACAAAAACCTGAGAAATCATCAGCCTCAAGATTCTCCATTTTCAACGGCGGACAACGGGCACGGAGTTTCAGTGGAAGATCAAAAATCGACCAACGAAACACGGACTGTCAAAAATTGAATGGTCAAGAAATCCTTCATGCTCAAGTGTGGAGGCAAGCCTATACTTTTGCTTGTCGTTAAGAAGTACTAGTGAACATCTCAAATTTTACTTTTAACAACTTTCATTCTCGCACAAGATTATATTACATGTTTATGTTATTCTGTACCATAGCTTTATTTAAACATGTATTTTTTCACACCATCTATAAAATGTACTAGTTTTTCTTGTCCCGGAAATTTTATTCAAAATATTCCGTAAAATATCCGGTGATGTAAATAAGATAATAATTTTGATACAAATTTTGTAAATAATGTCATGGGTGATAATTAATTGTAAATATATATTCTTTATACTCGCCGGTCATGAGAATAGTTTTGACAAACCAACTGCCGGTCTCCTGGGTACTGTGGAAAGAACAATCCTTCATTCTCTTTTCAGCAAAAATTAGGGAAAACTGTTTTGTCTATTTTTACCTCCAATTTAGAAATGAACGGTGTTGTTGAAATTGAAATGCGATTAAAATACAGTAAAACGGATAATTTTTCACATTCCTGGGAAAACTTTCTCATTTCAACTATACAATAGAAAAATACCTAGACTTTGATTAGATAAAAAGTAGCTTCATTAAAAAAACTGCAGCCTTTTTTTTCAGTGGACTGGTACCAGAAATGGGTCTTAAAAGGTTTCTTGGGAATAGTAAGTTTAGCCGTTCTACTTAATGTAAACTACAGTGGAACCTCTAATTAGCGGACACCATCGGGGAATCGGATTAGTGTCCGCTAATTAGAGGTGTCTGCCTTTTGGAGGGTTTTTAGTTTCAGGCTCAAATTTCGAAATTAAACCGTACTAGTGGGTTGCAAACATGAAATTATGGTTTTAGGCATTTCCCATAGACATAGGAACATGAAAGGACTCGAGAAAGTTATTTAAACACAGAAAACTACTTTTTTTCAATTGTTCAACAAAAGTGTAAAAATACTAAAAATAACAACGTCAACTTTAGGGTTGGGAAAGAGCTTGAACAGGAAAGTAAGTCAACTGGGTAAAGGAAAAAACTGAATCTTTGTAAACTAAATTTCGAAAAAAGCAAAAAAATGGTTTAAAATCACTTATTACTTGTATCTGAAACTATGTTTTCCTCGGTGTCCGCTAATTGGAGGGAAAAAAAACAGGTTTTTGACCATTCCGTGCAAAAAATTTTTGTCCGCTAAATGGAGGTGTCTGCTAAATGAGCGTCCGCCTTTGGAGACTTTTTTATAAGGATTTGACTAGGAAACGGCCGGGGAAAAATATTCTGTCCGCTAATCAGAGGTGTCCACCTTTTAGAGTGTCCGCTAATTGGAGGTTCTACTGTACCTAAAAGTCCACTCAAAAATTCAAACGATTTTCCGAGCACTGATAGGTTTATTAAACTCAATTAGATCATGATTTTGAGCGTTCAACCAATCAGATTGACTTGATTGTTTTGTGGACTTTTGGATAGTAAGCCGTAATTACGGTACAGTATTTATTCATTGAAAATAAAAGCCTGTCTCATCATCATGAAATACTGTCGTTCTGCATAAGATTCCCTTTCCCACACTAAGATTTCACTGCCACTTTCCTACCGGAAAAATACCAGATCTCCGGGATGTTGAAAAATAAGCTCGGAAAGTTAGACTGTTTCGTAAGAGACACAAGATTTCCCGTACTTTTAGAAGAAAACCCTTTCCAATCTCATGCCAGCTATCGCACAAAAAATAGCGGCAAATCCCGGAATGTCAGGAGTATAGTAGTGTGGGAAAGGGAATTTTATGCAAAATGACGGTCGTTACTGTAATTACCTATAACAATACAAACGCTCCCTTAGCAACCAAAAGTGCCAAAATCGCAAAATAGGTGGCTATATCGTAGAAATATTGAGAAATATCCGAGTTTTTGTGATTTTGGCGCTTTTGATTGATAGGGGGCTTTTGGATTGTTATAGGTAATTACGGTAATTGGTCTAGATTTACAGAACGAGTCTTTTGGGAATTGTTGTTTTTAATATTGCAATTAATAGAAAACAGCTTTTTTAAACATTGGTTCGCTTTGAGTCCATCTCCATCTCCATTCTAGAAAAAGAACTTTGTTGTAACGTTGTAAGAGCTCGATTTGAACTTCATTGAACTTGAGAATATGTTGTCTGGTTTCTGATTCATATTCAGATTTTGATTCTGACAATTGCTGATGCAAATTATTTAGGTTACCATTTCATTCAGTTTTTTAATCTCAATACCAACAAATTCTCTTGTCTCTCTAACTACAAAACTTTTGTTTAATTTATGAATTTTTATACATAGCGATTGTGATTTTTAGAATGCCAACTACCTGGGAGAGACACTCAGATGAAATTAGAAACGCGGGAACATGCCGCTGATCAGGGTTCCTTTTTTAGGCTCTGAAGATATCTGACAGAGTCTCAAATTTATTAATTTTCAAGATTTGTATCTGACCGAGGGTCGACTTTTGGTTAATTGGACAATTTTCAGGGTAGAAATCAGTTTTTCAATCTCATCTATACATGACGTCATTTTTGACACTTTTCATGGTGACAATGGAAATATTTTCGATTTTTGTCCCGACAGAGTCCATTTTACCCAAACATTTATATGTGACAGGGTCCACTTTTCAAACTCCGGCAGCACGACTCTTTCGGCCGTCAATGTCAGTGCCCCCGGGAACAATAGACTTTTTTGAACAGTTAAAAACTCCAGTACCGAAGAATCACGGCGATCTTTAATCGGATTTTCCGGATTCAAAAAATGTTCAATTTTGGTTGTGAAGAAAGTTTAATGATGTTTAAAGATAGGATTTTTTCTTTATCCGATACATACCAATAAAACGGATATCCAGTGAAAAATTCATAGCTCTACTCCTTCTTAACAAGAATTATTCCGATTCCGATTTTGAGGGATCTTACGCGGGATATGGCGGGATCTTGAGGGATCTAAAATCAAACATTTCCAAAATTACCCGATTTTGAGCAAGCTTCATAAACAAACTTTTGTGTTCAAATTGTACACATAAGGGCTTTATTGACCCAAAGAATGGGGTTCTTTTAGGAAATTGAACATCACTTTTTACAAAATCATCACTTTTATTTTGGATTTCCCCGATTTTTAAACATTACTCTGAAGATCGCAGTGGAAGTGACACACCAAGGATTTATTATACACTGGATATACAAGTAACAGATTTTTGCCGATTTCTCGTGTACTAGCTATGTCCGCAGTAATGATATTATTGTTCACTCTCCTTCCCTCATTAAATGATTTTTCGAAGCATTTTTATCACATTTCTTATCGAAAATTATTCATCCAATTCCCAAAAGAGACTTTAAACTTTCCTGTGAGAGTCAGATTTTTTCACTTAATTGCTAATTATAAGTCGTTATGATGTTTCAAGCTGTGAGAAAGATGCAAAAGACGTGTTGTGTATAAGAAATTGAATGTTGACACCAGAAATTTTCAAACTTCAACCTCAAAAAAACCACTTTGCCACCACGTGCCTCCAAAGGATTTTCATACAACAGTGGAGCCAAGACACTCAAGTCTTATGTATGTTAATTTCAGCTCTTCTTGGAAAAGTCTTGGAAAGATATTTCCAATTGAAAATTTCGTGTCACTATAAGCATTTTGTCTGAATTTCTTGTCTAACGATGTTTTTCTCACATTACATTTCACAAATGTATCCAGCTCGGAATGCTAGCCTTACTTTCAAACTTTTTTTACGCAAATGTACAAAAAAAAAAGCTAGAGAACTTTTTAAAAACAAGACTGATAAACATTTTTAAAAATCAGACATCTTCGAGCCGCCATGACAGTTGTTGTCCTTTGCGGACAAAGCTATAACATCAATTGTTTTCTGAAACAATGAAAATACAATGATCGCTCTCCATCGTTTTATGAGTCGTTTATCCAGTGTATAATAAATCTTTGGACAAACTAATAATACAAACAATACACACTTATCATGCATCAGTCAGTCGGAACCACTACATAGAAATGGCAACTATTGCCTAAACGGGAAATATTTCCCGAACGGGAAGGTAAAAATAACCTAAAAAGGAAACTGTTTCCAGATTGAAAATTTCATTACTTTACTATATCCCGTTTTGGTCAATAACTTTTCATTGTTCCCGAACGGGAAGTTGAATTTTTGTAAACAAAGCAGATTTTTATTTCCCGATCGAGAAGAAGTTTCCAAATAGGGAAGTTTTCAATTGGGAATGGGGAAAGTAGAATTAAGAAGCGATTGCCCGGTGGATTTTTCAACTACCCGGTGAAAGATATCTATTTACCCTCTTTTACAATAGGAATCAGTTATTTACCTTCCACGACCATTTCCGGAGTGCGCAGAGGTCACATTCCCGATCGGGAAACTGGTTAACTTCCTGATTCGGAAACTCCATTTCGGGAAGTTTTTCACCTTCCCGTTCGGGAAATATTTCCCGTTAAGGCAATAGTTGCCATTTCTATGTAGTGGTTCCGACTGTCAGTGTATCATTGCTTCGAGGCTGGAGTTTTTTTTACTATTCAACCTAAAATCGTATATTGGATGGTCCCGAATCCTTCAACTTTTCGACTTTCCCGCTAATTTTATGAGTTAAAATGATATCGTATTCAGGAAATGGTCTGTTCTGAGACTTAAATTTCCTTCATTAATGTCGTAAGTTGCAATTTGATGTTCAAAAAAGACTGTGGACTAGCAATAGCGTGGTAGCTTTTTATCAAAAGGAGGGGTAATTGAGGAAGCTAGGATTTTTGGCGTCCTCGTACAAGGGAAAAAGTTATTGAAGAAGGACTTGCGCGGAACAAGTAACTTGGTAACTTTTCCTCATTTTGAATAATGAGAACTGCTATTTGTAGGGAAGCACAACCAGCGTCACCGAAGTTAGTGTTCCAGGCAGCGTTTGATGTATTTACGACGCCCCACCAAAGAAGGCTGGCGAGGGGTACCCCCCCCCCGTCATCACGCTTCTGTTAACTGGAAATCTTTTATAATGATTTGCATCGAAAAACGGTTAATTTCATGATGGTAAAATCTAAAATAAACACAAAACAGTGAATAAATATGCTGTCTAAGTTGAACTAGGATTTATTGATGGCAGGAAAATTTTGTAGCTTTGCTTGGATTTTCTTTTTGAAACATGGTTATTAGTCCTCGAACCTTCTACGCTGTTTTGTAAATGGCTTAAAAACAGTGTGTTTTTTCTTTATGATTTTCAGTCGTTCGGATGATTGGTACCCGCACCAAGCTCGACTCAAGCTTCGATAAAAAAATTGACGTCACTTACGTCAAAAGAATTCTATAAACGTTAAAAAAGCCAATGCAACGACTTCGATTACACAGAAGAAAAATCAACACAGGACAAGTCGATCACGTCTTTTGAGTTCAGTTATTGGTTGTTTTGACATCTTCAATCAAATTAACATCTTAGCACTGGAACTTCAAAATGGCTCAAACTGACGCCGCGCCACTACCTAAACATGTTTACGAGAATGCCAATCCTGCCGATAACTCTCAAGAATATGTCATAAGTAGAGAAACCTTGAACGACAATACACCGAAAGTGCGAAGACCCACAAAATACGATGTTAATGAGCAATCGTTGCCTTTATTTCAAATGGTTTGTGAAAAATGTGAAGAAGTTTCAGACAAAATTGCTGATTTCGTTCCAGTTTGGGATGGATTAGTTGGTAAAATGCAGGATATTTCTGGTATGCGTAAAAGATACATCTTAGCTCTTTTCGTAAGTTGAAATTTCTTTTCCCATTTTTTTACTGGATTTATTAGCCAAAGAGAAGGGATACATGTATAAAGATACATAAAATGTATAAGAAAGGATAGATATTCTCGCACGCAACAGGAAACCCGTCCATAATTTTCGCAAACCCCTGAACCATAGCCTTTCATAGTCAAGTGCTCTTTTATAAACTCCTTTTTGAACTCCTTTTTGAATAAGTTGCTATTGAATTACATTTCATGATGACAAAGGCAAGCTCTGCTCGTGAGAAGGACTGACTTGAGGCTTGGGTTTTCTCCAAGGTTTTATTGGACTGTTTCGATATTTTGTTTTGAATACTTTTCATCCAAAATTCTTGATTTTTTACTCTCTATCTTTATAGTTTTGCTCTCCATTTTTTGTTTTGGGGTTGATCTTGGCGTCACCGATCTTGGCACCAATGCTTTTATTGATCTATCCTATGATAATGTCAGTCAAAGCGATCGAGCATAAACAAGAAGCACGCACTAGATGGCTCATTTATTGGCTTTTCTATAACGCCATCACTATAAGGTATATACTTTGTTGTCGTTTTAATGTTTCGGCGGGTTATATCCTTGAAATAGTTTTTATGACAAAACATTTTAATAGCGGGGGTACCGTTGGCAGTCTAAGGTATGGGTGTTGTTCTGTTCTCTTGCGGTTTGTCAGTGTGCAAAAGCAACAGTCTGAGCTTTCTCAACATCCCTTTTGTTATAAAATAACACTTACTACTAAAGATACTGGCAGCTTAAAAACTTCTCGTGTAGTTTGTATTTGTACAATTACGCTCTCACTTTGTCTTTCTCGCTTTCTTATATTGTAAAATATTTCGTTCATAAAATGGGGAAATCTCTAACAATGTTCGTTTTCTGGTTGTGCTCAAAACACATTTTCGTGGTTTATGCCTGTAAAGGAGGTTTAAGTAAATGATAACTATATTGTGAAGCCTTAATCCCTTATGTGTATATATTTTCTATTTTTCAGTGAACAATTTATCGGTCCATTTCTTCATGTCATGCCTGGATATGCTTTTGGTAAAGGACTTTTCTTCGTCTGGTGTTTAGTGCCATTCAACGAAAACGGATGTTACTACGCTTACCATATCGTCCGTCCGTTATTAATCATACCTGTCCGAAAAATTGATGAATATATTATGGTGTCCATTAACAAAATCAAAAACATTGTTCATGACAACCAAGACCTTGCAGCAAATTGGACTTTGAATGCTGCCACTTTGGCTGGTAATATGCTCGCCAATAAACAAAAATAAATAACAGAAAAAGGAAATTTAACGTTATCAACAACATTTTTATATGATACCAATATTATGTTTTTTTACCGTGAATTATATGTTCCACTTTCATTCAATGCGTTTATGAAAATCTGTTACTCTTCCTTGCTTTATGGATTCCTTGAATCCAATTTTAAAGTAAAGTCTATTCGCTTTCAGCATAATGCTACCAATCGGGTATCACTCTCTCAAAACGCTGACAAGCCTTCCTACATGGAAGCAAAAAATAGTGCACAAGTAATGAAACTTCTTTTTGGACCTACCTCGGAGGTCCTTTAAATTAAAATCTATGTTCGTAGGATCGTTAATCTACGTCTCCAGTCAAAATTTGGTGCTGATTGTATTAATAGATTTGAAGTTATCGTCGTTTTTCAATAATGACGTCATTTGAATGGGGGCGTTTGTACTTTTACGGTGTGACGGGATCGACCATTTTTTAGTACGGTTTTATGGGATTTGAAGAAAAAAGAGACGGAAAACGGTATTTTAAAAACAGACGGTGACGGTAATTAGGTAAATTTTTTTTGCCCTTTTCAAGCCGGTGTGACGGTGTTATTATTTTTTCAAATTTCGGGATTCCGGGATTCAGCAAAAATTTTGACGGGAAAACGGTAATTCGAACCCCTACAACCCCCCCCCCCTTGAATCTTATCTATGTCGTGTTTTTTCGACGAATTACATAACGTGAATATCAGTTTTTGGCCGATATCTTGAAAACGGCTTAATATAAATTTTTGACCCAGCACTTTCCGTAAAAATCTCGTTAATACGATTCTTCTGAGCTATATGCAAAAATTAAGGGCTCTGACCATAGTCAAAATATCGGTTACAAGATTAGAAGATAAAACTTTTGTTTTGAGTTCCTTGACACTTTTAACAAAAAACTGTCTTTATAAGTTGTTTCTGAATTTATTCTATCAAGAGTAATTGGCAATTTAATTACAAAAATGACGTTGTGGATCTTAAAAAGACGTTAATGAAATTTTAAATTACCCTCTTTTACAAAAAGTGCTTTTGTCTGCAAACAATTGAACTTTCTTAATTTTTTCAGGAAAATTTTTCTAAATTGATGTAACAACAGTTATGACACTTTTGTACCAGAAATCACAAAAATCA
This sequence comes from Clytia hemisphaerica, assembly GCF_902728285.1. NCBI lineage: Eukaryota > Metazoa > Cnidaria > Hydrozoa > Leptothecata > Clytiidae > Clytia > Clytia hemisphaerica. The sequence continues at coordinate 171,643 of NW_027103497.1, forward strand.
CAGAAACCACTTTTCTCAAATTTTGAGACGAAGAAGTTTTTACAAAAATTTTCATTTTTACAAAATGTTGTTTCTTCGCCGAAAGCTCTCAAAGTTGAAATACTCTTCTTCGCAAAAGTCTTCATTTTCTTCTTCATCAATCTTTTTCATCGCGATTTTTACCTTTTTAGATTCAGGAATAGTTGGCCTAACAGAAATATATAATAAGTCATGGTTTTGCTGCGTAGATCAGTCAGAAAAACACGTTTTACACACAAAAAATATGAAAATTCACTATGGTCAGAGCCTTTAAGTAACAATGGGAAGCGGTAGGGAAATCGAGAAATAGGTTTTGGACTTGCTTTGACTCACGCCTGAGAAAGCAAACTAAGGTTTTGGCACGGTTGTCTTTATTGATTGTGTGCATGATACTGTTTAACAACGGTTTCGCCGGTAGTCTGAATAGCAGACCTTTACAAAACCGTTTTTGAATGCAACACAACAGCAGACTACGGTTTTTGGCTACTAATGATAGAGTTTCTATAGCGTGTTCTTTATTTGGATGCCCGGTGAACAAAGGACTTGTGAACTAACCAACTAGGAGGGTCTATTATATGTAGAGATTATACAAACCAAATACACCTCTGCTTCATCAGGGCACTTGTCGAGTTTGAAAATTCGCTCTATCAGTTAGTTTTATCGACCTAATCATGACACCCCTTCTCACAGACCCACTGAAAAAATTGGCCAAAATATCGTCCCCGGTGGAGAATTATGCTCCAACTTTTGTCCCCACCTAAAATAATCAAACAAACCAATCCTCACTGCAAAATATTATCCCGTTTTTCCCATCCCCACCTAATTTTCTGACTTGAAAACAAAAGAATACGAATCACCAGTCAATAAAAAATATGGGAATATCAATCCCCATCAAGTTTCAGTCTGTCATTAATATCCCCATTGGCTGAAAAAATCCTACCGGGTGTGTGAGAAGGGGGTGAATCATGGGCAATGATTTAGGAGATCGATGTGATGTGCATCAATAGACCGGTGCACTATATTCATGGCTATCCATTTCTAAAAGTTTTTGCTGGCTGTACAACACTGAAGAAATTTCAGTGGACGTCAAACCCAAAACCTACATTTTGCGGTTCACCGACATTTTGGGGTGCAGAAAGTGTAAGGTTTAAATTAGAGTATAGAGTCCGACTTTTATTTATTAAATCTGCGCATATAGAAAAGATAAATAGAAAATTAATACTCAATAAATATTAAATAATATTATTAAATTTACTAAAGTTGAAGATTAAGAATTTATGGTAGAGCGAAGGTTCGTAAAGACATTTTCAGAAAATCATCATAGTAAAATTAGCTATTTAAAACCGCCAAAACGGTCATGATTTAAACTTGCTCAAATGTCAAAATAGCTCCCTCCCCAAATATTTTTGGTACAATAAAAAATATAACAAAAGACGTCTCTAAGTACAGACGGCCATTGAAGACTTTTTTTGTTCGTCCTCGCTACTCAAAGTACGCCGGACATTCTCTTTCCCGGAGCCAACAATTCTACGGAACCGATCATCACATTGCAACAATAAACGCCATGACAGAGGTGTTTTACAACAAAGTCCAACTTTGGTCCTTACTAAACTATCCAACGTGTATAAATGTGGTTCCGATTCATTCGGTAGAGATTCTCGCATAAAATCAACAAGCCGGAACAGATACTCGATATTATGCCCAGATACCCCATGCGAGGTTGCGATAATTTTGGCAATTTTTTCTTCTCCTTCGTCCCCTGTGTAGTTCGGATTGTGTGGCGTTGCATAATAAATGATGGCTGGTATAGGCTTACCATGGAACGCAGCACTATCTTTAGAGTAAACCGGTAACATTTTCATATCATAACATCCGATGGATTGTTCTCGAACGTATAAACGATCACATGCTGTTTTGATTTTATCCTTTCCTTTGACTTCGTATACAACGCCCCATACACGCCCCTAAAATTTCAAGAGAAATTTATAATAGAGAAAAAACAAGCATTAGCTTTGAACGTCAGTTGCATACTCTATATACGTGTAAGCTAAAAAAGACCATATCTTCGCAGCAAGCCCGCTATTTTGTAATTAACCCGTCATGAAGAAAGATACGAAAGTACTAGGGTTTCCATTTGTTATAATTATATTTGTCATAGAACTCTATTTTCAGAAGACTGCGCAGGAATCCTAACAAACCACGCTTCTTATTATTTACAACGATTTTACAACGATTATTATTTTGCAGTGTATTAGCTGGTGATAATAGATTCAACCAACGGATTAGAATAGGTGGATTAACTTCTCTCGTTGCTCCCAAGAGAGATCCATTGTCTTCTCATTGTTACAAGAAAAATCTGTAAATGACTCTGCGCACTCCTCGTTTAGTTTTTTCATTGTTTTTATAAGAACAATTTTCCAATTTATACAGTTTCGAAAACGAATTTGTCCTATGATTCGATCAATTTTGATGATTTTGCAAATATTTTAAATCCTGCACTTAAGTTTTAGCATCAACAAACGCTAGACCAGTTTTAATGTAAATTTTTAATCTTTTGTCAATGGCAATCTTCAGATAAGTGAAAATTAACGTATGGTCTATAACTAAGAAACTATCGATGGGTCACGAATGGGTTGCATACTGGTGAAAGAAGACTGTATTTAGAATTAGGAAAATAAATTTCAAATTATTTGGCTAATTTCTGCATTGGATAGAAAGGGCTAAAAAAGTGCATTTTCTTATTTAAAATGTACCACGTGATACGTAATGACCAATGAAAATGTTGAAAGTAATGATTTTTTACAACTTTTTTACAACTTATCAAGTTTTAATTGCTAGCAAACTCGTAAAAAAGTTTGATAACCTAACGAGGAGTGTTTTCTATGAGTTCTTAATCCACCTATTCTAATCCGTTGATTCAACCACAAAACTTACTCCTGGGCTTTGTTTCAAAGTCAACAGACGTCCAGGTTTCTGTACATTTCCACGATGATGCGGACTGCCTTGCCAAAACCGTCGCTCGTGACCTGAAAGATAAGCGACGAACTTCTTGGTATATTCGATATCTGGTTTCCATATCAACGAGCCGTAGCCGAAAATGTAAATGGTATCATGTGATAATAAACTCTCTTTTGTGATAATCATGGTTGAAATGAACTTGTTGTATTACTGCCGTTGGCCACTCTGTCAGGCATGAACGACAGCAAGGATAAACCCATATGGTTTTGACGCGTTCTCTTTCACATATTGAACGGCTATAAATAAACACAAGTACAAAGTCTTAAATATAGCAAAATAACACAAGAAAACAGTACAAGTAAAAGTACTAGACTAGAATACAAGGACAAAGTTAAGTAAGAAATATATACAAAAGATACAAATAAACACTTACTAAAACACTGTGGGCGAACACCTCTAACATTAGCACGACAGCTCTCATACTTCTATTCCAACAAACACACAAGACTGCTCACAATTTATTACATTCACAAATCGCGACACAAATACGACGTATCTCACAAGGGACAGAACATTTACAATCGTACAAAACACGCAATACACATGAGACCCTAACAAACAACAATTAAAATATCCTAATGACATAAACTAGCAATAAAATACAAGCAAGAAACAAAAAATATTTAATTACAAACTATTTACAAAAACAAAGAAAAATACTGCCCCTACGGCAGTAACACTCCCCACCGTCAAGAATAAATTCTTGACCAAATCAAATAACAAACACATAAGACGCTTCATTGAACAAATCAATAAACAAACGGAAGTCTCGAAACAGAACAAAAGAAAATCAGAAAACAAAAAATAACACCAAAACAATCGCAAAAAGATCTTACAATAAAATTTTCTCAAAAACATGGATTCCTCAAAACTTTCTAAACATCTCTCCTTTTCAGCGATTGAATTGTTCCCCAAGTTCTTTGACAAATCACAATATTTGTCACCAATTTGAAATTGATCTTTGGAATAAGCTTCATTGAAAACAACGTCACTTTCGCACTTTACATCACAGCTAAAGTTTTCTTCTTGAATTTCAATTACAGCTTTTATACAGTTTAGTTTAACCACCATCGGATTTTTAACCACAACAGCTTCTTGGACCAACGGTACAACTGACTCGGCCACGTGGCATTCACATACTTCAATATCTCTTACTGACTTCCTACCACTAACACGCGTTACCTTTTCAACGACTTCGGAAACAACTTCGTAACGGACTGGTAAGACCTTCTCAGCACGTTGAATTTCAAGAGGCTCTGCGGTATGAATGATTGGCACAAGGACAAGCATGATGTGATCAGGTGGCTTGTTTATTATATCTAATGAATGACGAATAAATTTCTTAACAAACGATAACTCGAACTCATATTGATCTTTAGATAACATCAACTTCAATACATCTTGATACTTTGTATAGACGTTCTCAAATTCATTAATAATGGGAACGATTCTTTGATATTCCCAAGTGTAACAGATACGATGTAAATGTAAATGCTTTTCATCATCATCTTTATTGTAAAAGCTTTTGATGACACTTAAAGATTCTGAAATAGTTTCAAAGAAGTAATTTCTTTCAACAATATAATCTTGAATACGCAGGCTTGACATGGCACACTTCATTTGTTGACCACAGAACTCATACGTACAACAAATTGGTTTTCAAGTTCACACTCTTGAATAAAACCATCCAAATATAATTAATCCCAACGGATTTCAAGAACGATGGCTCCTCTGTTGATCCAACGAACTTGCAAACAGCTGTCCAATTTAGTGCAACGAATGTTCTTAGTGTTTTACTATTACTGCCGTTGGCCACTCTGTCAGGCATGAACGACAGCAAGGATAAACCCATTATGGTTTTGACGCGTTCTCTTTCACATATTGAACGGCTATAAATAAACACAAGTACAAAGTCTTAAATATAGCAAAATAACACAAGAAAACAGTACAAGTAAAAGTACTAGACTAGAATACAAGGACAAAGTTAAGTAAGAAATATATACAAAAGATACAAATAAACACTTACTAAAACACTGTGGGCGAACACCTCTAACATTAGCACGACAGCTCTCATACTTCTATTCCAACAAACACACAAGACTGCTCACAATTTATTACATTCACAAATCACGACACAAATACGACGTATCTCACAAGGGACAGAACATTTACAATCGTACAAAACACGCAATACACATGAGACCCTAACAAACAACAATTAAAATATCCTAATGACATAAACTAGCAATAAAATACAAGCAAGAAACAAAAAATATTTAATTACAAACTATTTACAAAAACAAAGAAAAATACTGCCCCTACGGCAGTAACATGTTGAAAATGTTTCAAATTTAATTTTTTACACATTCCGTTTTTTGTCAGCTTTTGGAATGAAATTGATGGGATTTGAGCTTTCTTATATACTGTGTTTTACTAGTTCGCCTGATGTAATAACTAGTAAAGCTTTCATGATCAACAGACTTCCTTCATATGGGAGATGATTGGCAGGTGGAAGGCTATACTGTAATTTGATTGGTTGGTCGGTTTTTGATGTTGTTTGATTGGTTAAAAGCAGTATGAACAAAATGTTTTGATTGGTTGAGAAAATAAACAATAGAGAAAGGTTGATGTAACAGTGGTTAGAAATGAAGTGAGATCGAAAGTCGGGCTTTGTTTCTCCATTTTTTGTTTTAGTTTTATCTTTACTTACATTCTCTAAATATAGATTTTTTTTTTGAAAGATAGATGAAAATATAGAATGTAAAAGTACTGGAACTTTACATTTTATGTAATAATCTCTAACCAACACCAGCCTATGCACTAAAGTAAAGGATTCGTCTGTCTCGACATCTAGCCTGAAAATAGCATCATAAAGATGTATAAGCTGTACTGGAATGAATATAGTTTGAATTTTAAGAAAGTTCATTATTCTTTGAATATTTACCACAACGATATAAAGATGATATGAGACATTAATCTCGTAGACACGTACAAGAAAGAATGCATTAAAAACCAACATATCCTTTCAGGTCATATAATAGTCCATCCTAGACATTTATGTACACGTGTTGAGATTCTACCTGGTCATAACGAAAGACATGTATCATTACCTGGCTGCTGACAAGGTTACACTTTTTTTTAAGAAACTAGTTTTACCAGGCAGCATCAATGTTTCTTTAGGAATCGAACTTTTGAGCCTTAAATGTTTCTTACATATTTCTAAACTTTTTGACATAATCAGTTTTGATTGGCAGGTTCTTAAAAAACCGAATTAAAAAGTATTATTTTCTCATTCTCAGCCTTAGCATGTTTCTTAGTTTTTAGGCATTCTGAGCCTCATGTTTCTTACAATTGTGTTTCTTAAAAATAACGTGTATGCCTTATTTCAGCAGGACTAGGTGAGGAAAGGGGAACTTCTGTGACATCAGATGTTAGGAAATATAAACTGAAAATGAAAACTAAACAGCTAGGAAGTACAGCAGAAATATTGAAAAGTCTTCCAATTTAGATCAATAAAAATCAATAAAAGAAAAGATGAGAAATGAAATCATCTTTTAATGATCCGTAATTACACTCACCAGGAAGAAATGTTTCATCTCCATGGATACCACTTTTTTTGATTTGACGACGAGCTCCTTTCGCATTCAACGGATCATATTGGTATATTAATTGCTACATAAAGGAAAACACAAACATGGATAAAAAAACTGTTATTATTCTTGAGAAAATAAGTAAGAGAGTAGGACAACTTAAGGAAAACTATAAAATAAGCCAACACCACAAACTAAAAAGCCAAATGGCTTTTTTATATAAGATATATACAATTTATAAGATTGTCCATGATTAATGTTTACGTTCATGCCCTAAATACAAGTCCTAGCTATACCTGCCTGGTTTATGCAAGAAGTGTTACTTGGTTAAATGAAAATACTATTCATAGCTTCATATAGAAAGATGTTCTACAACACATTCAAAGAGCTTTCAAGTTAAATATAATACAAAGTAAAATCCCCTGACTGTCTGGCAATGAAATTTCAGTGAAAAGAACTTTCACAAAAAGGAACTTTTCTAGGCAAATTTGATTCCACGAAATATTCCGAAAAGATGATTCGTACAAAAGTTGATTTTCGTGAAAAATCTTGAAAATCTTCCCTCTTTTCGTGAAAGTTTCTTCCTCTAAAGATATTGTTCTATCCATTCGAAAATAATTGTGGTAGTTAATAAAATCAAACAATTTATCATTGACCTAGTGCTGGTTTTGTTCACAATTTCGATCACGTTAGAAATTTAGCTTGTATTTCAATTTGTTATATAATTTACTTATTGTTTCTAGTTTAATAATTCGATAAAAATAATTATATAAAAATGCAACATTTATCAATTAAGTTCTTTACATAAATTACAATCGTTTGAATGGGTCATGAATGCTAAAAATAACTATTATTAACATATATTACGGAAAATTGTATATGATTATATATATGTAAAAAATATAATATGTAAAATCATTTAAAAAAAAATATATTTTCAACTGAGGATTGTTTGAATAAAACATGAAACTGTCAGTATTTAAACAATAATATTCATTACTTCAATTCTATGATAAAATCATTTTAAAGTCATTAAAAAAAGTAAACGTAACTAGACGATGATTGGAACAATTTCGATCAAATTCAAATCATTCTCAAAAAATATTACATATCTACCAAAATCGTGATAATTTTTATGTGCCTTAAATGCTCTACCTTTAAGCTTTGAGGGTAATAAAGCATTTTTTGTATATCATCAAAAGAAAAGAATATTAAAAAATTATTAACGAATTTCCTTTTTGGAAAGTAAGGGTGGCTTTTAAATGACAGAAATATAAATAGTTGAAAAATTGGGTATTCTACCGGGTGTTTAATAAAGAAGTAAACAAGTTTGAATTTCTGAAGAAAAAAAACTAGAAAAGTTTTGAGCTATTTTCTCGTGTATAAGAGAAGGAACTCATCCAGACTCGTCACCTTTTTCTTCTCAAAAAATGATTTTTAGAAAGATTTTGAACTTTTGAATACTGTATGAAAGCTCTGTGTAAATCTAAGTTATAAGATTTCACATTATAATAACATTTCAACAATTGTTTTGTAACATCCAAATGTATATATATTATTCTATGAAATTTGAGAATGATGCAAAGCTTAATTTACAAAGCTCCATGCTTTTGTTGAATAATATTTCAGCAGCTTTATCATCTCTACCAGCAGCCCATGGTTTTTCCCTGCCTGATATAGTATAAAAGTTTCCACTATCATGCGCGATTTCCTCTGAGCAAACACAATATATGACAGATAGAGCACCTTCTTTCGCAGTTCTAAATACAAAGAACTGAAGAATAGGTTTCAGAATGTAATTGTATAAGAAAGAACCCATCAAGATGGATCCTTTACCAATATTTGTTGCAACTATACCAGGATCAGCACAATAAAACTTGATGCTTGTCTGCTTAAGTTTCTTGGCTAATACACGAGTTGTTAAAATGTTTGCTAATTTGCTATCCGCATAAGCTGCAACAAAATCATAGCCGCGTTTTACAAAATTAAGGTCGCTGAAATGGATTTTACCAAACATATACATCAACGAGCCGACAAATACCACACGACTTTTCTCTTTGGTTAATAAGGGTAGTAAAAGCATTGTCAGCAGGAAATGACCAAGATGATTGACACCGAAGTTTGATTCAATACCATCTTTAGTTTCCATGTAAGGTACCCAAAATAAACCAGCATTATTGACTAAACAATAAATAGAATCTTCTTCTTTTAAAACCTCATCAACAAAACTGTGTATAGATTGGAAAGATGCCAAATCAAGAGTTTTGAATTCGATAGCTCTATTTCCAGTCATTTCGATGATTTTCCTTTGAGCTTCTAGGGCAAGTGTTTCATTTCTACAAGCTAGAATGACACTGGCTCCTCTTTTTGCACAGTCAAGTGCAACTTCATAACCAATTCCTGAATTTGCCCCAGTGACAATGACCAATTTATTATCCAGTCTATTTTCAGATATATTTAATTCATTGTCTTTCTTACACCACTTTTGTATAAGATAAAATGTAAATGGGATTATCACAAACCATAAGAAGGCATCATAGTCCATTTGAAGATTATAAAGATTTTTACCTAAAATTAGAGAAAAAAAACAAGAAAAATGTTCAAAATAGAGTGAACTCACGGTTATTTCAAACTTCTATCATTCAGCTATTTTTAACTCAAGGTGAAAACCTCGAAAAATGCATTGGATTATTCGAATCAGAGTTAACTGTAGCTGTAAGTTTTTTCTTTATATTTTCTTTTCAACCAGAAGACAAACACTTTATAGACAAAATTCAACCTCTTTCCCTGTGCACTTCTATCAGATTTTTTATGCTTATTGATAGCGCCAGATAGTACCCTGGAACGCATAAGATTATGTCATCCAAAAACAAACGGTTAGATTTAAATTTTTGGATATTGAAACCATTGCATTGCAGTTCATCTTTGTAACATCAGATTCTTATCCTGTGACTTAAGTATGAAGAAATTCCTAGTTTAACCCTATTCGTACTAGGGGGGGGGGCTGTTTATGTTCGGGGTGGAACTATTGTTAATAGCTCCTGAAATAATAGAGCTTTTGTGGCATGAAATCTTCTGTAAATTCTTAACTTTTATTTAGATTCAAAACAAAAACTTGACACCCTGTGACACCTAAAACTTTCACACCTTGAGCAAGATGACATTTCTGACATTAAGGTGTCACAAAAATTGACACTTTTCCAATGCAAATTTATTTTTTATGTCAAATATATTGTTTAAACCGTAATTTATTGATTATTTAGGATAAAATAAGCATTTTAGACTTAGGGAACTTTTTTCTAAAGCCTTTGTTAGAATACAATGGCTATTCAAAAGAACAAATGAGATTTTCGGTTTTTGTTAATTTTGGGCATAATGACTGACGTCATCATCAAAAAGACCAACTAGATCAAAAGTTAATGAGTGGCACAGGAACAGCCCCCTAGTATTGAACCGCCCCTAAAAGCCTAGTATGAATAGGGTTAAGTTTTCAAAGAATGAAATGGTGACAATTCCAACAAAAGCTTTCGTTGAGGAAGAGCAAAAATAAAACAAGAAATGAATTCCAATTCAAAATATCTTCAAATAATAAATAAGTTAAATAAAAAATTATTACAAATTATCTAAAATCATATCTGATTCATAAGTATTCTTAAATCGTTTGACCATCCTCTCGCCAGGTCGTCCAACAATAGCATTTCCATATATGCTGATTTTATGTCCATGAATAAGAAATTCAAACAACGTCTCCCTCTTTGGTAAGGCTTTAAGTTCGTTCTGTTGTGTTATAATTTCAAACATATTTTTTGTCTCTTTGACAATGATTCCAGAGATTCCAACAAATGACTCACATTTACATTTCTTCACCTCAATTTTAGCACCATGATAGTCTATTTTCAAGACTCTTTCTTCAGCTCTTATCATCACTTTTCCGTTTTTATGCAAATATAAATTTCGTACATAGTTTTTCCAAAGATTGTGTAAAGGTAAAAACGTATCATACTTTTGTTCATCTTTTGATATTTTGTAGAGATTCAATTTTTTAATTGCCACTCTGCCAAGTTTGGTGTTTTTCCTTTTTCCTATCCTTTTCTTTTTATCCTTATTACCAACAAGTGATTTCTCTAACAGCAAGGGTTTGAACCGCAATCTTTCTTTCAATTTTTCAATATCAGAGTGGTTACTGTTTATTGCATTTTCTTTTAGATATTCTTCCAATAATTGGGCATTAGTCTTAACTTCTGTCTTTAAAGGGGTCTCATAGAGAAATTTCAATGAATCTATCTTCAGATCTACTTTATTTGTAGCCATTTCATTTCTAAACAGAATATTAGTCAGCATTAATCAATGGTTAAATAAAAATTCTACCAAATCAGGCCTTCCATAGTTTTTCAAAAAAGACAAAAAATTGATTTCATTAACGGCAATTTATGAAATCTACATTGTAATACTTTTCTTTTGACATATAAATATCCACGCCTAAGGCTTCCCAGTTTTTGGCACGTTATTTATAACATTTTTGGGCATTAGTTACAAGAGAGAATATATAGATTAATACACCGTTTAGGAGTCCCACTTTTTACTTATCTCCACCGTGTTCCACTGTAAAAACAGTAGGTAGAAATGTACACTTTAGTACTGTGGAAGGTTAGAGGAATGTAAAAATTTCTTTTTGTTTTCTTTCCTTTAAAGAAAATGATTTAGATATTTGAAAATGATATTAATGATAATCTTATGGATCTCTCCTGAAAATTTCACAAAAATTGCATCAAGAGGAGAAGAAGTTATGATTAAAAGGAGTTCTTTACCTACTGCTAGGTTTCCTTACAAGAACCGGAATTTTACCTACCGTTTTTTTTACGAGAAAGAGCGATCGCTAAAATCAAAACTATGGAAAATTGTTTGGATGCGTGCGCAGTCGACACTACTAAATGGTGTATTCAAGATGACAAATTTAAACCATTTGAGGAAAAGTTTCACTCAATCTGTTTCACCCAAGGCTGTAGCTAGAGTTTGTCAGTTTGTGGGACATGGTAGGTCAAAATTGAATATCCCATGATAAGGAAAAAGTTTAGGTACAGTATAGAAAGGGAGATGATGTTTTACTTCATAAATAAAATGCAACAGCCTTATTTCCAGGTTTTGCCTAGGCTTAGGCTGCCAGGTCTATACCGTGAGATCGGGTAACTTGCATCAGTGGAAGCTAACATGCATAGCCCTCAAATGAATGACCTGGCTTGTCATTAAAATACAACTACCCCTACAGCTCCCCTCGCAGCTCTACTCTACCATTTTTATTTTGATTTAACTTTGTATTTTAATGACCAGCCAGGTCATTTATTTGGGGGCTATGCATGTTAGGGGTCAGTCACAAATCGATTTTAAGTTAGAAGAACGTCAATTGACGTATATGGGTGGGTGGGTTAAAGGTTATTGACGTTTTTCAGAAACATCGATTTTTCATTCCATGCCAAATATTACTTCTCGCCATGTTTCTGTGTTTGATCGCTTCGTTTGTTTTGAAAACCAAAACAAACGGCCTGATGTTTCTGTCTTTTCTTTGTTTGACAGCCCGAGCGGCCCTTGAATTTTTGCAGATGGCCGTTCTTTCTGTCGCTACATACTACGGAGATAATTGATTACGGGAATTTTGTGAACAAGTTTAGAAATTATCTCCGTTTCTTTTTTTTTTTAAATATAAACTATGCGAAAGTAGTGAAAATCAAGATAGCTGACAAAACAGCAATGAAGGCAGTTTTTATCGATTTTCGGGGATATCAAGGTGTTTGACGTTTTTGGGTGTGGGTGGGTGGGTCAGCTTTTAAAACGTCAATTGACGTTCTTCTAACCTAGAATCGATTTGTGACTGACCCCTTAGCCTCCACTGATGCAAGTTACTCGATCTCGCTGTACCTTTTACATCGGTGTTTCTAATCCGCGGATACAGCCATAATCATCCATAATCACCCATAACCATCCATAATCAGCAGTTGGTTACCTCATTGGCTGTTTTTTCGTATATAAAGGAATGCACTCGCTTGTAAAATCATTCTAATACACCTTTTTCCCGGGGTGTTGTTTGGGATTTTATGTTTGAGTGTTTCCCTTAGATATAACTAAGATAGAACTAGATTAATTATATACCTCACAGAAAATTTGACCAGCTAAAAACGCCGTACGGCCCGGCAATCTTCCGTACAGGAACGTCCTGCAGCGTACCTTGCGCGGCCTGTAGCCTGGCCCCCATTTGATATGCTTGACGTCTCCAGAAAGTTTAAAGTCGTGAGACCTACCCAGTCCGGCACGAGGGGAGGGGTCATTACGGTCCCGGACGGGTCCTTTACGGTCCCGGACGGGTCCTTTACGGTCCCGGACAGGTCCTTTACGGTCCCGGACAGGTCCTTTACGGTCCCGGACAGGTCCTTTACGGTCCCGGACAGGTCCTTTACGGTCCCGGACAGGTCCTATACGGTCCCGTAGCCCCCTTCCGTCAACTTTTCAGGATATCGGACCTATTTTTTCAGAATCTACACCCAAAAAACATGAAATAACAGAACCTGGATAAAAGTTTTAAAGTAGACCTTGACCCGATTCGATCAGGGGATCCCTATAGTGCGTGAACCCAACGCCTTATACCACTGGGCCGACTTCTGGCCTGGCCATGCACTGGTATAAACTTCTCAGGGATGTCATTCCTTCGCTAGCTTGGCTTGGCCTAGTCCAGAGCTCTATAGGGGCCTCTCACATCTCAGGGGCAGAGTGTGTCCATTTTCAAGGGCAGGGGTAAAATTTTGATAATTTTCTAGTCTCAGGGGCAAAACTACTGGAAAATAGCCTATTTTGTCACTTTTTCTGGCTTTTTAACAGCTTTTTTGAGTGGGTACACAGAGTTCAAGGGCAGGATTTTAATGTTGTAATTTCTCCTTGGGGGCAGCCATGCGACATGCTCTGAAAACGGGGGGCCACTGGGGACTCCAAGCTCCGGTCTGGTACGAGTTCTGACCCGAAGAAAAAAAAACGAAGCAGTACCGTAAGACGGGGTGAATCGGATACCCGGGGTGAATCGGATACTTTGTTTAATTGCCTCTCATACTTCACTGACGATGTCTTTTTTCATTCTGTTTTCAGATCCCGTTCACTGATTGATCAAGCTATCGGAAAAATATGGCTTCGAAGATTTGGAACATGTTCTTCGGAAATTGAAGAAGAAAACCTTCTGATTTTCGGACCCTTTTTTGAAATGCCGAATAAGAAATAATGAAGCGACCGTGATTGGAGATTCCTTTGGCATCGTGTTCTACGAAAGCCAGTTGTATACAATCTTTGGTTCACTAAACGAAAAACGATGTCTATTCTTCGTATTTTCATTCTAAAGTTAGGGCGGAAAATTGTTCGCGTTAAAACGCGAATCGCCCATTTGCGCCCCAAGTTGAAGGCGTAGTTAAGTGATACGGAACCGAGAAATGGAAAGGAGTTAATTATTGAATAATTAAAAAATATCAAATGCCGTCATCATGTTATTTTTAATTACTGCCACACTATCCCAAGAGGCTTGTTAGTTTTCAGAGTAGCTAGGAATAAATGTTCAAATGTTAATAGTCACTCATTGTTCATTGTTGTTCATATGAATACAATGTCTTTGTATATTTTGTATAGTGATAATTTAGGAGTTTATGTGTTATGTATTATTTTCCAGAAGAAGATAGTGGGAAGGGTAAGGCTACAGACACTTTACAACACCAGGATAAGAACGTTTATTAAAGAAATGGACGCCTCGATCTCTCGTCCTTCCTAGGAAATATCTTCGACGAAAGGGATTATCTCTAAAGGCTTGATGATGAGACATGGTACAGTATGAAGCAAGACATAATTTTCCGTTCGTTCATATGCTGTTCATTCTCTCGGAGGTCTCGTATCCCCTGGCTTAAATCATCTCTGACTCTGAGACAGGGGTGTAAATATTTCTGCAAGCGGAAATTGGGAAAAGGGGCAAAAATGTATGACACGGTGGAGCCCCTTCCTAGTGGAACAATTGGCAATAAATAATCGGCTCGGTGAGAAAATATGCCCCAGATATTTAAGAACACGAGAAATTTTTATTTTCTATATTCCTTACCGTATTTTATCCTTCATTTTCCCAAAGGGCATAAAAGTTCTCACCGGGCACTGAGAGAGACAATGTTATAAAGTAATTTCTTTCGCTAAGAAAAGAATAAAAAATACATATTTTCAAAATAAGAGCTTAAAAAGTTTGCTGCCAACTACGAGTATACTATGCATCTGAACATTGAATACCATATAGAATTAATACTGTCTCCTATCTTTGTGTTCATGGCGATTCCACGCTGGTTCTGAATTCTTTAAGTGCCACTGTAACACCCCTGTCTCAGTAACTCAGTGAAAATTTGAAATCGACCAGCGGAGAAGTTATGAAACAAGTAAAACGTCACACACACCGGGTCTGTATTTGTAATCTTTCAATTCTCGCTGGAGTATGGAAAAATTCACTTTCAAGCATTATTCCTAGAATTCATTAATAATTTTTTTCGATTTTGACCGGGTTGACCTTGTTGCAGTAGAGGTGTCAAAATACCGACAGTTCTCCAAGGGCCGTAACCTTCGATACAGATACTTTTGCTTGCTTCGTTTTTGTATTTTTGGAATCTTCCTTAAATTCTGCGTCGATCGGTACGCACTTAAAGCAGAACCAAGGCCACCGGAGCCTTTGAAAGTCAAACTTTCGATGAAATTCAATGAAGTCAAATTTCTGAAAATGGTTTGACAGTGAACGTGTTAGAGTTAGGTTATTCTTTGTAATTTTTTCACCGGTTTCCATCGAGACGGGATCTGTGACCGGGTCACTGATACAGGGGTGTATCATACGTTTTCTCTTATCATTTTGTCGACAAATCTTAGAGTCAACCAGAGCGTTATTGATAATCTTCCTCCTCTCTCAAGTATCTAAGATTGTTCAGTACCACCTGAAATAACGGAAAAACAAAAATATACGATGATCAGGTAAATTTCTCTACTCTTTTTATCGGCCCAGCTATATCACACCCAGTATCGCTGCGAAACTGGAAAAAGTTAGCTTTTCATGGGGCATTAGTAGAAGTTCAGTGGATACTTGAGACAGGGGTATTCTATGGACGCTAAACGTCAAAACAACGTTCTTTTATAACGTCCGTAAAACAGCGGGATATGTACACTGGTTTTTATCGGGCGAATTTTCTATTAACCTAACCTAGCCAGTGAATGTGAAACAGAGGTGTGGGTATGCTAGACTCTTCTGGGATTAAAAGAAATACGCACCTGCTGGGTATGATATTTTTCTGCTTTTAAATTCAATGCTATCTATCGTAACCGCGGAATATAACGACCATGTGCTTGTGTTGACTCTATCGGTCGATGCTTCGATGAAAATTTGATATTTTCGTAAGTTGTCCAGTTTCTCTAATGCCCTTCTTTTTTAATCATTTATTTACTTCTTCTCCCTTTTCATTTTATCTGGAACGAAACGCAAACGTTAGATAAAAAAACAAACTTGGATTTAGCTAATGTAGTCAGACCTTTCAGAGACGTTTCATTTTCTTACATTGCACTTTCTATCGTGCATTCAACCAACAATTTTCATAGCGCACACTAATCAAAATTTTATTATCAATGATACTAAACGTACTACCCAAATATATATCCCTTAAGTATTACATTTTTATGACGCTCCATCTAATGAATAATTACTTTGTGAGAATTGCATGAATTCAAATTATAACTTCGGCAAAACGTAATTTTTGAAAAATGGTATTGCTCCACCACAGAATATAGAGAGTGTTTGTTTATGTTCCGAATGGCGCCCCGTCAATTTCTATCCACTTCACCCCGAAACGAGTGACTCGATTTTCTTGTATTCGATTGAAGATTGTTCCTCGTAGAAGAAACTTTTGAAAATGAAATTTTCTACACTCGCGAATTAGACCCCAGTGGTAAAATAAAACGACTTCATTTAGAGGTAGACTCATTTTGGAAGAACAAATTTTTGGAAAACAGTCGAAATCTATCCGAATCACCCCGTCTTACGGTACCTAGGCATTTGACGTTTACATCGATCATATAATATAATATAATACCCCTGTTAGTACATTTTTTCCTCAAGATACCAACTAAGCCATTGAAGCCAGTCAAAGTAAGCGAAAGAAGTGAGCTCTCCAAAAAAATTGATTTTTTTCGAAAAAAATATAACTTTGATGGACCACGTGATTTTCGAGAAAAATGTAAACAAAACCACATGGAATCTTTGCAGCTTTTGCCGGTGAACGAGATCTTCTTTATTGAGAATTATTTCCTTTCTCTGCTTCATCGACGCCGTAAAAAGGTAATAGTTTTGTATCCATTTTAGTACAGCCTCGTTTACAATAGCAAAATTTACGCTTGGGTGTCCGCTAGCGTGATTTTTCATCCATGTGCTAAGTTAAGTTCTTTTACAAATATTGCTGAGCGGCTTGCTGTTGGAGGGAATCTTTGGTGTGTAATTTGCTCTAAATTGCTCTTAAATTCAAAAAAATACAAAAATGGTCAAAGCAAAGACAAAAACAATAAAGGCAGAGGAAATTCCAAAATCCAAGAAAGCTAAAAAAGTTGAAACTGACTCTGACTCGTCATCTGAAGAAGAGGAAGAAGTCAAAGTCGCACCAAAGAAGAATGGAAAAGTCAAAGGTATGTTTTTTACATTAGATTAGACATTTGATATTTTATGCATAACATCAGAGTAACTGGGACTCAGGGAAGTTCAGGAAAAAGTAGCTGTAACAAAAATGACTCCAGCCTATTATGCTATCAACTTCGTTGGAATTTAACAATTTGCAAGCTTGTAAGACCCTTAAGGATACCTGGTGTAGGCGAATAGGTAGATAAGGGGCATTTTTTACTTTTGAATTTTTTCTTGCATAAATCCATTTTTTTCTGCCCGGATGCATCTGCATTTAAAAAATGGAGGCGCACTGATGATATGTCTAAATAAGTCCAGGTGCTATAAGTCCAATCCAAGACTGTTTGAAATTTATTTTAGATTTCCTAGTTGGAGTTACCTAAATTCTCTATGACAATCATTTAACACAAAAAACACTTGATGTTCAAAACGCTGGCTACGCTGAATCTACAAAATTCTTTGAATAGTATTGCTAAAAAATCTGACAAATATTCCGACTAGGAAAAGGGTCACATTTTTAAGATAGAAAGTGAGCCAGTTGGAGGACTTGAACACAACTTATTTGTGACCCAGGCCTAGCTCATCAAAACCATGTCCAAATAAAAGATAAAGAAGAGGAATCTGGAATTATTTCTGCATTTCGATCAGCTATCAAAACATAGAACTATTTCTTTCATGTGGTTTAAATTGTTTTTATTATTTACATTTTTTGTGAAATTTCTAGCTTCCATTAGAAAAAGGATATCATTTCAGGGCTCGAAATAACGGTCGGACATCGGAAATTGTCCGACCAAATTGCTGAAATGTCCGACCCAAATCGATTCTAGTCGGACATCATGTCCGACCCAATTACTTTTGGTGCCTTCGAAAAATTTGTCAGATGCGTTGTGAAATTTCCAAAAGAAATTGTAATTTACATAGAATTAGTAACTTCTTTATTTACACACAAAATCTCTCAAAGTTGCGATCATTAGTGTTAGATATTCATTTTTGTGATGTTTTTTCTCAACAAATGAAAGCATGCTTCAAGTAAAAATCATGGGCTTCTGACCATTAATTGATATTTGTTTAGCTTCTTCGTGATCAAGTAAAATTCTATCAGAAGCTTGTGTTAGACTTGAAGTATACCCCACATAAAAATCAATCGGACATGTCCGACCGATTTTACTTTAAAAGCCTTAGGACATGTCCGACCCAAATCAATTTTTGATCGGACAATGTGTCCGACCACCTAAATATCGTTATTTTAAGTCCTGTCATATTTTGTTGAGCTATATGCTGAGTCACAAAAGATACAAAAAATGCTACATAGCAGTCAGCTGTAAATAATTGGAAATAAAGTTAATTAAATTTTCAAAATGATTTAGGTACAACCAAAAAGCCTGTCAAAAAAGAAAGTTCATCAGAAGACAGTGACAGTAGTGAAGAAGAAGCAAAACCAGCAAAGAAAAATGGAGTAGCAAATGGAAAAGCTAATGGGAAGAAAGGTAAAATTTTCAGTTACAGTACACATTACTAAATCAATTTTGTTTAAATATATCATCTAGTGAGATTTTGCTGAGGCTTGGCTTTTCTTATATTTTTGGCCCTTTAAGCCTCAAATCTTTCTTATCCTGTTGCCTAGTCATTAAATGAAATGATGCTTGTACAAAAGGGCATGAAAAATGTACAAGATCTGATTATTGAAATTTCAAACAATTATTCTAATACCTTATTACACAAATATTACTAGTCATTTTATTAACACAAATTGAAAAATTTCATGTTAAAAAAACCCAGCCGTGATGCCCTTGAAGAAGCAAATAAAATTTGTTAATTTTTTGTGTGTTAATTTCAAGGTCATTGAATACTTTCATCGTAATATTTGTGCAATAAGGCAATTTTATTACTTTTTTATTTTCTGGTTTACGGACATGACGAGGAAAAGTTTTGAATAAAAGGATGAAAAAAAAAATAAAAATAAAATTAATGTTTTAATTTTTTTTTATTTTCTTTAGAAAAATCTGAAATCAGAAATAGTAAAATAAAATTTTATGTAATTACCTAAAGTTTCGATTTTTTAGATTTAAAGACGAAAGTGCAAGATGTTGTATAGATTAGTTTTAGAGTCTATGGATAAAAACACTAAAAATTAACTGAAATATAAAAAATGTACACATAAAGACTGATATGTGTTACTAACTTTTTGATACTTTTTAACAATTACATCATAAAAAGGACTCTGAATAAAAGACTACATACACAGAGAGTTATACAATTTAGTTTTTTTATTTTACTTGTCTAAAAACCTGGTAAGTAAGACAAAAAATAAATTGATAGATATCTCAAATAATACTCAGTACTGGGCAATACCTAGTTAATTTCACATATGGGGTATTTATTTTCAAAAGGCAAAATTGAATTTTTACAATCTAATTTCACTTATTGGATTTTGAGGAAAGTTAAGCTAAAATGTTTCTTTTTAACCTACAGCACCAGCAAAGAAAGAATCAAGCTCAGAAGAAAGCAGTGATGAAGAGGAAGAAAAACCAAAAGCTAAAGCTGGTAAAAAGTTTAAAGCCTTTAAATTGAGAAAATGCAGATCACACACACACAGATCTAGGGGGTTTAAAAGATGTTGGTGAAACTAAAAATTTTTGGGGGGATTTTTTTCATTCAACTACCAAATTTAGAAAATTAACAGACATGAAGACAAAATCCCATCTTAGTCTTCTCAGGACAAATACAGCATTCTCTGGAGCATAATGCAGTGTTAAAAGTTCTTCCGTCTCAGACGGATTTCCGTCTCAGAGAAGTGTATAGGGAGACTTTTCTGTCTCAAAATCCTGCATAATTCACCAAAAGTTCAAGAATATGTGCTAATTTGCTGTTAAAATCCATTTTCCGTCTCAGACGAAAATCTTGCTTTGACCACTGATAATGTTGGTTTTACTTTACTACACAAATAATCTTCTTCTTTTTTTTTTTTTTTTTTTTTCTTTTTTTTTTGTCAAACTGATACTTTACCACTACTCTTAGGTTCCAAATAAACGGGGGGTTGGAAAGTTTTCGAGATTTTAATAAACGGGGGGACCCAATTGCCGGGGGGTTGGAAATTGTACTTCTGAAACCTAAAAATCAGGCTATTTAGAGCAAAATCAGGGGCCTTCTCTTTGACAGCTGAAAATATTCTTAGAGATTAATAAACGGGGGGTCCTAATAAGGTCCGGGGGGTTGGAAAATTTGCCCGTTTATTTGGAACCTAAGAGTAGTGTGGTCGTGTTACAAAAATACAGGCTGTTTGTAGGAAAAAAATAAGATCTAGCCAAAACTTTCTCCAGACCTTCTCTATAGGATGCTTATACATCAGGAAAAATTCCCCTAAAATCCCACTGGTGGAACATCTCTTTTTTGGGACAATTCTATTTTCCCCAGGCAAAATCCTAAGGGCGAAATTTTTTGAAAATTTCAACCTTAATTCCAGACAATATCATTTATACCATTCGAAAGCTCTCGAAAAACTATATAGAAGACTTTTAAACGGTTGTAGCTGATTTCCTTACCTAACTCGAGATATTTCATGCGAAAGTTCCACTTTTCGCCACACTTTGGTCAAAATTGACCATAAATAGCATCTTCTGCGTGAATTATCTTGAGTTAGGTAATGAAAGCGGCTATACCCGTTTAAAAGTCTTCAATATAGTTTTTCGAGAGCTTTCAAATGGTATACTTGATAATGTCTGAAAATAGGTTTTGCCTGGGGATAAAAGAAATGTCCCAAAAAAGGGATGTTCCACCAGTGGGATTTTAGGGGAATTTTTCCTGAGGCGTAACCATCCTATAGAGAAGGTCTGGAGAAAGTTTCAGCTAGATCTTATTGTTTTCCCGTAAATGCTACACTACACATTTTTGCATAATCAAAGATAGAAGTGCTTTTTTGAGAGAAAAAAAACAGTTTTGAAAACCTAATTTTAGGTGTTAGTACTGCCACTAGTAGACCTTAATTTATAGGGTGTGACAAATTTTATCACAACTGATTTCAAATATATAAAGAAAGCAGTCATAAATAGTAAAAAATTTATAAGTGATAAAAAACCAGGCCATATCTTAGAAAGGTAGCGTCCATTGGTTACCAAAAAGGGTACTTTTTGTAGTGTTTTACCACCAAAAAGGCTGTGAAAGGGGCAGGATCAGTTTAATAAGTGGGCGCTAAAAAAGGGCATTAAAAATGGTCAGACAACAGAACACGTAACTGTTCTCAACAGAACACGTAACTGTTCTGGGTTTCCTCGCTCAATTGAATTCATAAAGAGGGGAAATGTTATCAAGATATTCTATGTTTCTTTTATGTGCATTCTAGACTACTCTTACATTTGCAGGCAGTGCAAAATGTTGTGTGGATATTTCTCAATGGTGTGTGATATGCTTGTTTACCAGATTTGACTTATCTAACAACTTTTTTGATTCAGCCCCAGCTAAGAAAGTAGCAGCAAAGAAAGAATCAAGCTCAGAAGAAGACAGTAGTGATGAAGAGGAAGAAAAACCCAAAGCTAAAGCAAAAGGTACAAATTAATGCAGTGATCTCCTTTAATGTTTGAAAATCTCTTTCATATCATGTGATGTAGCAAAATTTTGAAGATTAATTTTCACATCTAGATTGGGTTATATAACAAGAAAACATGAGTTAATACCTGCTTTATGGACCATATGGAACAATGTTGTTGTAGTTTCCTGAATTCTCCTAAATTTTGAAGCCATCTAAAATCTCCTTTGAAAGTGAAATTTTGAACATGCAAGTTTCAAAAATTTGATTGTGTTTAAACATTAACAAGACGACTTGAAGTCGAAAATTTCGCCAAATATTTGCAAAAAGTATGCTAAATGCTGGCTCTGAAAAAGCTGTTAAGAAAATTACGAGGTGGATTAGAAAAAAAGGTTTAGGTCGAGTCATGAGAAATGATTCGGACACGGTCATTTTTTATGATGAATAAGCGAGGCTGAGCTATATTAAAACTGCTGCAACCAGTAGTCCTCTGTCCACCTTGTATAAACTAATTACTTAAAAGTATATCCCCAGCTATCAAAAGTTATTGATTTGATTTTTATAAAGTATATGCTTATAAGAAAAATAAATATGCCCATATTGTGCGCATTCCCTTGTTTACTTTGTGAGAACTAATTACCGAAGGGTATATGGCTGTCTATCAAGAGTTATTGACTTGATTCTTATAAAGTATATGCTTATAAGAAAAATAAATATGCTCAAATTGTGCGTCATCCCTTGTTTACTTTGTAAAAACTAATTACCGAAAGGTATATGGCTGTCTATCAAGAGTTATTTATTAGATTCTTATAAAGTAAATGCTTATAAGAAAAATAAACATTCTCATATCGTGCACTGTCCCTTGTTTACTTTGTAAGAACTAATTACCGAAAGGTATATCACCGTGTTTCAAGAGTTATTGATTAGATGCCTATATGATAAAATAAACTGTTCCGCATTTTATGCCAACCTTTGTTTACTCTGTAGGAACTAATATCCGAAAGGTCCATATCATTTGACTACGCTTCTCAACCAAATCCGCATTATTTTAAATGCATAATAACCACTCTCTGTTTTTCATTTACGCATGTCAAGTAGAACATTCATAAGAAAAATAATAAAAGAATAAAGTGTTTGTTTAAAGTACAATGAAGATGAGCAAATAATATTAATGATATTTGAATTGTTTCAAAATTGTACGTTTTATATTTATTATTTTTCTTTTTGAAAAAAAAACGACCACAATATTTATACATGGTGAGTGTGACCGAGGAAAGGTAGAAAAACAAATTAAATTTAGTGAGTTCATCCACCGTATCGAGTACTTTCGTTTTCTAATTTTTTTTCCGATGACACCGCAAAAGGCTATCGTAATACTTTTGCTAAGCGAAATTAATAAATGCAAGCAAATCTCTTGATTCTTTTTAGCTCCAGCCAAGAAAGCACCAGCAAAGAAAGAATCAAGCTCGGAAGAAGACAGTAGTGATGAAGAGGAAGAAAAACCAAAAGCTAAAGCAAAAGGTATGATTATGTTGTTTTGGTAAGAAACTAACTTTGACCTCTATTTCATATAATTGATCCTGGTACATCACAAATGACTCTTTTGCTTAAGTTTCTGTCACAACAAACTTTGGATTTAGACACTTAAAGTTTTGAGACTCACATGACTGATAAATATTAAAGTTTCCAATTAACATCTCTTTCAGCTGAAAGCCGAAAGTCTGAGATAGCCTTGTCCAAATTTTCGTAATCTAACCTAAAACATTGCATCTCTTAGCCCCGGCCAAGAAAGCACCAGCTAAGAAAGAATCAAGCTCAGAAGACAGTAGTGATGAAGAGGAAGAAAAACCAAAAGCTAAAGCAAAAGGTATAATGATCTTATTTCATATATAGGTAGTGGTTACTTTTTAAAGGATAGGTTCTACAGTTCAATATTCCTAGTACGCAGCTGTGTATTGCTTCAACATCTGATTGTACAGATTTTTCTCCAAATCTAAATTTCTACAATTTTGAAATGAAGTTAAAGAAATTTGTTCCCTTGATGTTTTGAAGGTCTGTCTGAAATAAAAGGCTTTGCTTTGAGCATTGCAATTTTCAAATTTTGGTTCAATTTTTTATTTAAGCCCCAGCTAAGAAAGTAGCAGCAAAGAAAGAATCAAGCTCAGAAGAAGACAGTAGTGATGAAGAGGAAGAAAAACCAAAAGCTAAACCTGGTAAATAGTTTGAAACATGCCAAAGATTTATGAAACTCAACCATTTAAAGGGATAATCAGATGGGTTGAGATTTTTTTGTTTTTACTAAAAGTCAAAAACTTCTTGTAACATCATTACCTTTGCTTTAGAAATACTTAATTAAAAAGATTTTGAGGTTTGCTTAGGAAAATAGAAGGATTCCGCATACCAAATATCCCAAACCCATCAATCCGTTCACTAAAAAGGCTGTTTTTACCAATATTTTAGTAATTTCAGGAGGGGAAGCGGCTGATATCCAGACGCTTAAAGGGCATGAAAAATGGCCTGATAGAAAATAAGGGGAAATAAGAGAGAGCAGACCACTTTTCATACCGTTCAAGCATCTTGTAATATGATGCTGGTCCCTATGAGAACGTTAAAATTACTGTGAAAACATCCCTTTTAAGTTTTACAGGAAAAAAAGTTTCAAATTGTCATTTAAGCTTAAAATATGGAATTTTGGCTTTAGTGAGCATGCATTTGGTGAACCTATTTTTGCAGAATTTAATTTCGCGGTTTTAGACAAACACACAAATATTCTCATGAATAAAGAATAACCTATAAAATTGGTCTTTTTAGGTAATAAAGGACATATTTTAAACAAAACATCCTCTCAACCGCAAAATTATATTCTGCAAAACTTCCGAATTTTGAGCTGTGAACCACTAAATGAAATCCCGTGAAAATATCTTCCCTCAAGTTCATATCAAATGCTTATTCTTTTTTAATTCAGCCCCAGCTAAGAAAGTAGCAGCAAAGAAAGAATCAAGCTCAGAAGAAGACAGTAGTGATGAAGAGGAAGAAAAACCAAAAGCTAAAGCAAAAGGTACAAATCGAGGAAGTCCTGTTTTGTAATATTTTAATAAAGAAACCAAAGTTTTCTTGTTGTCACTTTTGTGACTTCTGAATTGTAGGTTTGGTTTCAGCTGATTTTATATTGTGATTTAATATTTAGCTCCTGCCAAAAAGAAAGCTGATTCCAGCTCTGAAGCAGAAAGTTCAGAAGAAGAGGAAGAGAAACCTGCGAAAAAAGGTAATTTCATTAATATCCTTGGTCTTTATTTTATTATTAGTGAGGTTAAGTAAATCAGTAAAATCACGACGACGAACGAAAATTTAAAATTTCTTTCAACCAATCAAAAGTAATTAGCTGATTTATTTTAGCCCCACGTTAAGTGATAGCTCCCAAGTACATAGGTCCCCCCAAAAAAGTGGTGTTCTTCCAGGCCCCTCCGTTGGGAAAAATTTCACAACCAGCAGGGGGCTGACGCTATGAAGTGTTTGCTTCTGTGGCGTGGGAGAGGGCTGCTTTAACATCATGCTTTGTCATTATAAGCATGCTGTCTTAATTTATGGTGTGCTGTTTAAGTGGAGGCATGCGTGTCACATCAAATGATTCAACATGAGAAAAAAACGAAATTCTATCTTTTTTAAGCACCAAAACGAAAGAAGGATTCCTCATCTGAAGATGAAAGTGAAGAAGAGGAACAGCCCAAAAAACGTACGTAATATGTCTTTAACTTAAGTGTTTTTTCAGATTTGGTTCATTTTCACTGGCTCATTTTCATGTTGAGTGACCAAGGCTTTTCTCAGGTCACGAGCTCCCCAGCATGTATTCTGCAATGCTTGGGTCATATCACCAGAATGTAATATTTCTAAAACTTGCCAACGATTTTAAGAACTTTTACGACCTTTTATTATCATAGAAAAAGAAGAAAAGAAAAATTTGAAACGTAAAGCCGACGATTCGGAAGATGTCAATACACCAAAGAAAGTAAAGGAAGCAACTTCTCTTTTCATTGGTGGTTTATCATACTACACAACTGAAGATGGACTTCGACAATTTTTCGCAGATAACGAAATTAATATCACTAATTGCCGTATTATTACTGATCGTGATACAGGAAAATCAAGAGGATTTGGATACGCTGATTTTGACAGCCAAGAAGAAGCAGATAAATGTTATAAAATTGAGGACACTACTTTAGATGAACGTCAATTACGCTTTGATGCCTCTACTAGTGGAGCTAAAACGCCGGGTAGTGGTCGTGGTGGACGTGGAGACCGCAGAGGTGGTGGTTTCTCAGCTAATCGCAGTGGTGGTCGTGGCGGCCGCGGAGGATTCAACCGAGATAACGAAACCCCAACAAAATTATTACTTGTGAAAAATCTCTCATATGACACTTATAATGATTCTTTGATGAGTAAATTTAATGGCGCTAATGATGCTCGAGTTGTTAAAGACCAAGATGGAAATTCTAGAGGTTTCGCTTTTGTTGAATACGATTCAATCGACGAGGCAAAAGCAGCTCACAAAAGGATGTCCGGTAAAGATGTTGATGGACGTTCTGTAACAATCGTTTATGCTACACCAAGAGAAGATTTCAAACCAGGTAGTGGTCGTGGAGGACGAGGTGGTGGATTCGGCAGCGGTGGCGGCCGTGGAGGTGGCCGTGGACGTGGTGGATTCGGCGGCGGTCGAGGTGGTCGCGGGGGCGGCCGTGGAGGTCGTGGTGGAAGTACACCATCAAACAAAGGAAGCATCCAAAAATTCGAAGGCTCCAAACTGACATTCGATAATGATTCAGATTAAAGAAACAGACAGAATGATAAGAGATTGTCGTCGTTATTAACGTATAGAGAGGATCGGGATGATCTCTCTTAACGGCTGCTGGCTGGCCCTCAGGTTTCCCTTCTTCGAACACTTGATGAAACTTTTACGAGGAACTCCTCTGTAAATAAACGAGCTCAACTAATTAGCTTGCTTGAAACAATGATGAACGTTGCGTGTTTGTATTGCAATGTACTTATTTGGTTTATGATTCTATTTGAAGGTGCGCGGGCTGACTCCCATTCCTTGCTGTCTTACAAATATATAACTTGCCGAAAAAGCTCCTTGTGGTCCGTTACGAAGTTTTGAAAAAACAAAATCTAGCTAGCAAAAATTATTCTCATTAAATTTGTGTGCTTACCATATATTGACATTGAAAGTCAACAATTCTTTACATTAAGACTCATTGATCACATTTTTATTTCATCCTATGCGCGTATTAATACCTTCAAACGGGCTATAATAAATAACAATACATTATTTTTTTGTATTTTTTTCATGGTTTTCAATTGGCTTGGAAACTTTTATAAACAAAACTTTTACAGGACATAATACTTTATTATACATTTTTAATTTTTGTCATTTTTTGGTAAAAAAGACATCGGATATACGGACAGTGGTAAATAAAAGATTACGTTTTCTGAACACTCCACTCCCTTCAAAATGCAGTACATGTTTTTTATAAGCATATCTAGGCTCAGATATTGGGAAAATTAAGCATATGTCTTGAGGAAATTGATCTACTTAAAAGTAATACTTTGGTGGAAGGATAATTTTAAGTAAATGATTTCAAAGCTTTAAAAAAAATTCGATATAATGGAGGAAAATTTGAAATAACATTTCGAATTAAAGAAACCTAATTGTACATCTGTCTATTTTCCTTCTAGAGCAATGTTCCGAAATTAGCGAGTTGTCAATTATTTTGGATAACAAATTTTAAGCCTAGCCGAAAATTAAAAATAGTGTAGTGTTTCCGGAATGCGGGTGAAGCAAAAAGCTCTCATGCGGCCGGACGGAAAAATTTTTTTTTGCTGTTTTTGATAACTTAAAATAATTGAAATAGAACTTTAAAGATAACTTTTATGTGTACAAACAAGCAAGCCCTGTGAATACTAATGTACAAAACTTGATCTGCGGCCGGGTCAGAAATAAATTTTTGTTCACCCGGTCGGTTTGCAGAAACATTATATTTTTTTGTTTTTGCCTTATCGTGAGTTTTTGGTCTACCTTCATAGACATGGTTGGAACGGTTTCATCTCCTCCAGGAATTTAATACATCGAAACAACATAATCTAATCAATATTTTTTAAATTTTCTCTTTTTATAAACAAACTATAGGATATGAATTTGGAAGTTTATAAAACACAATTCGCACCACAATGTAAATAGTGTTAAACGTTTTGAGGGGAGATGAAAATTCGAGGCTTTTAGTTTTGGGCTTTCACTTCCAACCAGCTATTTCACTTCATGTTCTCTCTCTCTCTCTCCCTTTGGTTGCACTCCATCTTTATGACTTTCACAAACGCCACCTGCCTGTGATTGATAAAGTGTGTGAAAATTTGAACATACGGGGGAGTATCATCAAGCCCCGTTTAGTTCATAAGGGTAGCATATGGTTTTTTCTCTATTCTTCTTTTATTCTTTTGGTAGACGAGGACAAAAGAAGTTATTTTTATCACGACGACTGTTTGAAGGTAGAGCGAAATTATGAATCATATTGGAAGATAAAGAAATATTAATTTTCCTTATGAAATTTCTAGGGGTAGAATATAATATTGTATGTTTAGAAAATAGTTCTGCTTTTTGATGTACTTATTTCTGTATGGAGAACGAAATTGAATATTTTTGATCGAAAGGGCGAACACAGTAACGTTCAAAACGAATATGGAAAGTGAATTATTTTGTAACTTTTGTGAAGAGTTGTTTTGCAAGCCACTTAATTTACCATGTGGTCACAATATATGCCAAGCTTGTGCTTACAAATGCGTCAACGAAACAAAACAGCAACCGACCCAGACCCTGAACGAAATATCTGCCAAATCAATATCTTTACCAAATCGACGTCGAAAGATCAGCGAGAATACGACATTATGTCCGGGCAATTTGGCTAACGATCGGACAGATTGCTCTTCCGATGATAGTGGATATTTAAGTATGCATGAAATTCACGCTTGCTTACATCAGCAATTTCATGGTCCCATGGTCTCGATTAAATGCCCATCATGTGCTGTGAGTTTTGTTTTGGATGATCGAGGAATTGATTGTCTACCTCTAAACATAATACTCGAATCACTTGTTGAATTATATAAGTGTAAGAATTCAGAGATTGATTGTCAGCTATGTGAAGCTGTACCTCCGAATAAAGCTACCTCGATGTGTGAACAATGTCGAGTCTCATATTGTGAAGGTTGTCTGAAAATCTATCACCCTAAGCGTGGACCTTTGGCATCACATACTCTCTCCGCACCATCGAACAATCAATGTGTTTTGAAACACCGCGGTGGAGTTTTGAAATGTTCAGAACACGCAGAGGAGAACATTAGCATGTATTGTGTTCTATGTAAAATGCCGGTTTGTTATTTATGTTTTGAAGAAGGAAGACATTGTGGTCATGAAGCAAGAGCCCTGGGTACCATGTATAAAGAACAAAAGGTTTGCATTTCAAATGCTCGTGACATATTCTTTTATAGCCGAAAATGTCGGTTCGTGACATTGCTTTCGTCCCTTAATTTTGGGACGAGTTTTTCCCGTGCTTTCCTGTGTAAAAAAGATTGCGCGTGTTCTATATCTTGAAAAGAGAGAATTTTATCATCTCGGGAGATATGACTAACCCAATAGTTTCCGTAAAAGTATTGTGATATTTGAAATTCTAACTTTGTTACATTTAGGTGGAAATGACGAGTCGTGGTGATCGTTTGAAAGATAAAAAGAAAAATTTAAATGATTTTATTCAAACGCTTGATGTCCATGTCAGTAAAGTTCAAGTAAGTTTCTTCTCAACTCATACCCAGAGCTACTTGCATCAACTTTTTTTATATTACTGATGGACGAGATACAATCACGAGCCTTTCTACTATTGAATATCTTAGAAGCTTTAGTAGTTAGTATCATTTCCCGCCCGGTCCTCTGAAAATATTAGGGTTTCAACTGTAGACTGTTTCTCTTTTTCTTTCACGCGCAACGGAACTTTGTTTGACTGGCTTTACTTTGGCGTGATAATTTTCTGGCTGTGAAAAATTTCCTGTATACTTAGAATTCATTAACAATTAACATTGTGAATCGAAACTAATTTTGCCTTTATTAAAAGCAAAATGAAAACTCTTTATTAACTCTTAGGAAAATGGAGTTGATTTCGAATCACGTGTGGTGGCTCAAATTGACGAACTGATTGGTGCATTGGAAGAAAAGAAAACACAACTTATAGCTTCCATCGGAGGTCGGGTAGCTGGGAAACTCGACATCTTAAACAAGCAACGTGAAGAATGCACAAGTAATCATCGTATGATGACTGGTCTTCTAGCCTACGTTGATGAAGTAACGAAAGAGGAAGACCCAGCTGTCTTCTTATTGATCTCAAGCGCTCTTTCGTCAAGGTTAGCTAAGTTATTGCATTTTTCAACTCAATAAACTTCAACCGTAGTCGCGCGGACAGGCATGTGCCCTGTGATTTCTTAATTACCACCCTAAACTTTTGTTTTGTTTTAACACCTTTTTCTTCTTTCTTGTATTCGTATGGGCAAAAAAAAGTAACATACATAAAAATACATAAAAGTGCCCGGGTGGCAATTGGCGGCTACGGTCGAAAAAATGTATTCTTTTCTTGGCTTTAAGATAAATCTGAGATAGCCTTTTTGTTCTTTACCTCTGCTCGGGTGCAAAACTCTAGTTAGTACATCTCAACCCGCATATTTTGTTTTGACATTTAATTCTGGTCAATTTGATTTCCAGACTTCTCCACACTCTTGACACCTGGATTGGTCGACATGGCCTTCTACCGGAGGAGAATTCCGAAATGGAACTTGGTTTAGAGACAAGTGATGTATTAACTGCACTCAATCGTTGTGATTTTGTTAAAGTTGTCACACCGATTCGCATTGATAGTAAGTTTATCTTAACATTTCAAAAAGGGGCACATGATTATGAGTTTTGTTCTTTGAATGAAGTATTTTAAATCAGCGCCAAAATATTATAATGCGATTCTTAACTGGGTTAAATTGACAGGTCATCAGTTGAGTTTACAATAGAAAAGAACACACCGCATGAACACACACGGCATTTTCATGAATTCCGCCGTGAAAAGTTTCAATCTTTCAATATTTTACGTTGGAAAGTTGAACTTTCGCAATAGATGCAGTTTTTTACGTCACTCGAAAAGTATCAGTGAATTCGTTGTGTGTTTCAGAACCAACGACTCCAATAATCGACGATACAAAATGTGAAGTGATTAACAACACGTTGACTCTTGAATGGTCAATGAATTCTTCCACTCAAATAGATGAATTTGTCATTGAAGTGGATGATGGCCTAAATGGTGATTTCCAAGAAGTCCATCGAACGCCTGATCCTTATTGTACACTAGGCGGGCTACAATTCAACTCGACGTATCGGTCACGCGTGCGCGCGGTCAATAGTGCGGGAGAAAGCACTCCGAGTGATGTCATTTGTATGAGTACTCCTGAAAGTAAGTTTTAAAAATTACATTGTACCCACTGCTTGTGCCCATCGTTTAACCCAGTGCACCTTCAATTTAGACAATCATGCTATTTTTCCCCCAAATTTTATTGTTTTAACTATCGAATCCATTCTTTACGTCTACGTACTTTCTACTTCTCAGTTGCGGTATTCAGTTTGGATTCGACTACCTCACACGCCGACATCAATCTCAGCAATAACAATCGTACGATGAATACTGGTAGTTTTGAGAATCGTGTTGCCATAGCTGATGTTGGATTTAGTCGAGGTCAACATTATTGGGAAGTGACCATTGATCGTTATGAAGGTAAATCAATCATGTAGAAATGAATTTTCACTGTTGAACAGTACGTAACTAGGATCCTCTTTTGTGCTTCAAAATAGAAGGCTCTCTTAAATTCTTGGTAATATCAAACCGTTTATAGACCTTTTCAACAAATACTCACAAGTCACTTAGTGATTTATGAAATGCCATTCTACCATGCCACTCTGCGCATTAAAAGTGACTATTGTGATCATTGTTCGTTATGAAGGTAAAGGAATTACAGAGAAAGGAATTTTCTTTGTCTTTTCAAGACTTGTTGAACAATATCATATTTCATTCTTCAAAATAGAAGGCTCCTTTGAACTCTTGGCAACGTCAAGCAGTTTAGACACGTTTTCAGCAAATACTACTCACAAGGCAGTAGGGGTAATTATAGTGATTATTTATGCAATGCAATTCGACCATACTACTCTATGCACTAAAATCACTAAAAGCTTCTCTTGGTATTTTCCATCCAAGATAGATGTAATTATTTGTAAAATATATCTTAAATATCGAACACGATAACTGTAAAGACATCTTCTTATTTAGGTAACCCCGATCCAGCAATTGGGATAGCACAACTAGATTGTTCAAAAGATGTGATTCTGGGCCGTGATTCAAAAGCATGGTCAGTTTATGTTGACAGTACAAGAAGTTGGTTCCAACATAATAACGCTCATTTGTATCGATCAGAAGGAGGTTGTTAGCTATTGATTATTTGTTTAATTATAGTGACACTCATCTGTAGCCAAACTATCATTATTTTGCAATCGAGTCCGAGCTTTTGACGCTAAGTAAAGTGGATTTCCTTACCATGGAGATATCCCTGTCTCATTGATCCAGTAGTAGCTAAACACCAACTTTATCAGTGGAGATATCAGTAACTTCAATTGAAAACCACTCCTGTATCTTGTAGAAGAGCCCATGTTCGGCGCTTTTGAAGTCAAGTTGACTCCCCTTATGGGTCATTTTCATTGTGACGCTAATGATAACTTTTTCTATCGTTCAGGTATTGAAGTTGGCTCAACTATTGGTTTATACCTTGATCTGGATCAATGTTTGCTTTCTTTTTATTGTAATGATGAAAAGCATGGTCCAATTGAATTCCCTAGCCTGGAAGATGTTGATGTTGTATATCCAGCATTCAGTCTAAATCGTAACGTTACCATGACATTATATTCTGGAATCAAACCTCCGGCAGAAGTATGAAGAAGCAAGGCATTAAAATGGAGAAACAACTCGAAACTGTTTTCATTTTCTGAGATCTGAGATTATGCGAACAAGGATCGAACATTCCTGGTCACAAAATAAATACTTTTTCATAAGGGAAAGTAAAAGATCTTACTGAGAACCTAACTGATATTCTGATGGTGCATCGGCGGCCGCCCACGCTAAAAGCTCTAAAGGAGCGGACGACCATCAGAGCAAAGCGTGTCGTAGCATCTTCACACCTGGTACCAGATAAGCCAAAGAGTTAAGTATCATCAGGAAGTCAAGAGGAAATTGGTTGAACTTCCACAAGAAATTTTTATCTATGCTACCGTTTAACGTTAGACAAAATTGTTGCTTATCCTAGGGAAATGATTTCAGTTCCATACAACAATCGCGAAGTTGTTGAAACCAAATTATTATTCATAGTCTAAGACGGTCTAAGACTTGCAAATATTTTTTATTTAGATTCTACCTAAAAGTAATTTAAGAATTATATCTTTAGTGGAATTCTTTACTCGACCTCTTATTACTAAGAAGATTATGCTCGCTAGTAAATAACAATGAAATGGCTGTAATTTAAAACATTTACAGTCTTCGAGGGTATTGTATGTCTTAGGAGCTGTGACACTGATAGTGACAACAATTTGCAGAGTAGACTTTTTGAGCGATTTAGAACGTGAAACTCCGTTATTTATTTTTTTCAATCAAAAATTAAAATATCTTTACTTCAGTTCAGACTATATAAGAAAATATCAGTTCAGACTGTTTTACGTTTATCCAATAGATCAAGCATAAAAGTGTCCCTTTTACTCACTGTTATTTCCTATTTTTCCTGTAACTTCATTCTTCTGACCATCAATTTTATATGGGCCTAATTTTAAAAGTTGCCTCAAAATAGCTATATTCTTTTTCGATTGCGAGCCAAAACAAACCCGCTTCAGAAATTATTGCTAAAAGATTAATTCCTGAAATATTGTTGACTCGCTCATATACCTTAAGGGGATTAATTTTCGCGGTAACTTATTTTCGCGAGACAATTTTTTCGCGAAATAATTAAATTTTCGCGGGACTTATTTTCGCGAAGAAGGGAATTCTAAATTTTCGCGAGGATTAAATTTCGCGAGTTTCGCGAGAAGTGGGCTTTTTCGAAAGTTTAAAACTAAAAAATCGAACAGTAGACCAATAAAAAACTTTCTTTTGTCTCAAGATATAACAGGCTTTGTTCATGAAAACTCTTTGTCGTACCGATTGATATGTCTTTAATAGGTATAATTTTTCTGAAAACAAAGGGAAATGATGTCTAAAAAAACTTAATTTTCGCGAGGATTATATTTTGCGAATTTCGCGAATCCAAAGGTTTTTAAAATTTTCGCGGGGATTATATTTCGCGAATTTCGGAAAAACTCGCGAAATTCGCGAAATATAATCCCCGCGAAAATTAATCCCCTTAAGGTACAATTTCATCTAAAAAAAGACAATCCATTCTGCAGCACACACCCAGCTCACTCACCTGGTTGCTCAGCCCGAGTTCAGCCAAAAATACATAAACCGTGTTGCTTTTTTCTTAAAACGAAAGCGAAAATATCTGGGGTACTAATCACGAAAAGTTCTTTTAGCGTTGGTGCAATGCAACATGCTCCATCCTACCAACCGCAAGAAAAAAAGAGTGTGTCTCATGGTTTCTTTTTTTATTTTATGGGTGAAGTGAGGGAAATACCCAAAAGAAACGCTGATTTTGTCTCTGGGACAATGGAGCAATATTGATTCGAAGCAATTTTGCTCCATTGTCCCAGGGACGAAAGTGAGAGAAACACAAAAGTTATTAAAAGAAAAATGAAGTGGAAACACGATAAAGCGTTTCAGGTTGGTGGTATGCCTGGGGGGGGGATTCTAGGGTTGCAAGCTGACGGGGGGGGGGGGTACCGCCCGACTTTCGAACTTTTGACCCTTACCGGGACTAAAAAGGAAAAAATGAAGGAAAATTTTGGTAATTTTACGACCCTTAGTGGGACAAATTTGACCAATTTTGACAAAATTTCGATCTTTCAGGGGGTAAAAAGTTGAAATTTTTCTATTTTCCGACCCTTATTGGGACTTAAATTTGATTTAATTTTTCCGCCCTTTTTCCGACCCTTAGTGGGACATAAGAAGTCCAAAAAGGTACCCTCTTAAGGGCGGTACATACCTGATCAGGAGTACTATATAATTCCTGACATAGACACACAAAACATTTTCTATCTAAATCTATCTACTTGTAGTAGTTATGTTCTAACACAGGACTTTTTTAAGGGACACCCTGTATGTTGTGTTTTGAGATGTCTCTCTTTTTTATTGAATCTTTGACGTTTTTATTTCGTTATTAGTAATCCCTTAAAATCCGTGCAATAATATATTTGCACTTTTGGCTAATTTACCATTTTTCGAAAATTGAAGTTCATCGAGCGAGAATGTCAAATTCAGGCCCTCAACTTGATTTCATCGATTATTTCGATCTGGGAGGGATTTCTAGGCTATATTATTACTAGTCATAGCTTTCACTAAATGCCTCCACATAAAGATCATGTCATGCACTTATAAAGCTTTAATGCTTTGAAGATTAAACATTAAAAAATAATCAGGAATAATTGATTGATTTAATTATTGATTGATTGGTTGATTGATTGATTGATTGATTGATTGAGGCGTTTGCTTGAAAAAAAAATTATATTCCATTATGAAAAATACATACTTGAAGAATTCACGCAGCTTGATAACTTAATAAAATTTAAGGAAAAGCTGGAAAAGCCTCTCAAAAATATATTTAAAAAGTTATGGTATCATTATCTTACTGATTTTCACATCTCCTGTTTGTTTGTTTTTTCTCCTAGTTTCTTTCTTATAGCGATATATGTCATGATTATTATTCACTAAATAGACCTTTTCTAATAATGTCGTAGACATCTTAGATTGTAGGCAAAATATATGGACATACGCAGTGAATAAATCCACAAGGTAACCAATCAGAAATAGCTTGTTTTTTTTTTCATTGGCTGCTATATTTCAACATTTCTCTATTGCTACTTTGCCTAATAAACAATAGTCAAGAGGATACTGCGTATAAAATTTATCAAAAAGTTCTGCGCCACCTTAAGTTGGGTGAAATAGAAACTCACTTATCCTAGTTAAGACCCGGGCTCCACTAGCGTACGCTGTGATTGCACTTCTCAAGCAAAATCTTCTATGTTCTTGGTCAAAAGAAAAGAAAAGGAATGCCATTGTGGTTCATTCAGACGTACAGTCGAGAAAAGTTAAAATGCGCCTAAATTTCTTTTCAAGTGCATAGTCCTTTTTCATGATGCAATCTTTTCTCCAAGCTGATCGCAGCGCAGACAATGAAGAGACATGCCTTCAGGAAGCTAGACTTTTGAGTTTATAGCTAGCGATATACTTTCCCTTTATGGTGTTTCTGTATGACTGTCTGTGTACCTAGTCTAACCACCGTTAAATGCCTTCTGGAAGGTCTCTCCTATAACTTAGAAAGCCAGAATTTGGAGCTATTTCACCAAACCACTGGAGCGTAAGTTATTTAGGCTATATCACAACTGCATGAAAAAGTTTAACGTGCGCATGTAAAGTTTAACGAGTAAACAAACTTTTTTCAGGTTTTTGAAAAAGATTTACCACACTGAAAAGACGTAAAAACACTCTAAGTGAGATAAATTATTTTGAAGACCAAAAGAAAAAGTTTCTGAAAAAAACAATTGAAATCATCGCTGAAGTGAACTTCTGACTAAATTACAGTAGTTAGTATTCAGTTTCAAAGACAAGAAACAAAATTTGACATACAAAACACTTTTTCTAGTCAATGAATCAGCTCATCATCATCATAACCAGTCTGCCATTTTGTTTGTTTTGATTTGCACAAGTAATATTGTAAAACGTGTTATATCATACACTGTTTTGATTTGCATTTATAACACTCGCTTCAGCTTTTAAAAGCTAAATCAAAACTAAAATTGTAATATGTAATAATGATAATACTATATAACGTAATATGAAAATCGAAAAAAAACCGAACATTTACGGAAGAGACTAACTACGGATATGCTTACGCGACAACAACGACAACAACAAAACAATTCGCAAAATTTTGAGATTCCAGTCCAATATCTATGCGTGAAACTATGAGTGCCTCCTCGTCGCTACGCTCCTGCGGGGGCAATTATTATTCTTATTACTAGTACATAGCTTACACTAACATGCCACCGCAGCAATATAATATTTAAAGAATTCTATAATAAATTGTATAATCATAACAATGTCAATTGCAAGATTATAAGAAATGCATGGGGACAAAAAAATAGTAAGTAACTACACGTTTGGTTAAACGAAGAAATAAAAGATTTTCTTTTTTCCTGAAAATAATAACAGGGTAAAAACAATAACACTCCATCTAAATAAATAAAAACGATGGCCTAGTTATAATTAAGGTTTCGACGAAGACATGAAAAAATCTAATTAAAAAGAAATGACTCTTATGTTTTGCAAGCTAAAGTTTATTCCACTTAAATTGGCATTCATTTTTGCTATCATGTGGAAACCATAAATCAGAGTAATTAGACTACTCGAGTACCTAATAAACGTACAGTAGAGAATAAACGTACAGGGTCGAAAATGGAGGCATGCAAACCTAATTGTAGGATCTTTTTAATGAGGTTAGGGGGTAAATATTGGGTAATTTGCTTTCTTTTGACGAGTAGAACAAACCTCAAAAGTCAAAGATGGATATTTATCATTAGAAACAAAAGTAGGCACTTGAAATTGAGGAAAATTTTTGTTAAAATTAATAAACGTACATGTACGTTTATTAGATACCCGAGAGTATCTTCCTTGAGAGTGGTTTGTACATGGTAGCAAAACAAACTTCCAATTTACATGGAATAGATTTTAAATGTAAGACGGGTTCAAGAAACGAGCTTGTCGGAACAGGTTGACGAGATAAAGCTTTTAATGCTTTAAAGATTGAAACATAAAAAATAATCAGGAATAATTTAATTGATTTGATTATTGATTGATTTAATTACTGATTGATTGATTGATTGATTCTCTATTGCTACTTTGCCTAATAAACAATAGTCAAGAGGATACTGCGGATAAAATTTATCAAAAAGTTCTGCGCCATCTTAAATAGGGCGAAATAGAAACCAATCCTAGCTAAGGCCCGGACTCCACTCGCCTACGCTTTGATTGTACTTCTCAAGCAAAATCTTTTATGTTGTTGGTCAAAAGAAAAATAAAGATATGCCATTGTGGTCCATTCAGACGTTCAGTCGAGAAAAGTTGAAATGCGCCTAATTTTTTTTAAAGTGCATAGTACTTTTTCATGATGCAATCTTTTCTCCAAACTAAAAGCTGATTGAATCCATTAAGATGATCGCAGCGCAGACAATGAAGAGACGTGCCTTCAGGAAGCTAGACTTTTTGAGTTTATAGCTATATACTTTCACTTTATGGTGTTTCTGTATGACTGTCTGTGTGCCTAGTCTAACCACCGTTAAATGCCTTCGGGAAGGTCCCTCCTAACTTGGAAAGCCAGAATTGGAGCTATTTCACCAAACTACTCTCGGGTACCTAATAGCCGGGGGGTTGGAATAAGCAGGGGGGTTGGAAAAAATTTCAAAATTTTATAAGCGGGGGGGTTGGAATAAAAATGTCCTGGGTGGAAAATGTTTGAAAAGGAGGCTAATACAGCAGAATTAAGACAAAAAAGGGAACTTTCAAAAACATTTTCCCAAAAATCAATAAGCGGGGGGGTTGGAATAAGAATGTCCTGGGTGGAAAATTTTCGAAAAATTAATTAGCGGGGGGGGGGGACGGCTATTAGGTACCCGAGAGTACTGGAGCGCAAGTTATTACGTAGGCTATCACAACTGAAAAAGTTGAATGTATGCGCCTATACAAACTTTTTTCAGGTTTTCCAAATAGATTTACCACATTGAACAAACAGTGAAAACACTCTAAGTGAGGTAAATCTATTTTGAAGACCAAAAAAAAAGTTTGTTTACATCGATTCACATTCAATTTTGGATTCATATGCTACATTCTACTTTTTTGTACTTTGCCGGTATCTTGTTTTACGGAGTTAAGAAAGATATTCCCGAGTTACGACCATATAATGGTCTTTAAAGCTTAAGAAGCTCTATAAACAATAAAGGTAGTTATTAATAAAATAACAGACAATATAAATTACAGTTTGATAAGTTTGAACAAAAATATCAACAAAATGTACATTTGAAAACTTGAGCAAATTTCTTTAAAGATTCCCGAAAAAGAATTGAAATCATTGCTGAAATCGTAATTAAAGTAAGACAGCTTATAAGAGATAATGGAAGTCTTAACTCGATAAGAACCTAATAGCATATGAAACACGAGACTGCGACAAAACGAAAGTGATAAAAACATGTCTCGATAAACCTAACATAAAATATATACTCAACACTATAAACAATAAAATAAGCGAGACTCATCTCGCAGGAGGAGTTCATAATGGGGCGCGTAAAGCGCACGAATAAATGTTAACAAAAGGTAATCCACGAAGGAGTTTACGAATGGGGCGCGAAAGCACCAAAATAACAAATAAAATAAACAACAACTGGCGTGGTCACTTCTTCATTCTTCATTCTCCGATTCTTCATGACCTAGTTCAAATTCACCAGATCGCATCCATAATGGTTGGTTGCGATTACGCGTAGGGCGACGCGGGTTGTTCATTAGCGACAGGTTGTTGAGTAGATAATTCAGACTCATGAATAGTTTCAGTATCTGAGTCACTGTCCTCCATAGATGGTAACCGGTAGCTTTGCGAACCGTCAGATAATGGAACAACTGGGATGATCTCGGTGAGTTTAAGGAGGTATCGTTTGGAACGAAGTTGTGATTTTACGAGTTTTTGTAGCAAGCAAGAATCGCCCTCGATGGAAACGATGATATATCGATCACGTGGTTGGTTTGGTTTGTCTCGTTCCGATTTGATATAAACAAGGGAGCCAACTTTGACATCAGCGATGGATGCTAAGTGTCCGCCACGTGCTTTTGTGTTTAGCACTTGACGCATGATTGGCTTTTCGTGAGTTAGTTTTTCGTCTCACAAATAACTTCGTCTGGTGTGTAGATGGCTTTGCCGGAGAACTGATCTCGTTGGTGAAAGATTTCCCAAGCCGACAAACCAGGCATGCGTAATCTGGAATTAAGCTGAGAGAAACAACATTGGCTAGTGAAATGGACGACATTGGTCCACCGTCAGGCATTTGGCGAACAATTTCTTTGTGGAGCTCGTTGATGGCTTTTTCTGCAACTGGGTTCTTGTTTGGATTCTTAACTCTTCCGTAGTCAAGGGTTATTTGATGTTGTTGAAGGACAAGATTATCACGAAGGGCGTAAAGTCCAGGTGCATTGTCGACTCGAACAATAGCGGCTGTTTGAGGTGTTGGACGCAGAAGTGACACTGATGTAATCAAAGCTTCAAGCATGGTGTCTTGGTTTTCGTCTGTGTATAAGGTGGCTATGGTGTAGGACGAAAGGGTATCGCGTAGGACAAAGATAATCTGTTTGGCTCGACGGACGACATCAGCAGCGAAGTCGGTGCCAGGGGTAGCAGGTAGTTGCGATGACGATTGTTGGTGAAGCTCTTTCGGAACTGATTGTAGAGCTCGACATTCCGTACATGTGTTTGAAACGTGAGAGATTACATCATCAGCATTCAAGGCGAAGAAGAAACGGTGGAAGATACGTTTCAATTGGTGGTTGGTCGGATGGTTCAGACGTAGGTGGATGGCTGTGATAATACCTGAAAGAACATGTGCGGGAATAATAAGCAATTCCTTTTCTGGTTGGAAAGGTTCAGCATGTCGAACAACAAGCAACCCATCACGACTGATAGTTGCTTTTTGCAAATAACGTTTGACTGCGGTCTGCTTCTTCTTCTTTGACGTTGGTCTGGTACCTTGTGAAAGGTGGGCATGGACGCGGCGGAGGTCTGGACAGTCCATTTGAAGTTGCTTGATGGCAGGACGGTTAAAGAATGGCATAGCATGGGTACCGGATAAAATTTGCTCAGCAGACACATTTCTTACTGAAATGTCACAGCATTCAGCAACAAACTTGCAAATTTGACAGGATGGTGAATGACATTCGGGTGGGTTACGCGATTGGAAGTCACTAGGAAGATTGTCGGATCCTTTTATATGTTGTACATCTACTTTGTAATCAGAGAGTACAGACATAAAGGTAGCTACACGTGCGCTAGCTGAAAATTCACCACGGATCATCTTGGACCAGGCTTGTACACATGGTCTGTTATCAGTCAAAATCTGGGATGTATGCGGAGATTGTCTAATAAATGGTCCAAAATGTTTGACGGATGAAGCAATACTGAGTGCCTCAATTTCGCAGGGGCACCATGATGACTGGTGGCCTTTCAGTTTAGCACTGAAAAATCCACCCAATTTGATATTGTTGTCTCTCATTAGGTAAAGTACGGAGCCGATACCAACCTTGGATCCATCATGAACGAGGATTAATTGATCCGATGGTCGAGGAAGGGTAATGTGTTCTGCTGATAATAAGGTTTCTTGGAGCGTCTTGAACGACAGAAGAAGATTGTCAGTCCACAATATGGCATCAGTTTTTGCCTTGCCAGCGATGGCATTTTCAAGGTCTTCTAAATAACGAGAACAGCCTCTGATGACACGATTGAATACTTTGTAGGAGCCAATGAATGAGCGGAGCGCAGTTACAGTTTTAGGTGGATCACAGGATGCTAACGGTGTGATTTTATGTTGAGAAGCAGAAATTGTCCCATTGTGCCAGTCCCAACCAAGAATCTGTAAACGTGTTGGAGCGACAACGGTTTTGTTTGCTTTGAGGGTCAAGTTACTTGAGCGAATCCTTTCAAGGGTTTTGGACCAGTTGGAAAATAAAGTTGGAATATCTTTACCCCCAACATACAAATCATCTGCTATCTTTGCCACACATCCTTCTTGTATAAGGGGACCAAGAACAGCACACATTGTTTCTTCGAGAGTTTCCGAAGATCCTGGCATTCCCTGGGCGGATACAGCGTAAATACGTAAGCCTTTGAAAGGTGTAGGTGTGGCACACCATTTCATGGATCCCTTTTCAAGAGGGATTTGGTAGAACGCATCACGGAGATCAGTGGCAATAATGTAATTCCATGTAGATATCGTTCGTAAAGTTTCATCAACAGTTGGCATGATAGTTGGTAAAGTTTTACTGTACTCTCCTATAGTGGTAAATGCGGTTACTAAACGATAGCCGCCACTGGGCTTTTTAACAAGAAATGAGGGACTAACATGTTCAACAGCAACATCAACATCTTCAGGGCGAACGAAGACTCCTTGCTGTTCTAATTCGTCAAACTTTGATTGAAGAAGTTGTTTGTTTTCAGGTGAGTACGACGGTACACGAAGTTTCCGATTCGGTGGTGATACTGGACCGATGTTAACTCTGGCTCTCACTTTACCGAAGGTGTCATTGTAGCGACCAATGGTAGGATCGAAAACTGAGGAATACTTTTCATGAAGGGTATCGAAGTGGTCATTCCATTCATTGGACAGCTGTTTGTCAATCGTGATGTTGTGGAGAGAACTGGTTGACGGTTGATGGTTGATTGTTGGATTAGGTAATTTCCCAATTGGCTGGCAGATGGTTGGCTCGATTTCGGACGTATTTCTAATCTGGCAAAAATGATCACTATTTTTCAAACGAATAGCAGAATTTGTGTAATTTGTAAGACTTATCTTACCATCAACAACAGGAGTGATTTGGGGTCGGGGCCATCTCGATGTATCATAAGTTTTTGAGTCTGTACGAGGTTCTAAAGCGACAAATTTCTCATCCATAAATTTTGGAATATCAAGCATGATACTTTCACCAGGGAGGACGGTACTAGGTCGTTGAGTACGGCAAACAAACGTTTGAATTCTGCGCATAGATGGGTGATCAGTGGTGGGAGAACATGCGTAAGGGACTACGTCTTTGTCCTTAATTATGATGTGTTTCTTTGCAGATCGAATAGCAATGTCATTGAATTCAAGGAAAGGTTCACCAGCAATGATATCAGATCCTATATCACCTTTAATAACAAGGGCATCAAGTTTGAATGTATGTGAACCCCGAGTTATGGAAACGTTTTTAATTTCACCAAGTGTGTTTAAAGGTGTTGTTACATCAGCTTGGACAGCTCCTTGGACAGTTGTTTGAATGTCTAAGCCTACAGATTTAGCGAAACGTTCACTGACAAGGCTTGATTCAGCACCTGTGTCAAGACAAACAGTTGCTGGAAATTGTTTGTAAAAACATTGCATGTGAGGGGAGCTACTGGTACTAACACGACGTTGAATGACATGTGATCGTTGGATAATTTGTGAAG
Source organism: Clytia hemisphaerica (assembly GCF_902728285.1). NCBI lineage: Eukaryota > Metazoa > Cnidaria > Hydrozoa > Leptothecata > Clytiidae > Clytia > Clytia hemisphaerica. The sequence goes on from NW_027103497.1 coordinate 214,979, forward strand.
AATTTTCTTCTGGCTGAAATTCGTCAGTTTGTGGGTCGAACATTGTTGGGTCCTCAATTTCAACTTGTCTAACTCTGCTCATGCGACGACGGTCAGCCTCGGGTAAAAATCTGCATTGTGAAAGATAGTGTGTGTCAGATGGTCTGTTAGCGGTTCGACATAAAACGCAGTACTTTTTGTTGGATGATTGCTGGTAATTTGGTCTACGAGTGTTCATTTGAGAGCGCATAACCCGTGATTCTTCTACAGTTTGAAGTTCACTTAACAAAGCATCTAAAGCCTGTGATATTTCAGGTTTAATTGAAGCGAGTGTTTTATTTCTCAACTCAGCTCCATATCGTTGTTTTATAAGTGCCGGAAGTCCTGGGTTTATGCGTTCCAACCATAGCAAAACAATAACATTTTCGATTGAAGGTGTGATCTCCTCGTCGACGTCGATAGCGATGCCATGATGGGTCAAACCAGTGTCTTCTGTGACTAGATTATCGTCGAAGAAAGATACGATACGTTGGTAAAGGTCTTCTGGTCGTTCATCGGTTTGTAAACGAATTTGGGTTAAGTCAAGAAAACGTGAGCCTGTAGTTTGAAATCCATAGTGTTCTCTGATTTTGGTCCAAATGTTGTTCAATGAAGTGGAACTTTTAACAATGGTGTTACGAGAGATTATGGTTGCATAATTTGCAATTTGTCCAAGCATGAGTTCCAAGTGGGCACATTTCTGAGCAGCTGTGCGACGACGAGCTTCTGGGATGTTTTCTCCATCATTAGTGAAACCACGAGTGGGAGTGGCAGTTGACTTTTTCTGCCAACTGATTCCTTCCTCAAGGAAAGGAGCAAAGTTGTTGTCAAGTGATAATATGTATATCAAATTCTCTTTCCAATTTGTAAAAGAATTAAGAGTCTCAGTTTTCGTTAGAGTCCACTGCTTTGGAGCTCTCGAGGTTGCCATTTCTTCAAGGTGTCTTGATCAGAATAAATGTATCAGCAATTATTCTTCTTGTAGCCAAGTTCGTTCTAGAACCTATCACCACGTAATTAAAGTAAGACAGCTTATAAGAGATAATGGAAGTCTTAACTCGATAAGAACCTAATAGCATATGAAACACGAGACTGCGACAAAACGAAAGTGATAAAAACATGTCTCGATAAACCAACTTCATTATCCACTCCATCGGAGAAAATGGAGAAGAACCGTCCACTATTTTCATAAATAAGCTGCAGTCTATCTACAGGACACCAAAACAAACATTGATTAAATTGCTTGACGAGATAAATACCGCGACAGTCGAAAAATTGAGAGAGCAACTTTTCGACATGTTTATTGCAAACTTTGAAAATGACTTTCTCATAGAAAATGGATTCAACCTAAGCGAAAGAGACCCCAAAACTCATCTGAAGTCACGAAAGAAGCAAACAAACGTATGTCATGATATCTACAATATTGGATTGTGCATATTTGAAAATAATATCACCCCAAAACTTGCTTCCGATATCCTTAAACCAACATATGTCAAGTACCCTGCCATTACAGACAATCTTAGCTCGAAAATTATTGATAAAATGCATGAGTTGATAGAGACAAAAAAAAAACTTACACGAAGACAACAAAAATCTAAGATCCTATCTCGCCAAACTGGAACAAAAGTCAGATACAGCAATTTCCAGAATGAAGAACCTCGAAGAGAAATTGGAGAAACTATTAAACATTAAACAAATACCAAACCGGATCGTTTCCAATATCCCCGATACCATTAAACACAATGCCCCAAGTCCAACAAAGTACTCAAGCCCAACAAAGAACTCCACTGGAAGCTTCAGCAGTAAACAACATCACCAAAATAGCAGGACACCGCCTTTGAACCAATACCCTCGTAGTACCTACTCACAGGCCATAAGAGACATTCCGCTAAACCACTCAGTTGCATCAGAATCAGAACCACACCAAAAGGATTCAACCAACCCAAGCAAAAACACAGTTATATTTGGGGGAAAGAAAACAAACCAAATCTCCAATACCATCATAGGCAACCCCAAACCATTCTCAATATTTGTAGGAGGCTATCATCCATCAGCAAACCTATCAGATATAAAAAATTCAGTCGAAAAAGAAGCAAGAGTACATGTCATTGACATTGAACTGAATAGACAAAATAAATTCAACAAATCAGTACGTATCGATGTTGATTTAAACGATAAAGAGAGAGCTTTAGATCCAGCCAACTGGTTCCAAGGACTTGTCGTAAAACCATTTAGGAGACAAAAAACCACATTCATGAAAGGTAACCCTCAACCGCAGAGATTAGGAGGAAACCGTACAACTCACTCAAACACCAATTCTCACAGCAACTCATACCAAGACCCCAACCAGGAATACATTCAACACTACAGATATAATCATAGGGATCAATATACTCATCAAAATAACTGGGACTCTTTTAATGATGGATGGCAATAAACAAGAACTTTCCGCCACTGTTAAACATCGCTTCATAACTCTTAACTGTGGCGGTTACAAAGCAAATAGTCTATACGTTGACAACTTATCACACAAATTCGACTGTATTTACTTAAATGAACTATGGATAACCAAAGCTGAGGAGCATCTCCTCCAATGTTACAAGAATAACTTTAAAATCATATTCCAACCGGCTAAAAAAAACTGCACCGGAAGACCATACGGAGGCTCCGCTCTACTGCTTAGAAAACATTCATTCAAAACCATCACAACTATCATTCAAGAAGACTTCTTAACTACAGTAAAAGCAACATCACCAAATGACTCTCATATGCTAATTTCAGGAGTTTACCTGCAGTCATTATCGGCAAACCCAGATTGCATCGACATATATAAATCACAATTAGCAGCACTTTCTGGCATAACAGAACAATTCATGGACTCCTGTGAATCGTTAATACTTGGCGATTTCCAATCCTGTCCTATAGTACCAGTCACCTCCCGCATGGCCCAACAAAATAGACTCTCGAAATGCCTCACAGAATTCATAGAAGAACACAATCTAACCCCTATCGATATGACAATTGGAAATGGACCAAAGTATACGTACCAACACTTATCGCTACCCAATCACTCTTACATTGACCACATCCTCATTTCCAATGGACTCACAAATCTAACAGTCGACTCTGCAGTGCTAAATCCATCAGCCACAAATACCAGTGACCACCTGCCAGTCACCGCAATCCTAGACTTACCTCGCAATTCTACCTCAATAGAACCACGCATACAGAATGAAGAACCACACGAACTAGTACACATTCCAAATTATGTCTGGCGAAATGAGCAATTTCTCTCTATCTACAAGCACAAAGTCTCAGCTTCCATTCAACTCCAACCCGACACAACAAATCTACAGACTGACATAAACAATCTTAACAATCTTTTCCTCCAATGTGCCTCAGAAAGTTACCATCAATTTAATACCACAGCTTTCCAATTTCCAGCTAAGAAATGGTGGAACCCAGATCTCACCAAGGCACGTACCAAACTAAACCAAATGTTTAACCTCTGGAGAGACAAGAATTTCCCTCGTTGCCAGAATGATGTCACGTACCAAAGATATCTGTACGCTAGAAAGAGTTTTAGAACCATGGCCAAACGTTGCAAAAATCAATCCAACTTTGAACACTATATTAACACAGAAAAAATACGAAAATCTAATCCAAGAACATACTGGAAAAATATCAAAATGAATAGTAACCCAACACAAAAACTTTTCACCATTAAAGGGAAAACTTCCACATCAGAGATTACCTCCGAGTTTCATGACCACTTTAAAAGTCTTTTAAACGAACCAAGGACACCAGGCATCAATAATAAAGAGACCGAAACCCATCTAATACAGCTGTTAAGTCACCTTCAAAACACTTCTTCGCAAGACTTCTACATATCTGAATGCGAGGTTGAAAAAGCAATTAACACGTTATCAAAGGACAAAACGCGTGATCCGTTTCACTTGAAATCTGAGCACTTTATTCACGCCCTTGACAGCATTTCATTGCAATACACTACCAACCTTATCAATAAAATTTTCCAATCACAGGAACTACCTAGAAGTCTGTGTACATCCTTGATTATACCCCTAGTGAAATCACACAAGAAATCGTTAAATGACCCGAATAACTACCGTGGGATATCTATCATTCCCATTCTCACAAAGATTATCGAAATCATCATTCTGCAAAAGTGTCCTACGATCAAGGATCACGATACATCACAATTTGGATTCGCTTCCGGATCCTCATCAATTCATGCGGAAATACTTATACAGGACACGATTAAACACTACAACAAGAATGGATCATCGATATACTTATGCAGCCTTGACGCGGAGAAGGCATTTGACTGTTGTAATTGGGGGAAACTATTTGAAAAATTATGCTCAAGAGTTGACATTCCACCCACAGTGCTTAAGGTATTAATTCAACTCTACCTCAACAGCGAATCTTCAGTTTTGTACAGAGATCACAGATCAGATCCTTTTAAACTTAGCCAGGGAGTTAAACAAGGCTCTCTTCTTTCGCCATACCTGTACAACTATTACACAGATGGATTACTGAAAAGTGTTAAATCTCTCGAAATTGGAACTTTTCTGGGCAACATCAACACCTCCATGATCGTGTATGCTGATGACATCATTCTCATTAGTCCAACTTTAAAATCGCTTCAAGCATTGGTAGATGAATGCGTAGAATACGGACAAGCACACGGTCTTAAATTCAACCACCGAAAAACCCAATTCTGTACATCAGGGAATTATCAGATCATGTCCCCACATCTTGAATTGTACGGACAAAAAGTCTATCCAAAGAAAACTCTCGAACATCTTGGATTCAAGTGGGAAACAAAAAACAGTCTGCTCCAACTTAAAGCTCACAAGGACACACGACTAGCAGAGATGTGGGCAGTCACGTCATCACTGATTTCAGCTGGCGTAAGGAACACTCATCCAAACATCATCACAAACCTATTCCAGACGATTGTAGTACCCAAATTATTGTACGGTATGGAAATTTTAGATCTTACAGCTTCTGATAAAATCCAACTGGAAGCCCAGGCACGTTCTAGCCTCAAGTCTCTACTTGGAGTGTCGAAACACAGTCGCAACTTGATGAATAAAATTTGCAGAATTCCAGACATAGAGTCAATCATTCGAAAACGTCAGATATTGCTCATAAATCAACTTTTGAAGAATCATACATTACGACAACATCTCCTGTATATCGCATCGCTGAACTCAGAACAAAGATCGTTTTCCATTTTGAACACTTTTTTCCAGCAGTACATTTTAAACGACTTAGACATAACAAATGGTCTGCTCGGAAACATCACTACGTACTCAACCATCAGTCCTGTGGAAGTTGAGGAACCTGAAATATCCCAATGTAAACTTTATTTACAGAACTGGCACATCCTAGAACACAGAGCAGCCTTTAAATCACTGCTTGAGGCAAAAATCCAAAGGAATGTCTGATCTCCTTTTTATATTTTAGTAAATAATGATTATAAGATGTTTTCTATAGATTACTTTAGATATCAAAATTTCTTGTAAGCCTCTTTAATCCTATTTTCACTAAAATTACGTGCCTAAACTAGTTATCCCTCCAGTGCCATTTTGTCAACTTTGCAACTCTTTGATTTTCATCAACCTTGATTTGTTTACGTCCTTATATTATTCTCTTATGCTTCCATCTAGGTCCGCTTACAATTTATTTATTTTTTTTTTCTTTTTTCGAAGGGGATTCCCCTGATATCCACATCCGCTCAGTGATTTTCCTATAGGGCGTTGTGGCGTCTGTGGGTTTTACGAGGGAGAGACCACTCTTTCCATCCGGATAGGCCCCGCTTGTTTAAGATTGGTCCCTCTTTCCGATACACACTGTCGCACACAACACCCATATGTATATATAAAAAAAAAAGAAAGAAAAATGTATAACCTGTTAACATTGTAAACAAAACAGAGATATTTTATATTTTATATTTTATTATACCAAGTATTTTGGTGATTAAAGAGATTTGAAAAAAAAAAAAAAAACTATAAACAATAAAATAAGCGAGACTCATCTCGCAGGAGGAGTTCATAATGGGGCGCGTAAAGCGCACGAATAAATGTTAACAAAAGGTAATCCACGAAGGAGTTTACGAATGGGGCGCGAAAGCACCAAAATAACAAATAAAATAAACAACAACTGGCGAATGAACTTCTGACTAAATTCAGTTTTAAAGACAAGAAACAAAATTAGACATACAAAACACTTTTTCCATTCAATGAATCGAAGCAGCTCATCATCATAACCAGTCTGCCATTTTGTTTGTTTTGATTTGCAAAAGTAATATTGTAATCCTTGTTATGGTGTAGTTATATACTTTTTCTATAATTTGCATTTATAACACTCGCTTCAGCTTTTCAATCCTAAATCAAAACTAATGAAATGCAATATATAATAATGGTAATAGCATATAACGTAATATGAAAATGTGTATAACATTTACCGCTGTATAATTTACCGCCATATTTTTGCGGAACACTTAATTGGCCGGAACAGAAATAGCAACGAGCGTAGCGAGTGAGGAGGCCTTCATAGCTTCACGCAAGGATATTGGACAGGAATCTCGAATCTTTGCGCGCGTTTGTTCGTATTGTATGCTCCGGCCAATTAAGTGTTCCGCAAAAATATGGCGGTAAATTATAAAGCGGTAAATGTTATACACATTTTCATATTACGTTATATGCTATTACCATTATTATATATTGCATTTCATTAGTTTTGATTTAGGATTGAAAAGCTGAAGCGAGTGTTATAAATGCAAATTATAGAAAAAGTATATAACATCACCATAACAAGGATTACAATATTACTTTTGCAAATCAAATCAAACAAAATGGCAGACTGGTTATGATGATGAGCTGATTCGATTCATTGAATGGAAAAAGTGTTTTGTATGTCTAATTTTGTTTCTTGTCTTTAAAACTGAATAAATACTGTAATTTAGTCAGAAGTTCATTTCAGCAATGATTTCAATTCTTTTTCGGGAATCTTTAAAGAAATTTGCTCAAGTTTTCAAATGTACATTTTGTTGATATTTTTGTTCAAACTTATCAAACTGTAATTTATATTGTCTGTTATTTTATTAATAACTACCTTTATTGTTTATAGAGCTTCTTAAGCTTTAAAGACCATTATATGGTCGTAACTCGGGAATATCTTTCTTAACTCGGTAAAACAAGATACCGGCAAAGTACAAAAAAGTAGAATGTAGCATATGAATCCAAAATTGAATGTGAATCGATCTAAACAAACTTTTTTTTTTGGTCTTCAAAATAGATTTTTACCTCACTTAGAGTGTTTTCACTGTTTGTTCAGTGTGGTAAATCTATTTGGAAAACCTGAAAAAAGTTTGTATAGGCGCATACATTCAACTTTTTCAGTTGTGATAGCCTACGTAATAACTTGCGCTCCAGTAGTTTGGTGAAATAGCTCCAATTCTGGCTTTCCAAGTTAGGAGGGACCTTCCCGAAGACATTTAACGGTGGTTAGACTAGGCACACAGACAGTCATACAGAAACGGTAAAACAAGATACCGGCAAAGTACAAAAAAGTAGAATGTAGCATATGAATCCAAAATTGAATGTGAATCGATGTAAACAAACTTTTTTTTTGGTCTTCAAAATAGATTTACCTCACTTAGAGTGTTTTCACTGTTTGTTCAGTGTGGTAAATCTATTTGGAAAACCTGAAAAAAGTTTGTATAGGCGCATACATTCAACTTTTTCAGTTGTGATAGCCTACGTAATAAACTTGCGCTCCAGTAGTTTGGTTGAAATAGCTCCAATTCTGGCTTTCCAAGTTAGGAGGGACCTTCCCGAAGGCATTTAACGGTGGTTAGACTAGGCACACAGACAGTCATACAGAAACACCATAAAGTGAAAGTATATAGCTATAAACTCAAAAAGTCTAGCTTCCTGAAGGCACATCTCTTCATTGTCTGCGCTGCGATCATCTTAATGGATTCAATCAGCTTTTAGTTTGGAGAAAAGATTGCATCATGAAAAAGTACTATGCACTTTAAAAAAAATTAGGCGCATTTCAACTTTTCTCGACTGTACGTCTGAATGGACCACAATGGCATATCTTTATTTTTCTTTTGACCAACAACATAAAAGATTTTGCTTGAGAAGTACAATCAAAGCGTAGGCGAGTGGAGTCCGGGCCTTAGCTAGGATTGGTTTCTATTCGCCCTATTTAAGATGGCGCAGAACTTTTTTGATAAATTTTATCCGCAGTATCCTCTTGACTATTGTTTATTAGGCAAAGTAGCAATAGAGAATCAATCAATCAATCAATCAGTAATTAAATCAATCAATAATCAAATCAATTATTATTCCTGATTATTTTTTATGTTTCAATCTTTAAAGCATTAAAAGCTTTATCTCGTCAACCTGTTCCGACAAGCTCGTTTCTTGAACCCGTCTTACATTTAAAATCTATTTCATGTAAATTGGAAGTTTGTTTTGCTACCATGTACAAACCACTCTCAAGGAAGATACTCTCGGGTATCTAATAAACGTACATGTACGTTTATTAATTTTAACAAAAAATTTTCCTCAATTTCAAGTGCCTACTTTTGTTTCTAATGATAAATATCCATCTTTGACTTTTGAGGTTTGTTCTACTCGTCAAAAGAAAGCAAATTACCCAATATTTACCCCCTAACCTCATTAAAAAGATCCTTCAATTAGGTTTGCATGCCTCCATTTTCGACCCTGTACGTTTATTCGCTACTGTACGTTATTAGGTACTCGAGTAGTCTAATTACTCTGATATGGTTTCCACATGATAGCAAAAATGAATGCCAATTTAAGTGGAATAAACTTTAGCTTGCAAAACATAAGAGTCATTTCTTTTTAATTAGATTTTTTCATGTCTTCGTCGAAACCTTAATTATAACTAGGCCATCGTTTTTATTTATTTAGATGGAGTGTTATTGTTATTATTTTCAGGAAAAAAGAAAATCTTTTATTTCTTCGTTTAACCAAACGTGTAGTTACTTACTATTTTTTTGTCCCCATGCATTTCTTATAATCTTGCAATTGACATTGTTATGATTATACAATTTATTATAGAATTTTTTAAATATTATATTGCTGCGGTGGCATGTTAGTGTAAGCTATGTGTACTAGTTAATTTATTTGGTAAAGCAGGTCAGGTTCTATATACAAAACTATATACAATTATACACAATTCTGTACATATTGGCAGTAAAAAACTGATGTGGACCTACTGGCTATATTTCAAGCGCTACTGGACCATTTTTGAACTTTTGGATCCTCAGAAGTCTTAAGTCTCAAGTTAAAACTCAGAGTTAAAACTCTACCCTTCCAACTTACTTTAGTTAGAGCACTTTCAAATCGATTGTGGTTTCAAAACACCCCGGTAAATTTCCCTTTTGTGCCAAGTATTTTGTCACTGATGGAGTACGGCTTCTCTGGATCCTGGATGATAACCATATGCTGATTGATTGTGATCTGCTGATATCTCGACCTGTGTCTGACACCCACACCATGCCATAATATAGCATAAGTAAGTAAGCATTAGAGAGATATAGGAAAGAGGGTGGAAAGTCGGCTGTCTGAACTTTTCGAACTTATTAGCATAGCCATCGATTTGATCAGGGGAGGGGGCATGTAAGAGATAGCAGGAGATTCATACGTCTCGCCCTTAGGGCTGGCTTTTTATAAAATATCTATGGCATAATGCAGTACACACCTGCCCCCGCCTAAACTAACCGCCCTCCGCGATGTACTTCAAAGAGATTGGAAATAGTTTTGAAGAACGTTTCTGAAGTTCAAGATGGCGGCGAGAAAAGCGGGAAGAAGAAGAATGACGAAGAAAATGTAGAATACTGAGAAGAAATTCGTCTTTGGATCGAATAGAAGCTTGTTCTTTTTAATAAGATCGCCTACTCCTGAGACTTTTGAAGTGTTTCTTTCCCCTTTAATCACTTTTTCAGTTTAATCAACATCGGGAAAGGACCTGACAGTTACATCAATAATATGCCAAAAACATTTTGTTCAACCACCTTCACTTCAAGATAGGCCACCATAGAATGAACTTACTTCCTTTTATACGATGAACCATATTCATGTGGCTTTCAGCCTTGCACTCCATCGCAGAGGCTAATCAATTTTAATGACTTTTTTGACTAATGACCAAGTTAAACAACCAGACGATGTCAATCGAACGGAATCGAACGAAAATTCCAATCGAATCAATCGAACGCAATCGAACGCAATCGAATGATTGCGATTCGATTGCCGAACGCAATCTAATATCAATCGAACGTAAAATTCTGGGTAAAATTCGATTGATTCGATTGATATTCGATTACGTTCGATTGATATTCGATTACGTTCGATTGATGTTCGATTACGTTCGACTGCATTCGACGGGTGGTCGATTAAATTAGATTCCAATTTACCTCAATTCCTTTCAATTTCGAGCGCCTCTTATTAGGGAGGTTAAGTATCGCGATACGATAGATAAATCAACGCAACGAACGGGCTTTGACACACAACTTGCAGTAAACATGTGGGCCTGCATGATCTGCATTTTCTAGAATCCAGGCTAAAATGATTCATATCATCTCGTTTAACTATTCAAATGTTGAACGAGAATCAATGTTAATCAACAGAATCAATTAGTCGAACCAGTCGAATGCATAAGCTAATCGAACGCAATCGAATCAATCGAATCAATCGAATCCAGGCACTAATCGAACGCAATCGAATCAATCGAGAAAATCGCGGTAATATTCGATTGGCATTCGATTGCGTTCGGCAATCGAATTTCAATCATTCGATTGCGTTCGATTGCGTTCAATTGATTCGGCGTTCGATTCGTTCGATTGACATGACATCGTCTGGAAACAAAAATTGTTTTTGGCATATTGTATTGTGCGGCAGGTACAAAATGCATAAAACATAATGCATATTGCATAATGCATTATAGTATTGTGTAATTAACAGAACGATTTTACATTCTCTAAAACTCTCCTTTGTAGAGGCTAAATTGCGAAAACCTCTTTAGAGGGGTTCCGGGAGGGATTTCCCCAGACATAATTTACTTTTCGAATTCGAGCGAAAGAGAAAACATTCGAATCATAACAACAAAGGGTTTTCCGTCAGCATAAATAATAAGAAGATGCAACAGATCAGAAAGGTTTCCCCTTCTTCTTTCTCAAACAAAGGTAAACACAAACATTCGATTGTAAAAAGATTCGAAGTCTATTTTCTTTGATCTAGCTTTCGCAAGAAGCTCTTTAATTTATATTGGCTGGATATTCGCTTAATCTAACAAAAAGCATTCACATGGTTAATGCTTTGTAAGAAAGAAAACCCATTGAAATTTATTAGCAATTGTTCGAAAAGATCTCTGAGAAAACCCAGAATAAAGATCTTGCTATAAAATTTACGAAATTACTGTAGAAGGAGGAGATATTTTCGTGTTTTTTCTACACTATACTACGTTCTGTAAAATACAACTATGAAAATCAAAATGGCGACAAGCATTTTCAGTGGGTCATGGATTTTCTTCATCATTCAAAATTCAAATTTACAGCTTTCTACCCTTTATTTTCTGGTAGAAAATAGTATATTTGTTTTGTTGAAAGTATTATCTTTCAAACTCTCTACCGTAGACAGTTAGCCACACTAGCGTCCCGCCAAAATGCATATCAAAGATTAATGCTGCGAAAGCGCTATATCGTTTACTTGACTCTCAAGCAAAAAAATGCGCCGCAAAACTTCTAAAGGGATTCATGAAAAAATAACCCGGCGCATTTTAATGAAATTACCATTTCCAAAAACTTTGAGAAATTGCCTAAAACTTGAGCCATAGCTGAAAAAATTTGAGCCAAGCCAACCTTGAAAACTAATTTGAAGATCAACTTCACAAGAAAAAGATCTACGGGGGAGGCGGAACCCACCTAGATCCGCGCACCACCGTATAGGCTATTTCCCGGAAATTTTGCCGGACCTCAAACAATGACCCATTTACATGTGCGGAATTATTTTTACTTTAGCGTATAAACAAGGCCTTAAAAATCGAAGCGCTGTCTCGGGAATTGAATGACAAATTTTGGTTGGTTGATTTTGGCTGCTGCACATTTTATTTTGTTTCAAACTTTCAAGTTTTAATTAATTGTCTTGCGAACTTCATTCAGGTAACTCTCATCCTTGTTGTGCAAATACATCCTGTAGATGACTGATGTTGTTTTTTCTGAAAGCTAGATTTCCTAGTGTGACTAACTGGTAGAGTCGTCTAATCTCGACATACGTCTTGCAATCTGGACACCGGATCTGTAAAATAATCAAAACAAACCTTGAATGAAATTCTTGGTATCATTCTTATCGAACAAGTTCATCCATCAAACTAGAAGTTCAGTAAACATTGCAATCCTTTCAATTAAAAAACAGCCAAATTATAAGCAGTTTTACACAACACACGAAACGCATGCAAACTTCCTCGTAACTTTCTCGTGTCCATCATTAAAATTTTACAACTTTATTACGCTTCAAGTCACGTGATAAAAATAATTTGCGCGCTTAGTCGACCTGGTTTCCATTTCCTTTTTATTTATTGCAAGCACACGCTCTAGGCGCTAGGAGGCCGCATTAAACTTCTAGGCGCCGCACCTAGCACACCCGGTCCCTTTTCAAATTCATAAGGAAACCGGGTTATTTTAATTATTTTCGGTTCACGGTAAAAAGGTCTACTAAAAAATTCCTCGCGTACAAAATGTTGTTGTGATTTGGGCATCTTCGTTGAAAGCATGCTAATTAGTTTTTAGTGATTACTACATCGTTAAAGTGTTCTTTTCAAATATAAGTAATAACAGTTCACATTTCTCATATTATATTAACAATCTGTGACGTGGATAGAGAGAGAGAACAATTTAGTGATTGATTTATTAACTTTGGTATGTATTTGTTTATGTTTGATTTTTTATTTCGAAGACCAGCCTACAGCTATGTCGAGATTGCAAGACGTATGTCGATATTAAACGACTCTACGGTATATTATAGCTCCAAAATTGACATTTTTCAAATATTATGCATTATGCATTATGTTTTATGCATTTTAGACCTGCCGTATTGTATTGATGTAACTGCAGGTAACTGCCTGAAAATAGATACCAGACCCGATCGGTCGTGGCTTCTTCACAAAGACGAAAGACAGATCTGGACTTATTTCGTACTTTCCAGTCTCTTGTTCGTAGTTTTTCTGACTTTCTGGTTTGTGAGCTATTTTTTATGTTTTCTAACTTACCGACTGACTTACCGACAGATCGCCACTGGCGGGATTTGAACCCACTAAATGCAAAGTTCCGATGTTTTGAAACCCATTGCCTTATCCACTGCGCCACAGATTCATGCCAGAATAGCGCTTCTGACGGCTATTTATATTGTACAAACTGCAGACCAGACTGTATTAAGAGAAAATCACAAAAGAGTGCTTGTTTCGAGCTCCAACCCTAACCCTAACTGATAATAACCCAATTCCTAACCAATCTGATACGTAACCACACCCAAACCACACCCATACCCAACCCTACCAGGTCGCCTGCAGGTCCTGACACTATTCCCGCATACCGGATCCGAAAAATAGATACATGTCTTTCGTCTTTATGAAGAAGCCTTCACCGACCCAATCAATCCAACTTTGTCAAACCAATCAAACAATCGAACTAATTGAACCCCATCGAACGATTAAAATTCGATTAAAAAAATTAATCTAACCTAATAGAACACTCACAATTTTTGAAGCAATAGCAGTTTGATTAGTTTGATGATATTAAATCCTCATATCTTCCCTCGCTTGCAAAAACTTTGTCCTGGCACGTGATTGACATTTCGGCAGTTCCCAGACTTGACAGCTTGACGTTTATTATTGTATATACCCAGATATACCCTGATATTTGTCTATTCGGAATAAACCAGTATGGATTTTGTGTGACTAACGCCAAAGATCTTCGGGGTACAACTGAAACGTTTTTGGCGCACAGCACAAGTGTTTCAACTGGTATTCCAACGAAGCCATATTTTGGTTTGTACAGAAATTTTGCCCGCTCAAATCATCACAACAAAATGGTCAATCTCACTAAAGCAAAACATTGCAGCCACGGCTGTTTTTAAAAACAAAACCCCGTGCTACATGATAATCTCATTTTCTTAACTTTTGGACCCATTTGGAAGTCTTTGTAATACAGATCATTTGGCAGTGTAGTTGCAGCCTATACAAGAATTGGAATCTAAGGTCTGAAGTCGTAACTCCTTGCCAGTGACCCCGTAGAGAAATTTTTAGTTGGCAGACACTGACTTTAGGTTGGTTTGGAAATCGTTTTATTTTGAAATGTAATCTTCACTTTAGATGAATACTTTTATTCATTTGGATTCATGAAAGGTTCAAGGTTTGTTTACTTTTTATTTCAAATTATTTCATTGGTTTATTGAGCTGCAATAGCTGATTGAAAAACGAAGATTTTTGATAGTTATCAGCGTGGGTTTGGCTGCCATTTTGAATTTCGATTTTTTTTCTCCCGTACTCGGCAATTTAGAGGTTGTTCGTAATACGTGATTTGGCTTACGCGCAACACTTGTGACAGGGTACTTACAAAGATTGTTTGATTTTCAGTTGGCGTAAAGTAATAATTCCAGCTCGGCGTGAATGACTCCATAATCCATCGATTTTTAGCTTAAGCTCGCGTTAATTTATTAATCATGTTGGCGCATGCGCCTCTTTTCCCATCTTGCACCCATATTGAAAAATTGAATGTTGGTACAAAAGAAATTTTGCTGGATGTGAGGCTTGCTGTACGGAAAAATATCTTTGGCGCGAGATTTCGTGAAATCCATACTGGGGAATAAAGTCTGTAGCCCCTCTGTTGCGATTTCGCGCGCAGCCAAGTGGAGGAATACAGGATACAGGAAAAGTGTGTAATCCGTTATTGGAAGTAATTTCCCGATTTACATTCTGAATTTGGCTTTGAAAAGAAGCTGATATACAGTGGGGGAGCAGCACAAAAACTTGTTGAACAAAATTGGTATATCAAACTGATCGAACCGAGACCCATTGATCAAACTTAATCGAACACTCGCAATCTTTTAAAAAATCTTATAGTTCGATTAATTTTTTTAATCGAACTTTAATCGTTCGATGAAGTTCGATTAGTTAGATTGTTCGATTGGTTCGATAAGTGCGATTGATCGGGTCTGGTAGATACCATCGTTTTGCTATGGATTTTGGCATCAATTATAATTGCAAGGGGGGAGGGGCTACATTCAAAAAGTACGTACATCTCTGCTCTGAGGGGGAGGGGGAGGGTAGATGCACAATCAAAAACGTATAAAAGTATACATGGAGGAGGGGAGTGGTCAGATAGAAGCTTGTGGTGTTGTGGTGTTTACTTTACTTTGTGGCAAAGAAATTTTGACCAACCACAGGCAGGCAGAAATATTGATTTTAGAGAAGTTTATTCCATGCCAAGTGTTACTCGCGAGAGTTTCTTTCTGATGGCTTCAGCTGTTTTGAAAACTAAAATAAACGGCCTGATGTTGATGCCTCTGGCACAAGTGTTTCAACCGGTATTCCAACAAAGCCATATTTTGGTTTGTACAGGAAAAAAAATGTAAAAAATATTTGGGTTTTTTTTAAAAGCAAATCGAATTGAAACTGTCATTTTCTTGAATTTACTGGCAAGGGGCTGGTCTAAAAAGCAGGGTAACCAATTTGGGTAGCTAAATTAGACTTTTTTCCACAAGCCAATGCAAGCACCAAACAAGGTGTCCCAAGCATCATCATCATTCATCAATGCTCGAACCGCAGTTGAGTCCCAAGCATCAGCACCCCTTCGAAAGTGGGAGGGGGGAGTTACGACCTAAAATTTTCCATAAAATGGAGGGGGCTGGAAGTACACCACTTTTTTAGGGGAGCTAATGCACTTGGGGGAGCTGAAATCTCATCATTTAATGTAGGGCTGAATACTTCAGTTTTAATGATTGGCTTCAAAGCTCATGAAGCTGAAAAATTGGTGCAAGATCTTTATATAAAATGAGCAACAAATTTTATCTTACGCTTTGAACTGCAACACAGTTTACATTGAAAAACAAATTTTTGAAAGTGCCGAGGGTCAAAAACTCTGGGGGCTACCAAAAAATTCAAGTCTTTGGGAGGACTTAAAACTCAGGGGAACCTAATTTTTTCCTGGGACCTAAACCCAGACTGACACTATGGTGTTATCGGTCTGGTATGTCTGGTACTCGATAAATCACTAAAGAAAAAAGTCTGGTCTCAAGAGATTTTTAGTTTTTTATTGATGTTTAATGTTAAGTCGATTATGTGCATATTTTGCTTTTCAGCCTGCCTAAATAAAATTTTTGAGATGTTATCAGCAAAAAAATTCAAAAAAGAATAATTAGGATTTCTGATGATAATTTCAATCAAAACACTTAATGAATACAATTTTTAGGTGAAAATTTAAAGTCTTTTTGATGAGTAGATTTAAATAACATTTTTGATTTTTATAAGGCAATTTTTAACACATTTAACCTTATTATTTTTTAGATTTTTAATACATCTAAAGAACTTTAGATTAAGTTAAGTCCTTCACTACATATGCACACGGTAATGGTGGATGGCTGAAAGAAGAGTTGAGCGAAGGGAAAGAGATCTGGATTCGACTATTGAAGTACTTTCTGGAAGTAGTGATAGTGAAGATGTTGTAATTGTTGGCTCCCAGGTGAGTTTATATTTTTCTAATTTTGTCTAAAAAATAATGATAATATTTCTAACTCGATTAACGAGCATTATAAAGTAGTAGTAGCATTTCTTAATTAGATGATATTGTTGTTTGCAAAAATTGATTACTATACCATAACTATTAAGTTTAAAGAAAGAGTCTTTTTTTCTCACCTCTTTTTTAGAAAAGGATAATCAATTTGGACCCTGAAACACCAACAAAAGAAGACTCTCTCATAAGTATGTTTTTTTGTTTTTCGAACTTTAAAACTTGATAAAATATTTAATTTTTTTCCCGTTAGTGCTTTTCTTTGATTTGAATATTCGATCAAAAGTACTATCATTTCAATCCAAATGTATAAATTCTTGCAGCTATACTCCACTTCTAATACAGGAGATGGAATCTGATAATACTTTATAACTTTAAATTTCTTCCAGTCAAAACATTTTTAAACAATATTAAGGTAGTGCAAATTATCACCTGTTTCTTTTTCACTAGATCGTATCAAGTCTTTGGTTGTGAAAAAAGCCTTGCCAAACAAAATGGCAGAAGACGGTGAAATTCTGTCAAGTCCTGATGTGGCAGATGCAGTCGAAATCACTCTACATGCTGATACTGGTATCTCATCAGATGAAGATCTGCTCGGTGGAGATTCTCCTCCTAAAGGTCTGATTGACTACTAATGAACTAAATACCTTGGGGTCATTTTAATGTTGGCTACTTGCTCTTACTAGGGGAAATGTTAGGACTAATTTTTTAAGCCCATTTGTCAAAAGTTGCCTTTGGGTATAAAAAGAAGAAAAATTCATGTAAAAACCCTGTGGCACTTTTTTCAAGGCTGCCACGGGTAGGGTGCCACCGCCGCTCTGCCAGTAAAATCTGATTTCAAAAATTTTTAAAACATAGTGAAGTGACCCCTCATTTGAAAGGTATTTTCATGCTGGTTAAGAAAATCAATATTGTAAGGGTGAAAAACACTCTAACAAGCTAACAAGTTTTAGCATGATTTTTTCTTCTTTTTATACCCAAAGGCAACTTTTGAGAAATGGGCTAAGAATTTATGCCAGTTTTGCAAAATAACATCCCCCCTACTCTTACTTTCCGCTGTTCGTTAAGCAAAGAGAATTCTAGAAATCTCTGCATCTTTTTTCTTTTTCCTATATCTGAAAATGACCTTAACATAACAGTGTACTCAGCATTAGACAACCCCATTAACTTGGTTTAAATTGCTTTAAGAGTTGGAATTTTATGTTTTTACTGATCTTGCTCTGAAAAGTACTTTTCCAAATATTAATCCTTACCTTCTCTCTCTACTAACAGTAAAGAAGGATGTCACACCTCCCCCAAGAAAAGAAGAAAGCAGCAACAAACAGGAGAAAAGCACCAGTAAATCAGAGAAAAGTAGTAGCAGTAGTAGACCAGACAAACGTGAAGACAAGTCATCATCTAGATCGAGTTCAAGCGGCAGCAGTCAACCGCCTCGCCTTCCCACACAGAAACTAGTTGGAGCTGTAAGGGAAGTTGATGAAGATATTGAAATGGACCATTTGGAAATTCTTGCTCCACTTCAAGGAAAATCTAAAGCCAAATTATCAAAATCAAAGGTTTTCGAATACCTTCTCTTAAATTTCCATCTTAGAATCAGTTGTTATCGTTAAAATTTTTACTATTAATTTGTAGGACCCTGAAGAAAATTAGTCTTCCCTGCAACTTAAATTCTTCTTTTTAGGAGAAGAACAGTCCAAGTAAATCAAAGGACGGTCGAACGAGTGGTAAAATCAGTCCGATTGACACCGGTCGAAAGCGAGGACACGAAGATGATAGTCGGAGAACCTCGGATAACGACAATGAAGACCGAAAACGAGCAAGCAAAAAGTCGTCGGCAAACGAAGCTGAGGATATTCGCAAACAATTGTTGATGAAATTAGGCCGAGAATCATCGAATAAAATGAAAGATGAACGATCTCGGGAACGAGATTCGAGGCGGGAGCGGGACGACAAAAATCGACCGATTAAAGTCACAAAGGATGAAAAATCTTCTACCGAACGACAAAAAGACGATCGACTCGTTGATCGGCAAAGAGAGGATCGTACGATTGATCGTAATCGTGAGCGTGCTCTTAAAGACAAACAATCATCGTCAGATCGTAATGATCGTAGACGTAAAGAGGAGGAAAGCTCCAATCAGAAACCAAGGAGCGTAATTAATAAAGATGTGAATAGAGACACTTCTACTAAATCTAGAACTGAAAATTCTGCGTCAGATAGAAAGGACAAAAAGAAAGATAAAAAACGTGAGCGTGACGAAAAAGAAAGAGATAAAGACAAATCGAACAAAAAGAAGAAAAAACGTAAACACAAGGAAAGTGATAGTGCGGACGCTAAAGGAGACACACCAACACAAGACGAAGTGAAACTGAAAAAATCGCCGGACGCCGAAGAATCTAAGAAACGAAAACGAGTAAGAGAGCCCAGTTATGATGACATATCATCACCTGAATTTAAAAAGAGCCCGCCCATTTTAAAACCCGACTCTAAAGACGCCACTTCAGATTCGGAACCACCCACACCACCCTCTTCAGTAGAAATGACGCCTTCACGATCGCCAACACCTGAACGCTCGCCTACGCCTGTACGCAAGCGGACGTACTATCCAGCTATCGAAGGATGTAGAAGTGTGGAAGAGTTCTCATGGTTGAATCGAATTGAGGAAGGAACTTATGGTGTAGTGTATCGAGCAAAAGATAAGCGGACAGGTATCTTTGTACTTTCTATTGACAAATGAATAAAACTCTTTCTTTATGTTACCGGCCAAAGTTTACAAAACACCCTTATTATGCGTGGATTGACTGGCTCAGTGGTATGAATCACGTCTAGAGGTTACATTGCACGAGTTTTTGGCGAATCAAATAATTTAAGATTATAGGCGTGATGCTCTAAAATTCATCCCATTCACCCTCGCCTCGCCTTGCCAAGCTAGCATGCCTCCATTTCTTTACAAAGAATCTACTATTTGAATAGTTTTTTAAAATTCGATCATTGACTCGCCTGACTTCTTGCTAAATATATTTACCATCAAATAGTTATTGTATCGGTTGATGAAATCTTACGTTTCAACCCAAGGGCTTTAGGAATTCCCTTTGAATTTTTCAGACGAGATTGTGGCGTTGAAACGGTTGAAAATGGAAAAAGAAAAAGAAGGCTTTCCTATCACTTCTTTACGTGAAATCAATACTCTGTTGAAAGCACAACATCCTAATATCGTCACAGTTAGGGTAAGTCATTTTTCAATATATCAAAACAATAATTTGTCATTCTTTTTCTGTGTTTCATCATTGAAAGTGTTGTCAAATTAATCGATGCAAAATGTACATGTGATAAATGTTGCCTAGGTATGCAAACATTTTGCCTGTAGAAATTTCATGATTTTCGAATTTTGGCCTTTTTCAGTGAAATTTGTGCCTCTGAAAAAAAATATTACATTTCGGGAAAATTTCAGTTTACGCAATTAATTGTTTGACTAAGCTCAGCTAAGCTCAGTATTTCTGTGGGTCTGAAAGTTTGGTGTCTCATATGTGTCGATTCGTAAATTTAGTTTCTTATTTATTTGCAGGAAATAGTAGTTGGTAATAACATGGATAAAATTTACATTGTCATGGATTATCTTGAGCATGATTTGAAATCGCTTATGGAAACCATGAAAGAACCTTTTCTTGTCGGTGAGTTTTTCCTGTTCCCAATTTTATTCTTAAGATCTGATTTTTTAATCTATCGCATCATGTCAATGCAGGTCTGTAAATAAAAACATTTTCCAGATTATGTTTAAAATGTAATCCAGGATTTGACTGACTAGCTTCCTTCACATTCCTCAAAGCTTGTACAAGTGAAAAAATGGAGCCAATGAACATTTGACTGTAGAATTTTTGGATCAAGGTTCCAGAAATAGGATTGAATTTAATCAGAGTTAAAGTAAAATTTAGTTAGAGTGGTCAAAGTTATTTTTGCCTTCCTGGGTTATTTTTTACAACAACTTTAAGTAAATTGCGGTGTATAATATTTCGTTTATGCCGTATGCATGCCTAGTCAAAGTTGATACAATATTTTGTTATCTCCTTAATCTGTGTTAACAGGTGAAGTGAAGACACTGATGATTCAATTGCTGAAGGGTGTTCAACACATGCACGATAACTGGATCTTACATCGAGATATCAAAGCTTCCAATCTACTCCTCAATCACAAGGGTATATTAAAAGTAAGGACCGAATTTCTTCTTCCAAATCAAGAGGATATATTAGATATTTTATCCGGGGAGTAATTAAAAAGCTGCCAAATTTGCCTTGTTTTGGGGGCAAATTTGCTCTGTTTAGGGGTAATTTTGAATGTCTGGGGGGGGTCAACTGATGCATCAGTGTGCAAAAAATCTAACGAGCCAATCCCGAGAAAAATATTTGTTGTTTTTTCTTTTGTTCCAGACAAATTGTCAATTATTGATTTTATAATCTAGTAGGTCCGTAAAAGTATCACTTGTTTTATAATAGTAAATATTCATCCTTATTCTAGATTGGGGATTTCGGTCTAGCACGAGAATATGGGTCACCTCTAAAAAAGTATACGTCTATTGTCGTCACGTTATGGTATCGTGCGCCAGAACTGTTACTCGGTCAAAAAGTAAGGCTTTTTTAATTTTTTCTTTAAATGACGGAGTCTAACCTTTCTGCACACTAGGAATCTAAATTTTTCGTCTATTATTTCAGGGATTCTCTTTAATCAATGGTATTTTTTGTCTCTTCTCCTTGACATTCGCTTGGTGATGAAATCTTTTACCAACTAATTCTTTATAATGCATTGATGTCATCTGACGTCAAAACAATACTCTCAACTGAACGTTTATAAACCTGATGAAGAAATCCACTAAGGAGGTCGAAATATTGTTTGAAATAAAATTTATATGAAGAATGACTATTTGAACGTACATTAATGATTCAATACATACTCATCTGAAGTATGACAATTCAAGAACTAGTTCTTTATCGTTTTTAACGTAAAACCTTCCCATATTCCTTTCTTTTGTCTTCACTTTAACATGATTCTCACAAGGCTTTTCCATAGTGTTTGTTGTTTTTCAGGAATATAGTTGTCCGATTGATGTATGGAGTGTTGGTTGCGTGTTTGCTGAGCTGTTAACGATGAAACCGCTGTTTCCTGGAAAATCTGAGATCGATCAAATTAACAAGATATTCAAGGTTAGATATTTCGATTTCTGATTTTTCTTTTGATATTCTATCATTACAGATCTTTTCCAGATGAGATGGAGTTTTTATAAGATACTTTAATAATTGGTTATTTGAGGTAAGAATGACGCGTTCTTTAAATTGTTTTATTACTGGTTAACGACCAACCAAATCAAATAAGAGCTTGTAAAAACTCCATATCTCGTCCGCCATCTTTTAGACGAATACCAACCTTTCGAAGTAAAGTCAACTCTCTCTAATTCGAATCTCTTTTATTCCAATCTTTCTACGATGTAGACTAGCAAGCGTCTGTCTTTCCTTGGACACAGGAACGCGGGAATAGTGCTTATAATAAAGAGTTCTTATAAAAAATAGAAATTGTCGCGGGAGAGTGGATTGGAAAGACAGACTAGTTCCAAGTGGTGCAATACGGGATTTTGCTTCAATCTAATCTCAGGCAACGTTCCCTCGAAAAAGAGGGAAGATAAAATGAATGGACACGGCTTATTTTTTCTTCTATTCTCATCGCAATATTTGAGTTTCTCGGAGTTATGGATGAGAAAAAAGATATAAACACAAAAACAGAAAAACGTGGCGAGGACTTCAGAGGACTTCTCCAACTTTTTTGCTAGAGAAATTTTTTAATGCTTTTAAATGTTTATAAACACAGATTTAAACTGTCTTGGCATTCTCTATCTGAGATAATTTATTCATACATTGTTTCTGGCAGGCTTGGTTGGGACGTTGATTTATTCACAAAAACAAACAAACTCATATCTGCATATATGATCATACTTTCACTTTTTCATGTGATTGTTGTGATTGAAAGATTTTTTGATTATGTATGGTTATAAACATTCATGACATCTTTTAACACTGTGATCTTTGAAATTTTGTCAGCTTGGTACGTTGGTAAATCTATAGTACAAGTGCAATATTTATGACATTATGACACAGCTGAGATTGACTGCATGCAGGATACTATTTGCAGGGAATGTTCAATATGTTAATATGCTCACATTCATTGGGTAACAGATCACTGCTTTTTTCTATGGGTACAAGTTAAACCTGATAACCTTATCCCAGAGAATGTAACTCCGAAATGGCTACAGAAATCCTCAAAAATTAAGATGGAAAGTATGGTATTTATATAACATTTTTGGTGGTGCAATATGGTGTAGAAATGATGAAAAGTGAAGTGATAATTTGGAATTTAAAAATTGAATGCTTTTTACGTGGAAACAATATTCTGACAAGCTGACCACTGAGACACATCTTGGTTCTATTTGTGAATGAAAATAACAACATTTTACATTGAGATGACTGGTTTCCTGGGCTTTCGTTTAGCTGGATTTCACTACCTTTGACTCTAAATGGTAGATGTACGAGGATGTTTTGGGTTTTCACTACTGACAGACTTCCAGGGGGGGCACTTAGGCAAAATTAAGTACGGGGACATGCCGCTGACCAGGGTCCCTTTTTCAGACTCTTGAGATATCTGATATGGTCCCAAAATTTACTAAAATTTTCAAGATGTAGACAATTTTTAGGGTGGAAATTTAAAAATATTTGAATTTTTCGTCTACTTTAAGTCACTTTTGCCAATTTACAGGGTTAAAGTGGGAAAATATTTTGATTTTTTTCGATCGAATCATTTTTCGTTCTGAAAGGGTCCCAAATTTAACAAACATTCATATCTCACAGGGTCCACTTTTCAAACTCCAGCGTGGCACGTCCCGGTTATTCGCCAAGGTGCCCCCGGCAGACTTCTACCTTGTAATTTTGTGTTGTCCCCTGGTGTTGTTGAACAAGTTCAGACTGAAATTTATACGTGAAAGTCTTTCAAACCTACAGTTTGAAAATTTATGAAAATTTTGATTGGATTTTTGCCAATTTAAAAAAATCTACTTGGATTTGGAAGTAATTTTATGTAGGTACTTTATATAATTGTTATAGCAAAATTAAAGATCAATATGAACAAATACATATAATTTAATGTTTAGTAAAAATTGTTGCTTTTTTGAAAACATTTTTCTTTTTGGCTTCTACAAAAAAAAAAGTTTTCTTATGCCTGCAGTGGCCTGATCTATATATTTTTGATGCCGTTTTTCTAAAATATTTTCATCTTTTTCATTTGAAAAAGATTTTTCTCCTTATATATACCGTGAGATTGGGTAACTTGCATCAGTGGAGGCTAACATGCATAGCCCTCAAATGAAAGACCTGGCTGGTCTTTAAAATAAAAAGTTAAATCAAAACAAAAATGGTAGAGTAAAGATGCAAGCGGAGCTGCTTAGTTGTATTTTAATGACCAGCCAGGTCATTCATTTGAGGGCTATGCATGTTAGCCTCCACTGATGCAAGTTACCCAATCTCACGGTATGAATATTTTTGTTTTGGGGTACCTAGCTGGTAGGTACAGTCCAGTTCATATTCTTTTCATTCACAAAAATATCATACTTTTTGTGAATAGTTTTAACTCCTTGTCTTGTTGTTGGTATCTTATTAGTGCATTTATGCATGAATTATGGAAGAAAGAACTTTCAATTTTTTCAAAAAAAAGCTTCTAAATTGACTGATATTCCATTGTACATTGTACTCACCTTCTTTTATACTCTCGGGTACCTAATAGCCGGGGGGGCCCGCTAATTAATTTTTCGAAAATTTTCCACCCAGGACATTCTTATTCCAACCCCCCCCCCCCGCTTATTGATTTTTGGGAATTTTTTTTTTTGAAAGTTACCTCTTTTGCCCTAATTCTGCTATATCAGCCTCCTTTTCGAACATTTTCCACCCAGGACATTTTTATTCCAGTCCCCCCCGCTTATTAAATTTTGAGATTTTTTCCAACCCCCCTGCTTATTCCAAACCCCCCGGCTATTAGGTACCCGAGAGTAATACATTAAAATCCAAAAATAATCAGGATGTGAGTTTGTTTTGATTTGAGTGAATTGAATTTAGTTAAAAAATAATAATAATAATAAAGCATAAAAAGCACAGAGTTTTGTCTTACTTTTTTATTCCAATCCGCGAGAGTGAGTGCGCTGTTTTTAGTGAGCACTCCGCCGCGATATAAAAAGCACTCCACCGTTTATTTAGTAAAAAGCGCCTCTTGGAACTAGTCGTTGTATTCAGTGAACATATAGAAAAATGGATCCTATTGCAAGTTTAATCTGCAGCGAAATACAACGACGTGGTTTACTAGTCTATCTACGATGCGAACTAAAATAAGTATAAAATACTTTCTCTAATTCGAAGAAAATCCTTGTTCCTTGAAGTTCGAATTAGAGACAGTCATCTGTTTATTGAATTGCTCCTAACAGAAAAAATGAGAAATTTGTGGCACAAGTCTCTCTTGAGATATTGATTTTATTCCCTATCACTTCATGACCCCGGGAAAGCTCTCAGATATCCTTACAAGTAGTAAACGGATCTGACAACTCTTTTTATTCAATTGGTTTTATTTTTTTTTAATTTTATGTTGATGAATTTTCATTACTATATTTTTAGGAACTGGGAACACCGAACGACAAAATATGGCCTGGTCCACCTGCATATTCAGAACTACCACAAGTTAAAAAGGTAAGAAATTCTGCCAAAAATTAATTGTCCACCAAACATTTACTTTTAGGCTAAGAACCACACCCACCTTTCCCGTTCCCATCCCAACTGTGGCTTCCCTACTCACTTTCCTCTTTGTCCGAATAGTTTGATTCGTAATTTGATAATTTGATTTCATTTTATCAACCGCTCTCTTTTAAGATGAATATCGCACAACATCCATACAATAACTTGCGAAAGAGATTTGGTGCCAATTTAACCGACGTTGGTTTCGACCTTCTCAACAGGTAATTTAAAAATATATATATATTTATCGTATCGTATTTATGTTATGACGTGATGTTTTAAATATGGAAGTACCTACAAAAAACTAGAATTTAGGTATAACTAGAGTCTACTTCTGGCTGAATTTTGCTTTCTAATGATTTTGAGTCCAGTGAAGTAGAATAGGAGCATTTGACGAGGTCGCCATTTTGAAAGAAAATGTTTAAAATCCAAATAACAAAAAAGCTACATGAAGCTGACAAATATAATTAAGAATGACAAACAAACATCAATGATAGATTTTGAATCCCTTATTTTCAAATAAAAACATTGCTTCATTCTCCTTTTACCTGGCAAAAACAACGAAAATCTGGCGGGCTGTTTTACAGTCAAAAATAAAATTTGTGTTTCATCATGTAGTGATTTTTCATTCTTTAGTTTGTTGACATATGATCCATCCAAACGAATTACCGCTGAAGACGCATTGAAGCATGGTTATTTTGAGGTTAGAATGTTATAATGCTTGTCCATCCGGTTTACAGTTTTTCAAATGCTTCATAAAATTTATCTTCTTCAGTTCGAACTAAAGATGCTTTATCCCTTGAATATCGAAATAGAGAAAGTCAGTATATAGTTACCTTTTTTTACCGATGGGGAATTTACCTTTTTCTGAAAACTATTGTAGGAAATATTGCAGTTGTATGTCACGCTGATAGACTGCTCAATTTATGATAAGCTCTTATAAGCTCTAGGTATTTGATTTGAGACGGCCCTGCCCAAATATGCATAGTTTTTTAACGAATAGACGGAGACAAGTCTGTTCCTCTAAAGAATCCTGCATTGTAACACTCATGCGTAATTTGTCGTTCTTGAAACCATATGTAGTTAATTTCCGTGATAATCAAATGAAAACATAGGGGTTTTAGTCATTTATTTATTTAGACAGTCATTTTCGGTCGGGGTTGTGGATGACGACATTAATTGTCGTTTTTTATGAAATTTGTCGTTATTTTTGTCTATTTTTAGTAAATGAAGGATTCTTTAGATAAACCCCCTCGACTAATTATGTCTATTGAATATTTTCCTCAGGAAGCGCCGCGTCCTGTGCATCCTTCGATGTTTCCAACCTGGCCAGCCAAAAGTGAACTCGGTCACAAAACTAAGAGGAATGCAAGTCCTAAAGCACCTGAAGGCGGTGGCCAGTCAAACGCTCTCATGGTATACTGTTTGGGATTTTTTATATTTAGCACTTTTCATCTCCTTTTTGAAAAGTTGAGTTGATTAAATTTTTCATTTTTTCGACTTGATTATTTTCTCACATTGATCTTTAACCGTATTGGGCTATTCCATGAAAAAATTGTAACCTCTATGTTGAGGTACGTTACCCCTACGTTTTTGGGAAAGGTGACCCCCTGGATTCTTGTTTCAATTTTTCAGAACCTTTTGGATTTCTTTTCTCCTTTTTTGGACCACCCTGGATATTTGACCCCGTTTTACTTACCATCCTGGATTTTCCACCTCATTTTACTGACCATACTGAATTTTTACACTCGAAAAACCAGACCACCCTGGACGTCACACCTCCTCAACATAGTGGGTACAGACTATTTCTGGAATACCCCTTAATAGCCCATTTTCAAAAGATACATTTGCTGCGAACCGATTCCTATCAGTTTCTGAATTGATCACTTTCCAATTGATAGAAAAATACAGTTGCATGAATCAATGATATACTTAATGAACATCAAGGTTCTGGTACTGGCTTATCATGCTCAATTTTGTTTCAGGGCGGAAACGAAGGTGGTTTTCACATGGGTGGAACAACAAAAGGACCTTCTGCTAAAGGACATGGGTTCAATCTCAAATTTTAACTGGCAAAGATCACAGATCACAGAAACTGTAAATATTGTTTTTACCAATGGAGATTTTGTTATAACATTGCTTGAGCAGAATAAAGTAATATCTAATCCAGAGTAGACATGAATTTGTATGAAATCTTCTATTCAAAAAGAAAAGAAATCACATCTTAACTTTTTTATAAATGAATTTTACACTTGTGAAAAGTTTTTCGTGTTCCCCCACTAAGACTTTGGTATACCTGAAATATTCTTTATAGTCAGCCGTACCAGATGTAAATGAAATGGGTTTGAATTTACCATCATTAAAATTTCGGAAAATTAGAGTTAATGGTGACAATGTAATTATTATATAAAATATAAAGGGAAGAGTAAGCCGTAAATCCAAGAAGTTCAAAATTTTAGTCGTGAAGTGTTCATTCTGAATAGACCTTATCGGAGTTTTTGATTTTTCTAAAACAGCGATGCATTGTGGGATTGTTTCGGGGTATTACAATAGAATTCCCTCGAGGAATTCCTTAGAGACTTCTATTGTAATACCCTCAAAACAATCTCACAATGCATCGCTTTTTTAGAAAAATAAAAAACTCCGATAAGATCTATTATTAGGAGCTCATATTTGATTTCATCGGTTGTTGTATACAGCTCGTCTTTCGTATAGAAATTTACAGATCTTTACATCAATTAAGGAATTCTATTCCAATTAATATGTCAAACTATTACTTGCAGGAACCTGGTTTCATGCATACTGAAAGACGATCGACTTTAAACACAGGTTTGAATTCTTAACTTTTTCCACGTAGCGTTTTTTAACATTCATTTAACACTCCATGGATGTTAATGACGGATGAACGTTTATTTCTTATATTTAGCACCATAGGTTTTAGTGAGTAAAATTAGGTACAAATTTTCCAAGTAGTTGGGTATATTATTTTTAGGACTCCATTGACAAAACCGTGATAAAATGTTTATTGACGCTTTCTGGGTGTGTATGGTTTGAGTATGTGAACGGTGAATGGGTTTCTTTTTATAAATAACTACGAATTTGTGTTTATGTTTAACTATATCTTATATTGAACGGTCATTTCTTTGCAGTTGTTGCAGTTCTCTGTTTCTTTTGGAGGGAATCCATTGCGACTGCGTTGTGAGCTCTGTTGAGAGGTCATCGATTTTTTACGTTGTTGTACACGACGGTCTGTCAGTTGTGCAACCACAATACAAGCTAAAGATACCACGACGGTAAAAGCGATGGTTATAGGGAATGTAATGTGATTAGGAGTGAAGATTTCTTTACCGTGTATTGTCGTCTGTGTTGATTCTGAATTTTCTTCGTGGAAATCCAGCGTCTAAATGAAATGTTTTGAAAGTTTTGGATCGTCATAACGTGTGATTCATGATGTTCATGATGTAATTTTCCCTACGGAATACCCCAGTTTTTGTCATTAGTGGAAAATTCTATATTTTTTTTTTGTCTAGTTTAAATTTGCCACTACTGGTTAAAACTGGGGTATTTCCGTAGAAAACATTACGTCATGAATATCATGAATAGTTAAAAATCATAATCTATGGTATAGGATGAAGTGTGCTTCTGATGCTAACAGTAAGATGTAAGATTGTTTCATAGAGGTCCTGAGAAATACACTTCTATAAATTAAAGTAGAATAAACACAAATTTTGTGCTCGCGCGGCGTGGGAAAGGAGAAGTTCTTTTTTTTTGCTTGAAAATGCTGTGTAAGCAAATGGTAGGAGATACGTTCAATGATGTTCTTTAAAAAGTGAGGCAATAAAAAAATTACTTCGGAGGTGACCAGACTTTGAAGGAAAGGTAGTTCTTGATTATTAAAAGAAATGACAATGGTTCTTACACTTTCTATTCCGAGATATCTTTTATGAGATTCATGCCAAAACGTGTATATATTATCCTGATTTTCCTCATAGAAATTTCGAGTCATTTTGGCAAGTTGTGGATCGAGTGCCATAAATCCTATACCGTTTTCCGATGCTTCTAGTTTCAGCTGAACAAAATATTCGGAACCGAGATCATCCAAGTCTTTCTGGTAGTATTGCATCATGGAGGATTCCATTGCGATAGCTAGAATTGTGAATAGAATGTAGGAATATTTTGGTTTCTTTGTTTCCTTTTTTTCTGATTCTGATAACGTTCATGAAATGAAAGGTTGTACCAACGTCCAGCAGTAAAGTCAAAATGATTTTGGATTTGCTTTTATTTTGCGCCTTGATTCACTAAAGATTTTAAAGAGAACATCTTCCGATTTCTCTTCTTGTCACATTTGTTAGACCAAAAGTGCAACTACTCTCGGGTACCTAATAGCCGCCCCCCCCGCTAATTATGTTTTTGAAAGTTCCCTCTTTTGTCCTAATTCTGCTGTATTAGCTTCCTTTTCAAATTTTTTCCACCCAGGACATTTTTTATTCCCAGACCCCCGCCCCCCGCTACTAGGTACCCGAGAGTATCTGTACTAGACCCATTATTTCCAACTTCTAATCAGAACGGGTATCTAATTTCTTGACGAGAAGAGATCAATAATGTTTCCGCCTTCAACACCATTTTGGTATTTTGCGCCTTACCTTTGATTTCTTCGTTTTGTAGGGCGTTCTTTAGAGAAGTGATATTCTTGTACACTAAAGGTGAATAAAGTAACTAAATATGAAAGTATTTGAAATAGTCGTCGATGGTTAACCTCTATTTACAACTTTGAATTTTTGTCTTTTCATTTTATATGACCTTCTTTCAAAATTTTAACTCGTTTCGCTTTAATCGGATTAAATTTCGCGAGTCAGTGTTTTGAAAAATTTCGAATGGATTTAATTTCGCGAATAAGCCTGAAAGGGGCCTGAAAACAGCTGAAAAATAGTCAATCCACAAATGGAGACTTTGGACTGGTTTCTCCGCCGAAAATGTGATTTTAAAAATTTTGTGGTGGATTTAATTTCGCGTGTCAGAAATCTCACGTGTTTTCATGAGTATTAATTTCGTGAAAATGGCAAAAATTTGCGAAAGTTAATCCGATTAAAGTATTGTGGAGAATTCCATTCATTGTTGAAGGTGTCTTACCGATTGGATTTCCACCAGCCATGATCGTTGTTGAATTCGGCGCCGTCACATTTTCCAATACACCAATCTTTGTAAAAATACGAAAAATATCATAATCTTTATAAGTAAACTCTGCATAGAAAGCCTTTTAACCTGTAAATTTCTAGTCAACATGCTACTGTTCGTACTTTTTCTTTCAGTCTGATGTTCTTTACTGGTCTCTCAATAATTCGAAAAAATAAGATTCACCGTTCGTCTTTATGGAATCTTTTTCAATTCTCCACTATTAAATTCTATCCATTAAAGGTTTTATTTTGAAAGAAGTGTTCCCGTTTCATATCAGACACATATTTCATATCAGGACAGCGTCTCCCTATTGTTATAACAATACTATACTATAAGTAGTATGCTGATATAAGCAAAAAATGTTTTTCTTTTCTTCTTTTGGCCAATCCTGCTCTACATCCGTGTCAATCCAATATGAAAAAGCTTTTGAATTAAAATTGATGAGGAAGCAAACGATATCACTTTTATAAAACAAAAACAACCTTTAACTGAAGAAGAAGTTGCAAGAATAATAATACCTACCCTGTGTCCATACACACTGAAGGGGATAGTCTTTTGAAGTTCAGACGTGATAACAGAGGTTATAGTACCAGTGTACATATTGAATAATGAAATACCAACGAAGATCCATAGAATTGCAAAGGAACGAGCCAAGGTTGATGTTGGTGTACGGTCACCATAGCTGAAAGGAAAATAACATATTTATGTATTTGAATGTTTCGACGAATGAGTTTTTAGTTTAGTACAGTGCCCCCCCCCAATAATTTTTTCAAAAATGGTTATTTTGCAAAATGCAAAGTTTTTCTTTTGTAATTTGTCATAATTGTCACAATTGAGTGCATTTTCAAGCAATCTAGAGCTCAAATTTTCAAAATTTCCCCCCTCGGGCCAAACCATGGTTGGCCCTTGCGGTGTCACTAAACTTCAGCCCCCTCAATATGAAAATGCTTCCTACGGCACTGTAGTAGACTATTTTTTTTTGTATACCAAGTTTATCGTTCTACATCTGTAATTTGATCTTTACTACGCTCATTTGACGTCAATCGATACTTCGATTGTTAGCCGGATTGAGAGAGAATGATATCCCAAGCACTTCCAGTCAGGGTGTTAAGGAAACATGGTGATATACATATCTACCTTCACTCAAAGATTTTTTGTGTTGAGAATTGTGAGATAAAACGAAAAATTGGCAAGTTCTGACAATTTCACTTAAAACCACTGATTTGAAAGCTTGATTTAAATTTGATAAATAAATAACCATGATTGACTATTTCCTTACCCAACGGTTGTCATGCTAACAAACGACCACCATAAGCCTTCGAACGGACCGTATGGAAGTGTTCTTGGAAATTGTCTTTTGTTTGTCCATGTGTCCTTAAAATAAGTACAAGGAATTAATAATATATCTTTGCAATGATACGATTGTATTTAAGTAATTGTAAGGAGTCTTTGTAGTATAGCTAAAAGCTTGAAGCTGGTTTAAACATTGAGTTTCAAGCCGAAGGCTAGAGGTCAATCTCTTTGGTAGGATTTGAAGCCAACAAATCCTACCAAAGTTGCGCGGCCTTGAGCGACCCGCCTGGTTTTTACACAAATGACAGATTGAAACTAAAATTTACCGCTTAATTTCGAAAAATATATCACTCGAAGACAAAGGAATTGCTAGATTCAATCCGTCATCAAAAATACGGCGCATGTAAAAACGGAAATTTATGTTAATTCCTTTCAGGAAAATCAGGATAGTCACTTCAAACAATATCTTCAATAAATTTCATGATGCACCTTATCTTCTATAAAATACTGAAATAAGAGAGCGACCTTCTAAACACGAGGCCGTTATAAGTGAAAAATTAGCCAATAAAAATAAGTCACAAAAGTCACGTGATAAACTACCAATCAAATAATAAGAAAATTAAGTACATCGAAGCGAGCGCTTACGGCGCGTGCCAAAAATAAAGAAAAAGTAGAAAATTATTTATAAGAAAAAATAACTGTAAAAAGTGAGGTTTTTACATCCTCAGCGACCAAAGAAATAAAAGTTCATGAAAAATTGATATGATATTGATTTCGTAATCTTCGCAGGTTCTGTCCCTCGATTGCAGCCTTTCTCGTACTGGTTCTCCCCCGATTATGTACTACTTTCTCACAGTTTTCAACCATTTGAGCTGGTTCGGTAGCGGTGGGTGAAACAGGTGTCTCAGGCGTCTGTTGATGGTTATCGACGATTTCAAAAGGAATGATTTTGGCCAGTGGGCGGTGAATGGATCCTCGTTTTCCATTTTTGGTGACGGTAGATAACTTTGCACCACGGATGTTGCCATCTTTTCCACTGACAAGTTCTTCAACTTTAGCGATGGGCCATCTTGATCTCGGAAGGTGTGTGTCGTCTTTGACCAAAACTATGTCTCCGACGACGAGTTTACGTTTATCCGGTTTGTTGATCTCTCTGTACATATGTGATTGACGGAGTTCATTTATATAAATCGACGAAAAACGGTTACGGAAATGTTCTAAAATTTTATGTAAGTGACGAAGACGTTTAACTGGAACGAAAGTGTTCGCAGAAACAAAAGAAAAATTATCATGAATGTCAGTTCCAAAAATAAGATGATTAGGAGTGATGATGGTTTCGGTATCATCCTCGTTAACGTAGGTTAGTGGCCGTGTGTTGATGGAACTTTCAATTTCAATCAGCACGGTCTCAAGTTCTTCATAAGTAAGGAAAGAAAGTCCTAAAATCTTTTTAAGTGAGGATTTAACAGATCTCACCAGTCTCTCATAAAACCCTCCCCACCAAGGAGAAGCTGGAAGAATAAAACGTTGTTTAATGTTGAGCGATGTCATAAATCTTTTGACGGTGGACGAACGGAATGTTTTTGCATTGTCACTAATAACAAGCGAAGGCGTACCCCTTCGGGCGACGAAACGTTTGAATGCACGGATGAACGATTCTTTTGACAAGTCCGGTACCAACTCTAAATGGACTGCTCGAGAAGTAGCACACGTAAGG
Source organism: Clytia hemisphaerica (assembly GCF_902728285.1). Classification (NCBI taxonomy): domain Eukaryota; kingdom Metazoa; phylum Cnidaria; class Hydrozoa; order Leptothecata; family Clytiidae; genus Clytia; species Clytia hemisphaerica. The sequence continues at coordinate 248,838 of NW_027103497.1, forward strand.
AGAAGAATGTAACATTTAAGACTGTCCTTTTTGGTTTTATCATTATCTAAAAAATTTCTAAAATAAAGGGGACCTGCAAAATCCATGCCAACAGAATTAAATGAACGTTCGTGGAAATCAACCCTAAAATCGGGTAAGTCCGGTGTTGGAGGTGAACGCAATGTTCTACCTTGAAAACGAATACATACGACACATTGTCTGATGGTGTTCTTCACGGCTTTTCTTCCTTGCACAATCCAATATCTTCTTCGAACGTCGGCCAGTGTTGAATCAATCCCCTGATGCTTTGTCCGTTCGTGTGAATTCCAAATGACAAGCTTCGTGAACGGGCTGGTGGCGTTGCGAATCAATATTGGATGCTTTTGGTCTGTGGTGATATCAGCATTGTCAAAACGACCACGGACACGTAATAAATCGTCTTTCTCGAAGACACCAAGTGATTTCGTCAGCTTTCGATATGTTGGGATGGACTTCATTAGGCGTTGTTCCTCCTTGATCCAGTTGGTAAGAGCAGCTTCTTGTTCTTCAGATGAAATGACATCTTTGATAACATGACCATTGTTGCGTTTAGCTTTGATGTTGGAGACGAAGCGGTATACAAGTGCGGTAACTTTAATCAATTTTTGTAAGGTGCTGTATCTACCAACATCAATGATTTTGCTCAGGCCGATGTCATTGTCAGATTTGTCAGTCGTAAAAAGAAAAGAAACGCTACTCAAAACTTCATCCTTGCACTCAAAAGGATCATAAGAAGAACGACCATCAAAGTCAACAAAACGATTTCGAGCTTCAGAAAGAACGTCAGACTTATCAGTGTCGAGAAGAGAAGATTCGTTAGAAAGAAAAGAAGAAAGCTTATCTTCGTCAAAGAGTATCTCCGGTCCTTTAAACCATTTCTCACAAAAAGCGTCTTTAAACTGAGGAACCATCCTTGTAGGGATATCCGCAGGATTATCCTTTCCAGGGATGTGATGCCAATCCTCCTTCTGAACAACCTTTCTTGCAGACACTACACGGTTCTCAACCCAAGGCTTCCAAGTCTTTCTATTCCCTTTTATCCAGCACAAGGCAACCTTCGAATCAGACCAACATCGAGTAGCATCAACAGAAATACGACCGGAGAGAGCAGATCTAACATTATTCAACAAATCACTCAACAACACACAACTAAGAAGTTCAAGTCTAGGAATCGTCACCTTTTTCAAAGGAGCAACCTTACTTTTCGAACTCAAAAAGAAAACACTGATCCCAGTCTCGGAAATCACTCTCAAATAAATAACACTACAATAAAGAATCTCAGAACTATCACAAAATCCATGCAACTCAACTCTTAAAGTATCACTGTTGCAGGAAACAAAAGCAAATCTATCAATTTCAACAATCTTCACACTTTCCAAAGCGTCTAAAAAACCATACCAAGCACAAGCTATGTCTGGTGGAACCTTGTCGTCCCAACAACACTTAACTTTGCAAACAAGCTGAAAAATAGTCTTCACTCTAGCAGTGATAGGAGTCAAAATTCCTAAAGGGTCGTAAATAGAAGCAGCAAGACTCAAAATGGTTCTCTTAGTCAAGGTTATCGTTCGACCCTTTTCCAGAAATGAATCAAACCTAAAGACAAATACATCTTTGGAAGTGTCCCACTCAACACCAAGTACCCTTTTGCATTCATCCTGAGATTGAAATTGGGATTGAGCAAAATAGCTATCATCTTCAATACACTTGGGTTGTAACGGTGGTTCTTTAGATGAGAAAAATTCTTGCAGTTCAGCGTCATTGGAAGTCCATTTCCTTAACTGAAGTCCTGCATCAGACATACTAGAAAGTGCTTTTTCACAGAAAATCTTACCACTTTCCACGGTATCAGTACCAGTGGTTATGTCATCGACATACAAATCAGATAAAAATTGTTCAACAAAAGCTTTGTCAGACTCGAGGTACTTCGACATGTGTTGACGAATCGTACCATTGAGTAAAAAAGGACTAGACGTCAAACCAAAAACAACTCTCAAAAAACGATAGACAACGACTTCTCTATCAGAGGACGAAGGGTCTCTCCAGAGAAATCTCAAAAAGTCTCTATGATCAGGATGGATGCTGATATTCAAGAAAGCTTGCTTAATATCAGCTAAAATACCAATCTTGTTCATTCTAAAACGTAGTAAAATGTCAAAAATCTTAGCAAGTAAATTTGGACCAGGATAAAGGCAATCATTCAAAGATACACCATTGACAGAACAAGAAGCATCAAACACGGGCCTTATCTTAGTGGTGACCTTGTCTTCACGGATAACTGGTCTATGGGGAATGTAATGAACGGTACCCTCCTCTTTCGCAATCTGCGCCTCAGGCACACGTTCGATAATTCCGTCTTTCTCATAATCAATAAAAAATTTTCTCGTAGTCAGCATTGATACCAAGACGATCGAGACGCGAATTAAGGGATTCCAGACGTTTCACACAGGTCGAAAAGTTGTCAGGCACACTCTCGTGGTCAGGCTTGAAAGGCAGTTTCGCGACATACCTAGTACCATCATGGTAAATGTCTTTGGTAAATTGGTTAATCACTGAGTTATCCTCGGCACTCTCTGCCTCCTCTATCTGCCAAAACTTATGGAGCTTGGCATCAAGTGGATCAACAGTTTGTACCTCAACTCTCATTTGATGACTATAAGTCACTTCAGTCAAACCTTTGAAAACAACAGATCCACTCAAAATCCAACCAAGTAAAGATTCACAAGCCACAACACCTTCCTTGCTCTCACGTCTCTTACCAGTAAAAAAGCGAAAATAAAAATCGATACCAACCAATACACCTATACTCAAGTCAAACTCCTCGGAAACATCTGCAAACACCAAATCAGAGAATTCATTCAACTTCTTTGTACAATCCAACTTCTGGTTTGCAATCGGGCTACAAATGTCTGGAACACAAAGAGCTCCAACTAAAACGTATTTAGAAGACTTCCGATGTTTCACTTTGAACTGAACAACTTCCAAACGTTTGATTTCCGCATTATTCAAATTCCCAAAAGTCTTAATCACTACATTCTCTTTTCTCACGCACTTTAATTTTAAACGGTCTTTTAACTCTGTCGTAATGTAGCTTCTTTGGCTTCCAGTGTCGAACAACAATCTTGTTTTCACACTGTTGTGACAACTGGAACCAAAGATCTCACTAGTTGCAGTCTGCAACAAAACGCTACGTGAAGAAACTTGAGCACAATTTTGAGAAACAGGAGTAGGAACAGAGTTGCAACTACAACTACAAGGAGCTTTGGATTCAGACTGAGACTCACTATTTGCATCGGTCAAGATCGAGATCTGATTGTTAGAAATGTTATCAGCTTCAGATCTTTGTCTACCTTCATCGCAAATAGAAATGTGATGCCTCTTGTTACACCTATTACATGAGTACTTATCTCTACAAGCATTGGAACGATGTCCACGAGCCAAACAAACAAAACACCTCTTTTCTCTAATTAGAATATCCCGACGTGACTGTGTATTTGTGACCTTTCGACATTTAGCAGAGCTGTGACTCTTTTTACAAAAGACACAGCCGTTATAAGTGAAAAATTAGCCAATAAAAATAAGTCACAAAAGTCACGTGATAAACTACCAATCAAATAATAAGAAAATTAAGTACATCGAAGCGAGCGCTTACGGCGCGTGCCAAAAATAAAGAAAAAGTAGAAAATTATTTATAAGAAAAAATAACTGTAAAAAGTGAGGTTTTTACAGCGCATATTTTAAGGCTTCAATTTTTCTTGCCTGAGAAAGGTTAGAGATTGACCTCTAGCCCTTCGGGCTTGAAACTCAATGGTTTAAACAATAACTCGACTCTTAAAGGTTTTATTTATACATAAGTGTTCTCGTTTCATATCTGACACATATTTCATATCAGGACAGTGTCTATCTATTGTTATATCATGGTTACATAGGCAAAAAATGTTTTTCTTTTCATCTTTCTGACCAATCTTGCTCCACATCTGTCTCTCAATTCAATGTGAAAAAGCTGGTGAATTTAAATTGATGAGTAAGCAAACGATATCACTCTTATTTAAAAACGAAACCTTTAAATTTCGAATTGATGAGGTCTTGTAGAAAATCTTTTGATTGACAGGTCTGTCGATGTTTTAATAGGTCAATTTTGAGAACTTTTGGTTGGGTTTGTACGAGCCCCGGCCTACGTCAAAAGTAACCATTAGATTTCAACACACAACTTACCAGTAGCCAAATGATACATCCAGCAGCCATTGCCATTGACAACGCCATTAGCAACAAAGGCCATGTTCTTAACATACTCCAAAACAAAGATGACATGATATCTTTTGGTGGATTATGAACTTTCTTTCCAAACATTGAAATATCTCGTACAAACATTAGTGTTTGGTATGGCGCATTGAAGAATGTTTTCCGGTTGATATGATTCTGTACCGGAATCACAATATCAACCGGTTTGTTCACCTGCTCAGCGTATTTCTCTATGAAGCCTTTTTGTGGTAGATAGTGAAGAGTGTTACACCCTAAGCAACACACGTCGACTATGATCTCTTTCAGCAGTGCTATAAATGAATGGTTGTAAAGATTTAAAAAATACTGCTCTGTCACAGACCCGCTGGGAAATTGTCAAAAATTTCGTCCCCAGTGGGAAAATGCCCTGAAATTTCAGTCTCACTGGGAACAGGAAAACAGTCCCACCGGGGCTGTGAGACAGAAGTGTGTAGAAAGATATTTTACTTCAACGGCCACGGTAAATTTTTGTAAAAGCTCATTCATCATTCGTAAATTTTCTTCATATTCCTCATTGACCAATTCTCCTATCGTACCTGACTCAAGGTATGTTTTATGCTTCTCAGTAAGGCTAGCTATCAATGGCACAAGTGATTTTGCCTGTACCAGACGACCCTGGCTTTTCCTCGACACCGTTCCGTTTGATATGTGGAGTTTAAAATTCACTCATTTTATAAGTAGGAGTAGGAGTTGGAGTTAATATCTTTCTGTATTCCTTATTTCTACTCTTCCTTTTAAGGAGAATCTTTTATATTTTTATTAGAGAAAGAAATGCCAATAGGTCTACGATTTTTCACCTTTTCCAATTAGGGGCCTATGGAGAAATGAATATTTTATTTTTTCTCCGTTCTATCAGATCATTAATAGATACCTGGTAAGATACCGCTAATCTTTTCATTATCCTGGTAAACGTACGGAGGCATAAACGATGAAGCGACTGTTAGGTTTCTTCCACACAGTGGATTCAATGTTCTCACTTCGTCACATCCAACCAAATCCTTGAATTGGGAAAGCATCGAATACCTATGAATAAATTATTTTCATTTTGGACCATGTTTTTTTGGGAAAAAAGGTTCACAGGGTAGTGTACAGCACCTGACCCCGAGAATGTAGTAAACCCCGAGAATGTAGGTTTCTCATTTTTTAGCATTGTAGCCCTAACGATAGTTCAACTTCATAAATAGTTGTTTCAGAGCAAAATGTTACAATTAACTGATTATTTCTAGACATAAAATTTTAACTTGAATTGATTTTTTCAGGCAAAAATCTGAATCGAAGTTGATTGGATACTACTCGAATTGAGACATTTTTTAAATAAATCCTCTCTAAATCGAAATCTATTGGAATTAAGTTATGATGATAGGGTATTTTCTTATTCCTGATGAACTAAGGAAATGGGGAAAATAGTCCTTTTCAATATTTATTGTTCTAAGTTAGATATTTTAACGAAAATGTTTGACCTACCTTTTGGGGTTAAATGTGACCTACAATTTGGGAGCCTTCATAAACCGACATAAAAAGTCTGTCAAATTATATAAAACTTTTTTGTTGTACTTTCATAACATGAAAGTATTACCTGAGAGATGATTAATGTTGGCATTTTAAGCTTTTACGACGTGTCCCAGACCCACTGGGACCCCAGCCCAATCAGAAAATTTGCCTAAGTTTGAAACAATAGAATTTCTATCCCAATTGGGAATTTTGTAGAAATTTTTGACCCGATGTGGGAAAAGGGGCTGTGAGGCAGGGGTGTTGTTACATTATTCACATATTTTAACATAGAATCTTCAACCTACAAAATAAAAACAACTTTCTTTTCTCTTCTTTTCGTCCTTTCTTTTACTTTTCATCATTTGTAGCACGATAAAATTAATATCTTTGTTAATTTTTTGTCAGAGTATATTTCTAAAGTATGAATTTCACTTAGAGAACAAAAATTTCCGATGAATACTGAAATTTCGCTCTCAGCAACCGAATCTTTTCACCTACATTCTGGGGGTTAAAAAGCGAAAAAATCCAATTTTCAGAATAACAAAAGCTCTTTAGAATATTGTTTTGGCATAAAATATTTCTAAAATTTCCTGTTATAATTAATTCAATCGAAAAAATATCAACATTTTACTATTACTAGATTCAAAGCCATAAAACCAAACCTACAATCTGGGGGTTATAACGAAAATGGGACTCAACTTCAAGGACCAAAAAAATTAGCCTATCTATCAAAAGGTAATGAAACTAACCCCTGGTAAAGGATTTTGGAAGTTCAAAATTTCGTTTGAACTATTCAATATTTTTTTGAATGCAAATCTACATCTCTCAGGTCTGATTCAAATTTCACCTACATTCTCGGGGTCAGGTGCTGTATGCAAAGTTTTTACTGAAAAGCAGCTACACAGATACTAAGTAGCTGCAACTTCTTGGTTTAAAATAAAAGAAAGCAGTGTTATACAGCTTTAGTTTTTAACCAAAAAAATGGTTTTATCCTATAAAGTATCTTATATATATAGCGTATTCAAAAATATATTTCAAAACCAAAAAATTTAAAAATCCATAACTCGGAGTTTCATGCTCTAAGCAATCATCAGATGTAACTAAAAAATTAAAAAGCTGTGTGAAAACATATGTTACAAAGTTGGTAAAATGCTGATTAAAAAGTCGTAAAAAAGTGATAAAATCGTAAAACTATGAATTGTCACGAAGGACATCAAATGTGTCCGGAGGGACGTCTTTAAAGTTTTTTAAAAAGAATTTGCTCATATGACGGCACGTGGAGATTAGTTCGGTTCTTTTGTTTATAAGTTTGTCTTTGGAGGTAATTATGTGGTACTTTTCGGTCATGCAAAGGTTGCACGATTTGCCCCCATTTGAATAGGGTTTTGCATGATCGATGACTTTCCAGGATAACAGGGGCGAAATGTTTTTGCGCTGTAGTTTCCATACGTGCTTTGAAAGTTCAGTGGAATTCTCTTTTTCCTCATACCTAAAAGTATGTTTGTGTTGGTTCCATCTCGTTTTGAATGTATTTTCGGTAAGGCCGATGTAGTTGACACCCTCGTCGTCTGGGGCGGATTTTACCGTGCATTGGTATATTAAATGCTTATCCAGACAGTCTCCGTTTAGAGGACATTCATTTTTTGCACGACAGTTGCAGGTTTCATGGGTGGTATCATTGGCTGTTTTGCGGTTGAGAACTTTTCTATTATGGGATGAAATAATGCTCGAGACATTTGGGAGGCAGCTGTAGCTGACCTTGAGGTTATTTCTATTGAACAGCTTGTGTAACCTGTGCGTTTTTGGAAAGTTTTTGCTCACGATTGATAGGAAACGTTTTGCGACATCGGTTCTGACGTTGAGATTGAATGGCGGATTAAACCAGATGATTTTACGTTTTCGGTTTTTCTTCTTTTTGTTGATTGTTTTCTTCTTGAATTCGAGTTTTGACGTGTACCCGCTGCTACTTAGTGCGTCGTTATAAAGTGCAGAAGCTCGTTTAAATATCGATTTGTTAGAGGAAATCTTGTTGATTCTGTCTGAGATCATTGATGGGATTTGTTTTATAATGTTGGGTGGATGGTTTGATTGTTATATAGATATAGCGTATTCAGATTTTTGCTTAATTGTCTCAGTTAGAATAAACTCTACGATCATGCAAGTTTTAGTCTGTAAATGATTTTTTTAATATTAATCGTACCATGCTGAACTTGACATAATCATTACTCGCGCTATTGGGTTTTTAAAAGCTCCACATGCCAAAAATACCATTGGTGAAAATTTATCAAACGCATAAATTAATTGTTGATTTGTAATTTATGAGGATTTTACTTTATAAAAGAATTCGGCCGCTTTTTTTGGGGCACACTGTATATTTAAAGATTGGCTCTAACACTCATACTTGGGTCATTCTATTTTAATAGAGTAGATTATTTTACCTGATGGTGCAAAGTTGGAGTACTTGTTGGATAACGGACCCATTTTGCGTCGCCGGCGTCGTAGAGCCATCAATTTGTCTATATTTCAAAAGGAGAATGAAGATTACGAAAGTCACCCTCATCACTCCAATCTTTTACTACAAAAACTTCTCCTCGAGTCTCTTTCTCTTAACGAGGAATTAACTAAAACGTCTTTTCGTCCCTCTCCCCAGAGTCTTTCTCCGCATGATAACTATATTTTATGTCAATTAGGCCCTCTCTACTCTTATTAGTGATTCTTAATGAAGACTAATTCCTTTTTTCCTTTTTCCATTTTCTTTCATTGGACGTATTATTAATACTTAATATTAATAATAATAATATTTTCTTCAATGTCACGACATCTTGATTTTTCTATCAAATTTATCTTTCATGCTTGCTGGCATCCACTAACGGATTCATTCTTTCTTTTACTTCCAGTGGTTTTGTAGAGGTCTGCGATTTAGACTAGTCTTTGGCGCAAGTATCCTGAAGCTCTTCAGACATAGGTCATAGCCTTAAACTCTCCTGCATTTTGGGTGGTAAATTCCCGTACGACACCCCTGTGTCACAGACCCGCTGGAACCCCAGCCCAACTAGAAAATTTGGCAAAGATTTTGTCCCCACTGGGAAATTGACTTCGATTTCATCCCCATTCGAAATTCAATGCTTAAAGTTACAGTCCAAAACCATCTCCACTGGATCTTTTAACCTTGGAACATCCCCCTGAGGAAAGAAGTTGCTAGTAAAATGATTGAAATTCCCTTACATAAAACTTTGGCGCTTTTTTTGGGACCATGATATAATTCTAGGTCATCCCGCAGACGTTTGTTAAATTGACACCAGTTTCAAAAGGTTCTTGATTAATTTTCTATTATAAGGGAATCATCAGGAAATTTTTTCATTTCATTCAGATTTCATCTTTTATATTATTCCAATAAAAAAGAACTCCAGCTTTGCAGGCTACTCGAATTATGCAAAAGTCGGTCATCTTCAAAGAGATTTCATTAATTTTAGCAAAAAAAATTTCATCAGGTAAACGCTTCGACATCCTTAATTTAGTCGTTATATAAAGATTCAAAGATTTCCTTTTCTTCAAGATTTCAAGATTAGAGTCTAAAATTAACTTCGAAACCTATTCTTTTAATCGTTTAGATCGACCTACTTTTTTTCTTAAAAATTCTTGAATAACCTATAGAGCTGATCAATAAAGACCCCTGTTAATATAGGGGCGAGATGAAGGTGTTGTCAAGGCAAACATAACCACTCGTAGAACTCATATCAGAATCATCGTGACATTTATTTTCTAACTCGTAACTTAATTTACTAGTCATAGCTTTCACTAAATGCCCCCACATAAAGATCATGTCAAGCACTTATAAAGCTTTAATGCATTAAAGATTAAAACATTAAAAAATAATCAGGAATAATTGATTGATTTAATTATTGATTGATTGATTGATTGAGGCATTTGCTTGAAAAAAAAAAATTATATTCCATTAACAAAATACTTGAAGAATTCGCAGCTTGATAATTTAATAAAATTTAAGGAAAAGCTGGAAAAGCTTCTCAAAAATATATTTCAAAAATTATGGTATCATTAGCTTACAGGTTTTCACATCTCCTGTTTGTTTTTTTCTCCTAGTTTCTTTCTTACAACAATATATATCGTGATTATTATTCACTAAATAGACCTTTTCTGATAATGCCGCAGACATCTTAGATTTGTAGGCAAAATATATAGTGGTGAATAAATCAACAAGGTAACCAATCAGAAATAGCTTGTTTTTTTCATTGGCTGCTATATTTCAACAATTCTCTATTGCAACTTTGCCTAATAAACAATAGTCAAGAGGATACTGCGTATGAAATTTATCAAAAAGTTCTGCGTCATCTTAAATAGGGCGACATAGAAACCAATCCTAGTTAAGGCCCGGCCTCCACTTGCGTACGCTGTGATTGCACTTCTCAAACAAAATCTTCTATTTTATTGGTCAAAAGAAAAATAAAGGAATGCCATTGTGGTCCATTCAGACGTACAGTCGAGAAAAGTTGAAATGCGCCTAAATTTTTTTTTAAGTGCATAGTACTTTTTCATGATGCAATCTTTTCTCCATACAGCGCAGACAATGAAGAGGCGTGCCTTCAGGAAGCTAGACTTTTTGAGTTTATAGCTATATATACTTTCGCTTTATGGTGTTTCTGTATGACTGTCTGTGTACCTAGTCTGACCAGCGTTAAATGCCTTCGGGAAGGTCCGCATGTAAAGTTAAACGAATGTAAACAAACTTTTTGCAGGTTTTTGAAATAAATTTACCACACTGAAAAAACAGTGAAAAAACTCTAAGTGAGGTAAATCTATTTTGAAGACCAAAAGAAAAAGTTTGTTTACATTGATTGACATTCAACATTCATTCAACCACTTTTGCTTTGGATTCAACTTTACATATGCATACATTCAACTTTTTTGTACTTTGCCGGTATCTTGCTTTACTAAGTTAAGAAGGACTTTCTCGAGTTACGACCATATGGGTCCATATGATGGTATTTAAAGCTCGAGAAGCTCTATAAACAATAAAGGTAGTTATTAGTAAAATAAAAGACAAAGATAAATTAGAGTTTGAACAAAAATATCAAATATACATTTGAAAACTTGAGCAAATTTCTTTAAAGATTCCGGAAAAAGAATTGAAATCATTGCTGAAGTGAACTTCTGACTAAATTACAGTAGTTAGTATTCAGTTTTAAAGACAAGAAACAAAATTTGACATACAAAACACTTTTTCCAGTCAATGAATCAGCTCATCATCATCATAACCAGTCTGCCATTTTGTTTGTTTTGATTTGCACAAGTAATATTGTAATTCGTGTTATATCATACACTGTTATGATTTGCATTTATAACACTCGCTTCAGCTTTTCAAAGCTAAATCAAAACTAAAATTGTAATATGTAATAAAGGTAATAGCATATAACGTAATATGAAAATATGTATACTACCGTCTCGGAAAAAAACCGAACATTTACGGAAGAGACTAACTACGGGGATGCTTGGGCGACAAAACAAAAAAACAACAAAATTTCGAGATTCCAGTCCAATATCTATGCGTGAAACTATGAGTGCCTCCTCGTCGCTACGCTCCTGCGGGGGCAATTATTTCACTTCTTCTTCTTATCCCCTTATACATTAGTAGAGTAAGTTTAAAAGCTCATCTATCGACGTGTGAGTAATCTTAAAATCCTACAGCCCTTATAGTTTATATCACGTGACTAAGAAGCGCCGAACGAACAAAAAAAATTCATTTCTACGTAAACTATCTGTATTAATAAGAATACACCGGAGTCTCCAGAATTCGAACATCTACTACCCGAATGTCTCCTTAATTCGAACAAGTTTTCTTGTCCTTTTCGGTTTTTTTTTTCAGTCAACGCAACAACCTCGTAAGCTCGGTCGTTACTTGACCTCGGGCAATATTTCTCAGTACAGCCCTCACTAACCGGTCATTATTGTATTAGATATATAGATATAGAGTTGATTTGAAAATTGACTTTTTTGATTTTTTACATTGATTTTCAAATAGGGATTCTTGAATTGTTGGACAAATTTACCAGTGGGACAGGGGTCCCACCGGATCTGTAACACAGGGATGTCATTAGACTACTAGCTTTTACTGTTATTACATGAAATCAATATCTGCTCACCCTTCCAATAAGTAGCTGTCGATAGCTTGATACATCGTGTTATACTCACAAATTTTACTTCGTCTTCGTCTTCGTTTGTATACCAGACTGTCTGAATAAGCTCTATTCAAGACTGTTCCATGGAAATCTTAGTACAGATTTTGTTTTGTAATGAGTTTTTCAATCGAGTGAATTCTGATTGAATTTTCTTTTTGTTTGAGGTTGTCATATGTTCCAAACCGTTTGGTCTTAATTTGGTTTACCATTCTATTTCTTTTACATGTAGCAACACCCTGCTTCTCGAAGATTGGCTGAGGTTTGAATGAAATTACTCAGTTCACTTTTCTAAACTTTTTAAAAAGTTTTGAAAGGACAGTGACTGCACTGAAAGGCATTGGAGCAGGTTTTGAATAGATTAGATCCATACTTGAAACGACTTATAATTCTAACAGATCGTTAATACATTTTTTGAACACAAACGCCGGATAGACCTTGTCGGGGGGGGTTTCATGGTTGGCGGAGGAGCGGAATCGGCCCTTTTTTCGGACGGAGTGGCGGAATTTGGGGAAAATTTAGACGGAATTACGGAAATTGGGTTCTCTGACGGAGACGGAAAATTAGACAATTTTAGTGCGGAAAAACGGAATTTAGCAAAAAAATTTGCGGAATTTCGGAATTGGTAAAAGATATTCAAAATTTGCGGAATTTTCGACAAAAATATTGAATTTCAAAGGAATTTTCGGTGACGGAATTTTGGTTCAATTTAAGACGGTTTGACGGAAATCGGAGAAAAAATTGGCGGAATTGCGGAATGGGGTACCCCCTGAACCCCCCCTAAAAACCAGCAACCGGCAACAGCGGGAAAAAAGTTCCACCGGAGCATGGGCACAATAAAGTATTAGGATTTTCCTAACACTACTTAACAACGAATCCCAAGGCTACAACATTTTTCGCTCTTTTAATGCAATGTTAGGTCTAATCTCGTAATTTTGTTTTTACCATACTACCTCCTCTAATTTTCTCCATCCATAATATCAATCTTGTCATGGTCACATTATACCTCTTATATCAGAGCTTTTTTTTAATTTTATGGATTTTAACACATAAATTTAAATATTTTCATTTTTATTCTAATTTACCCACACCAGCAATCTCTGCTTATTTGTAAGCTAAGGTCGGCACAAACAAATCCAGCATTTCGTAAAAGAAGCCTTTTCATAAATTGTTTTGAGTGCAACGACTGCCTCCTTTTGAAACCAAGGTGATGAATAAATCCCTTGACTGCTTGAGTCTTCAAGTGTTACTTTTAAAAGAATAAACTTCTTATGAACTCCTTTTGGAGTCAATTACTAAAGCGATATTTTGAAAAAGAGGTAAGCGTTACTCTTGAAGTAATTTATGAAAAGGTATATTGGAAAATATATTGATTAATGGTGTAATAAAGAAAATGGGAGAGTTACCAATTTGGCATTTATCGGAATTTTTTTCCTTCTTGTTTTTTGCTTTCACTTCAGCGAAAAGCAATTCACATCTGTGATTGGTGTTGTAGGGTTTATCCTATCAATCAAGATATACAAATTTACAATACATATCACCCTGTTTTGTGTACTAGTGTAAGAAGGTTAAAGTTTTCAGAGAAAAAATATTGTATTTATTATCGAGCTGCAATACTCACGCGATGGTATAATGTTCTCTTAAATTCTTGAACTTTTGTTTCCACAGGAACCAAATCAAAATTTTTCAATTTGTGACCAGTATATCAATTTGAGATAACTCGAATTTCTTAGTAGATAGTTAAGGGCTCTGACCATAGTCGGAAAATTGATTTTAGTATTTGAACATAAAAGTTATGTTTTAGGTTCTTTAACACTTTTATTTTAACTAATATGTTGCATCACCTTCTTTTATAAAAATTACTAAGTTTTAAATTTTTCGGAAAAATTTTCTAAATTAATGCATCAAAAGTTATGGCTGTTTTTCTATGAAAAATTAGGATGAAAAATTGGTCAAAAAGCACACCGCAAAAAACTTTTCAAAATGTTTTTTCCTCGCCGAAACTAAGCTCTTCAAAGTTGAAATACTCTTCTTCGCAAAAGTCTTCATTTTTCTTCTTCATCAATTTTTTTCATTGCGATTCTTAAATTTTCAGACTCACGAATAATTTGCCTCGTAACAGAATATATGTAAATTGCAACAGTTTTTTGGGTTACACCAAGTAGAACTTTATATTTTTTAAGTGGCAAATATAAAACATTCGCTATGGTCAGGGCCATTGAGTTTAAAGCCCGAAGGGCTAGAGTTCAATCTCTAACCTTTCTCAGGCAAGAAAAAGTGAAGCCTTAAAAAATTTTTGACGACAGATAGAATCTAGCAATCCCTTTGTTTACGATTGATATTTTTTCGAAATTTAGCGGTAAATTTTAGTTTCAATCTGTCATTTGTGTAAAAACCAGGCGAGCCGCTCAAGGCCGCGCAACTTTGGTAGGATTTGTCGGCTTCAAATCCTACCAAGGAGATTGACTTCTAGCCCTTCGGGCTTATACTTCATTGGTCAGGGCCCTTAAAAACACAAAACATACCTGTTTGAGGCCCTTTTGAGACAAGACTTCAACCAACGTTTCAAGTGTTTTTGGCTTTTTGGCTTGGCGAAAAAGAAATTTATTTCTGCATCACTGCGGCTCTTGTTGGTTTAACATCTCTGGAATAAGCATTTCACCGAACGTGTGCGTGAACGCTATGAGACTGCAATTTTATGCGGCAGCAGAACTCCATGGAACAAAGACCACCTCTCCTCTTCACTCACGAAAAGTTCGAGTGACTGTGAGGTTATTTGCGCTTTTTAATTCCTTTATTGAAAAATTTCTAAATTATTACTATTGACTACTTATGTTTGAGATAATATCAAGATCCATACCGGGACTGGCTCCGGACTAGTATTTTTTTTACATAAAGTTTCTCTTATTTTTTAAACATCTTGGAAGTTATTTATGAGGTAAAATTTGTATATAATGCATAATATAATATTGCACCTTTGGACCTTTTTATCAAAAAAAAAAAAAAAAAAAAAAAAAAAAATTTTATCGTTCCTTAAATTGTAGATTTGACTTGTTGACAGATTCGTATGGCGCGCCAAAAGGCTTTTTAATACTAACTTTTTTTTATAATACCAACTTTTTTTTATAATACCAACTTTTTTTTATAATATCAACTTTTTTTTATAATATCAACTTTTTTTTTATAATACCAACTTTTTTTTTATAATACCAACTTTTTTTTTATAATACCAACTTTTTTTTATAATACCAACTTTTTTTACTATAATACCAACTTTTTTTTTATAGTACCAACTTTTTTTTTAGTTTTCATAACACCAATTTTTGTCTCGCTTACTATGCGTGTATAATCGATCAAGTGTAGAAAGAGTCTTAGCGCGATTACACCTAGCCTCAATCGAACGGCTGATATTTCTGGGTAATATTCTATTGTGTTCGATTGCGTTAATTGGGTTTTACGTTGGTGCCTTTTCATGACTCTAATCCTGATGCCTGAAAATTTTGATACAGAGGACATAAAACGAACATTATATTCGTATAAGGCCATATAGATCTAACAACCATATGGATATAATTATAACATATTGCATAATACTGTATAGTGAGGTTAAGTAAATTGGTAAAATCACGACGACGAACGAAAATTTAACAGGCTAGTGAGTTTCAACCAATCAAATTTTGTATTTCCACTAGCCTATTACATTTTTCGTCCGTCGTCGTGATTATCCCGGTATACTTAACCTCACTTATATCTATACCTAACCAAACAAAAGTTGCAACAAAATTTGATTGGTCTGAAGAATCAATCCACCAGCCAGAGAGAGAACAAACAACACAAATGATAAAAATAAGCTGAACTACCAGCAGTCTTTGGACCTTTACCCAAGCAGCCAACAGCCAAGTCAAGGACAGGACATCCATGACCATGTGCCTCATGTAGATTTTCCAGTGAAGAACTGTAAAGGCCCGTCTACATGGTGAAAAAAGAAAATTGACTAAGCGAGACCAAAAAAATTGATATTATAAAAATGAAAGTTAGTGTTATAAAAAAAAGTTGATATTATAAAAAAAGTTGGTATTAAAAAAAAAAAGTTGCTATTTAAAAAAAAAATCTGATATTATAAAAATGAAAGTTTGTATTATAATAAAAAGTTGGTATTATAAAAAAAAGTTGATACTATAAAAATGAAAGTTGGTATTATAAAAGTGAAAGTTGGTATTATAAAAAAAATTTAGTATTATAAAAGAAAGTTGATATTATAAAAAAAAGTTAGTATTAAAAAGCCTTTTGGCGCGCCATAGATTCGACCCATGATGGTATCTCAGCAGCGACATCACGAGACAGATTTAAATCTTCGAGGACTTTTTGACAATGTTTTGTTTTTTACCTTATTTTTCTAAGATTACACAGGTAAGGCAAGGAACTTTGTTTGAGACTACTTTCAAAAGACGAGCCTTTCTATCATACACTTTTCATCCAGCTATTCAGCTCCAGACAACCTGACTGAGGTCTGAGATCCAGATGATTGTGATTGTTTTCAAACTAATCCAGACGTACTAATCAATGAATTTGGTTATGGAAGTAATCAATAATGATCAAAGTAATTGAACAACCACTTACCTATCAATTAACAATAAATTTTAAAAAATGTGAGTTTTCCTATATCGACGGGTACAAAATGCATAAAACATAATGCATAATAATGCATAATGCATAATAGTATTGTGTAAGGCTGATGGAAATTAATGATATGTTTACCGTAATGACAATTTTCAGAATTCGATGCGGCCAAGTTTTCATTATTCATTATTCATTATTTTCCCATAAACATTTATTTTTACCAGATTTTTCGTTTTTCCTTATAGATACACAGTCTCCTCTTGTGTCTCCGGAACTCTCCTGTTTTTATTGATTCTTTTGGTTCCCGTTTGTACGAGCTTAAAGAGATAAATCTTTTTCTTCCCGCTAGAGAATTATATAATGTTATCTCCACAATATGACAAAATTAAATTAACACGGTAAAGACTACTAGAGGGCCGTTACGACCCTCGACATGGCCCGAAAATTCTCAGGCAAAAACTTTTATTGGAATTCGCGTAAAGCCCGAGTATGGCCCGAGCTGGCCCGAGAATTCGGGCCACACGCGGGCCACGCACGGGCCACACGCGAGCCACGCACGGGCCACACTCGGGCCAATTTTTAAAAACATGATTTAAACAGGCGTGTAATTTCAGGACTGAATTTTTTTAACATTTTCTTTGAGAAAAACTTGGTTTCTCTTAATTATATTAAACATATGAATGTTGTAAATTCATATAAATATTAAATGTCTTATTTGATATGAAAACATAGTTATAAATTTACTTAGGGTGGAAATATTTGCTAGTAAACTGGTCATGGTTTTAGACTGAAGCGTGTCCACGGGAAGCTCGTAAAGTTTTTTTAGAGATATAAACAAAACAGACAAATCTTATTTTGTACTATTTTGTTTGACTGGACATGCTGAATCAATTTAAATATGGAATCTTCTGACATGGCCCGAACATGGCCCGAATGACTCGGGTCATGTTCGGGCCAAAAGAATTGATAGGGTCTCTCGGCCCGAACATTGCCCGAAGAGGGCCCTAGAATTCTCGGGCCATGTCGAGGGTCGTGGGCCGTTCGGGTCGTTAACAATCTAAAAAAGCCACGGGCCGTTTGTTTTGATATCAACTTCGAAAATTTTTGTTCTCTGCTCAAGTGGGAGGAAAAATAATAACAACTTTTCGAGAAAATGGCAAATAATGACAACTTGATGCGGCAGGTTTTTGAACACGCGGGCGGCTTACGGTAAACATAACATTAAATTCCATCGGCCTAATTTACAGAACGATTTTATATTTTCTAAAACTCTCCTTTGTACTGTAGAGGCTAAAACCGCGAAATCCTCTTTATAGAAGAGTTTCTTAAGTAAACATTCCAATCAGAGGGATTTCCCCAGACATGATATTTAGTAAACACCTTATCGTTCGGATTCGAAAAGTAAATAATTTACTTTTCGAATCCGAACGATAAGGTGTCACTCACAAATCGATTTTAGGTTAGAAGAACGTCAATTGACGTTTTAAAAGCTGACC
This sequence comes from Clytia hemisphaerica, assembly GCF_902728285.1. Taxonomy (NCBI): domain Eukaryota; kingdom Metazoa; phylum Cnidaria; class Hydrozoa; order Leptothecata; family Clytiidae; genus Clytia; species Clytia hemisphaerica. The sequence continues at coordinate 266,932 of NW_027103497.1, forward strand.
CACCCACCCACACCCAGAAACGTCAAACACCTTGATATCCCCGAAAATCTATAAAAACTGCCTTCATCGCTGTTTCGTCAGTTATCTTGATTTTCAATACGGCACGCATATTTTATATTTGAAAAAAAAGAAATGGAGATAATTTCTAAACTTGTTCACAAAATTCCCGTTATTAATTATCTCCGTAGTAGGTAGCAACAGAAAGAGCGGCCATCTGCAAAAACTCAAGGGCCGTTCGGGCCGTCAAACAAAGAAAAGACATAAACATCGGGCCGTTTGTTTTGGTTTTCAAAACAAACGGTGCGATCAAACAGAAACATGGCGAGAAGTAATGTTTGGCATGGAATGAAAAATCGATGTTCCTGGATTTGACCAAAAATGTCAAAAACCTGTAACCCACCTACCCATATACGTCAATTGGCGTTCTTCAAACCTAAAATCGATTTGTGAGTGACCCCTAAAGAGAAAACATTCGAATCATAACAACAAAGGGTTTTCCTAAGCATAAATAATAAGAAGATGCAACAGATCAGAAAGGTTTTTCCCCTTCTTCTTTCTCTAACAAAGGTAAACACATAAACATTCGAATGTAAAAAGATTCGAAGTTTATTTTCTTTGATTTAGCTTTCGCATGAAGCTCTTTAATTTATATTGGCTGGTTATTGGCTTATCTTACAAAAAGCATTCACATGGTTTATGCTTTGTAAGAGGGAAAACCCGTTGAAATTTATTAGCAATTGTTCGAAAAGATCTCTGAGAAAACCCAGAATAAAGATCTTATGCTATGAAATTTACGTTTTCGAGTTAGAAAAGTAAACTACGGAGGAGATATTTTTGTGTTTTTTCTACACTATACTACGTTCTGTAAAATACAACTATGAAAATCAAAATGGCGACAAGCATTTTCAGTCGATCATGGATTTTCTTCATCATCCAAAATTCAAATTTACAGCTTTCTAACTTTTATTTTCTGGTAGAAAATGGTATATTTGTTTTGTTGAAAGTATTATCTTTCAAAGTCTCCTTATTATAGCCTCTAAAACTGTCTAAAATTGACATTTTTCAAATATTATGCATTATGCATTATGCAATATGCATTATATTTTATGCATTATGTTCCAGTCGTTTCCTATATAGACCTTTTTGCCTTTCCATCCGCCATATTGAATTGTATGCAAAAATTATGGTGGCCGAAATGGTGGTGAAATTCCCTTAGAAAGCATGCAAAACATATGCAAAAAGAAAGTTACATGCATAATTGGCATTATATATCAAAAATAAATTTGACGTCAGAACAGATCAGTCGTGCTCTTCGTTTTTTTTATAAATGGAGAATTTTTAATAAAATACAAAAACATGAAAAAAACGACCAAATTTCAACAAAAAACGGTATCGCCTAGCAGAATTTCAACAAGAGATGAAATCGAAAATGTTGCAAATGGATGTACAGAACAAAATTGCATAAAAGATGACGACAAAATGAGATTAGAATGTCATAAATGTCAACGAACACTGCATTATGCATGCACAGGACTACCATCTTACCAAATACAAATGTTCCTGAATAAAGGCTATCGAAAATACCAATGCATAAATTGCTGTTCCATCGATCAAGAGCTACACCGAAAAATCTTGGACCAATCAGAGAAAATCAAAAGCTGCACACATAGCCGTAAAGAAATTGAAGCGTGCGAAAATATTATCAAGGTGAAAAACGAGAATGAAAGGAAGTTGAATGTTGCGGTTAAAGAATTACAAGCTAGATGTCAGGGATACGTTAAAGAAAGGAACCATGTTGCCGATACAATTCAAGCTCAATTTTTAGCGCTGGAAACTAAACTTACCACTAAAATCGAAGATACAATGAATGCGAAACCTACAGATAACAAAAACGAAAACAAATTCAAAGAAAAGTTTTGCCGAAAATCACGAAAACCAATGACGAGTTAAATATATCCAGCATGAAACAAATACTTCGCAGCGAAAAGGTCGAAGAACAAATGGAAGAACAGAGAAAGCAATCAAGGGAAGCTAACATCATCATCCATGGAGTGGAAGAGAATGGCAATAGAGATGAAAATGATTTCGTAAACGAACTCCTAAACGACGTTAAAATAAACACAGAGCCAACTTACGTCTCCCGTATTGGTAAAGAATCAAATCGTACACGACCAATCAAAGTTGTATTTAATGGCGGGCATGTAAAATACAAATTTATGAGAAACTTAAGGGAATTGAAGCAGTACGACAAGTACGCCAACATGAGCATCACAGACGATTTAACAATAATGGAAAGAGACCAAGTAAAAGAATGGAGAAGTAAAGCAAACGAGAGAAATCGAGCAATGCCGCAGAGCGATTACAAATGGAGAGTGCGAGGAAGTCCTCAAGGAGGATTATATTTAAAAAAGATATTTTGTAAAACAAGATCGGTTTAGTAACCTTTGTAATAAACCAAACCAATGTATGAGCGATTTATAGAGGCCCATGTGCATGCACGGTGGCCTGGAAATCTGTAAAACATTATTATTATATTTAAAGTGTAATCTTGTAGAAGAAAGATATTAAAATTTGCTTCTTTTGAAAACAAACTAGAAATAATCAAATTCGCTCATCTCTTGGAACAAGCACTTCAAAAAACCATAACATTAGACACAAACTCAAGCTGAAAAATCACCCGGGAAGGTACAAAAATAATCCTTATTCGGCCGACAGTAAATTATTCTCCTGGGAATAGAACCGCCCAGTCAGGGCCTCTTTGGTCTTTTATAACATTAGCTCGGATAGAATAAAAACATACCTGATCAACACAACCAAACCTTCTGTCTTGCGTTTACTCTTTCCTTCCCAACAACTTTCGTTTTTGCTTATGTAGGTTTTAAGATCCACAAGTAATGAACCTCTTATAGCTTTATTTGAATAAATCTGTTTAAAAACCTTCTGTCAGGTTTCATTCTGTGCGTTTTTTATCCACGTGGTGAACCGGTTTCCCCGATTTCCCGATAATTAAAAATTGGAACTTTCCCGTGGGCGCGATTGAGCGTACCACCATCGCGAAATATTTTTCGTGAAAATTTATCGTATTTTAATGCTAATATAATCTAGATAGGAAACAAATATTAAATTTGACTCTTTTTTTGCTTGTATTTCTAAATTTTACGATAAAAAGAACTATTTACAAATTATTTTCTTTAACGGGCGTTGAATCGATATTGACATATGTAATGATGTCATAATCAATGCCGTGCATATTTTGTCAGCGCCGTGCATATTATGTTAACATCCTTTTCATTGGATAAATACCACTAAAATATACAAGCAAAGTAAACATAAATTTATCGCCCGCATGGCTTAACTAAGCGTATATACCTCTCTTATTCATTATCTAAGAATTGGAGCGGGCAAAGATTACCGTGCGGGCTGATAGCGGGCAAAGGTTATTTGAAGATATTTTCAGTTATAATCCAAGGTAGAACAAACTAAACATAGAAAGGGGGTATTTTTTACTGCTCTATACGATGATCGGTATTTTTTTAAATACTATGTTTAGATTTTTCTACCTAGCCCCGTTGCTATGTACGCGCCCTGTTGCTAAGACCTTTGCTTGAAATCGAAAGTGAAACCAAAATAATTTAGCGCAAACTGCCGTTTGCGTAATATTGATAAAGTGAAATGAGGTCCTGACTGGAACCGCCAAATGATCAAATCAAAACATTGTTCTGAACCCGCTGAGTGTGACGTCATGATTACTGCTTTCAGTAGGGTGGTCAGAGGAAATTTCAAACTTACTTGCAGAATACCAAACCAAGTTTAATGGAAAGCCATAACCATCAGAAGAAAAATGAGGGGTCATTTACCTTCCAATTCTTTAAAGTTCCAAAGATATTACATTTTGAAGTTCAATTTTTCAAGCATTTTCGTGCACGCATCGCCAGCCATTTTGTACCTTCATTACAGCACCAAAAGCGAAAGTGTTTTATGAAAAATTCCGCGCGAGAGGTTTGGTGCGAGTTTTATTTTCCGTAGATGTAGCTGAAACGGGGGTAATTACACCATAATCTTTCCCTTAGCGCTTGCCACCGGAAACAGCTTGATTCTTACTTTTTTCACATTTGGAAAGAAAAAACATTGTTCTTTCTAAAAAATTCATGTTCGATAAAAAAATTTGATTTTTTCAATGAAAAAAAACGCATTTTAAGTACATAATTTGACTTCCTGAAAAATATACATTGCTCCAACCAACGAACGTGGTACATCTCAAAAGCTAAACTATTGCAGGGAACGATGCAAAAAATTCCAGGTCGATAGCTGTTTCGGGCGGCTAGCGCTTTGGATTTTAGAACCCCCGGATAAAATATTTTGCCGTGCCGCGAACAAGAAGTTTGAAAAAACTCATGCAGGGGGGGGGGCTAAGAAATATTTTGGCCTTTAAAGAGCCTGGGGGCTAAAATTACCAAAACATTTGGGGGGACCTAGATTGTTGGGGGGAGCCTAGATGATCTGACTGAGACTCTGGGGGCTGTTCAGCTAAATTCAAAAGATATCTTATCTTACTATTAAATCAAATATAAAAAGCAAAAGACTTGTAAACATAAATATTAAAACAAGTAAAATTTAGTTTTCATTTATCAGTACTCGCATATATTTTTTATTGACTTCTCTCTACGGGGGCGGGAGAACAATGTTTTTGTTTTTGTTTATCTTGGGACCTGAAGTATTAGGGGACCTAGCACAATGCAATTTTTTGGGGGGAGCTAAATTGTTGGGGGGACCTTACTTTGTTGGGGGGAGCTAGAAACCTGGCTGAAGCTATGCATGAAGACATGATGTGCTGATTTTTTCTGCAAAAGAAAGCTGAATAAATTCTCTACACTTTGGAAAAAATACTTATGTTAAAAGAGGTTTCCTTCCTTGAGATATGTAAGCTTGAATATTTTTTTTCGAAAATCTATGTTTTGTTACTGCCGCACGCGTAAGGCCCGACCTCCCTACTTTCAGTTTGCATGTTTGGAAAGTTTGATGTACCGTGAGTGGTCCTAAATCCGACAGCCCTGCCTAAATCCGATGGGGTCTTTCAAAGATACAAACTAAAATAAAAACAAACCTTTTGCTGTGGTGATGCATCTTCATTGCAAAGTGTCAAAACTGAGAAATTTGATACACTGAACCAATTGAACCAAAACAATAATTGCTTCTTACTGTATACAAAATATAACTTTTTATTACAAAATTGTTAACGTTTTAAATACGAGCAATGGATTCAGAATTATAGAGGTAATTATTTTTACAACTCGCACTTTTTTGATCACATCAAATTGACATCTTGACATTTTAGTCATCTTGTTAGATGTTTTGTTTGGAGCAAGAGTTCTTGCAATATAGTTTATTGTTCAACTTGGAGAGGGAATGTTTGTAAACATAGAATTTTTTTTCATAGCAGTTATTTGGGGGGTCGGATTTAGGCAGGGCTGACGGATTTAGGACCACTCACAGTACCTTAAAGAAGGTACAAAAATAATCCTTATTTGGCTGATGGTAAATTATTCTCCTGGGAATAGAACCGCCAAATGATCAAATCAAAACATTGATCTGAACCCGCTGAGTGTGACGTCATAATTACTGCTTTCAGTTTGCGTGTTTTGAAAGTTTGATGTGTGTACTCTGTCTTGGTGGAATTTTTTAATGGCATGAAAACGAGTCTTCAAGACGCAATGTCTTCAAAAACATATTTCTAAAAGGCTTTTGTTGTTCTGTAAATATTTCTTTTTGGATTAAGAAATTCTATCTTTTATTGTTCTAATGATTATAATATTTCTTTATAAGATGCTTTGTTTTCTTTTTAATCTTTGTGTAAACTTGCATATGTTTTGCATATTTTCCAACTAAATACAACTATTGTAAATCCTCGAATAAGCACCCGGGCGCTTATTTAATTTTTCAGGCTCTAAGGGGGGCGCTTATTCGAGCAGGGTGCTTATTTTTTTATTGCAGAAATTTATATATCAGCAAATTCGGAATCTGCTTTAAAAACTTAATGTTTCAAAGGGTTTATTTTTCAAAAAAGGATGAATAAAAGAAAATTGGAAAAGTCCAACTGACAATTTCTATCATTTTATTCTTAATCGCTTTCTTTCTTTTTAAGACACAAGTATCTACTCAATATCTTATTCAATCAATAAAATTATTTGAATAAGCGACCCCCCGTGAGATTGGGTAACTAGCATCAGTGGAGGCTAACAAGCATAACCCTCAAATGAATGATCTGGCTGGTCATTAAAATACAAAGTTGAATGAAAACAAAAAGGGTAGAGTAGAGCTGCAAGTGGAGCTGCGTAGTTGTATTTTAATGACCAGACAGGTCATTCATTTGAGAGCTATGCATGTTAGCCTCCACTGATGCAAGTTACCCGATCTCACCAAGTAACGTCAAATTGACGCGAAGGGGTCTGTGACGCTAATACGTTTCACCAGAAATATTGATATTGAGACGTTTAATCCGTGACAAATGTTACTTTCCATATTTCTTTTCCTTATTTTATATACCGCAAGTTGGTCTAATATCGACACCCCTCGTCTAATTCTGACATTCTTTAGAGACAGAAATGATATGAAAGCTTGAATCACTGATTGAAAAAGGATTATTCCTCTCTGACCAATAAGCAAAGAAAAATAGTTTCAACCTTTCTATCAATTTCAGCTGATAAAAAGGGTGTCGGAATTAGACCAAGTTACGGTACCTAAGTATTTGTTCGCTTCGCTATTTTATAGAACAATTTTAACCAAAACAAACAGCCTAATGTTTATGTCTCGTGTTCCTTTTGTTTAGCCAGTCCGCGCGGCCCTTAAATTTTGCCGACAGTCTGTCTTTTTTTGTGAAATGCTGCTATTATGTTGATTACCGTAGAATCGTCTAATATCGACATGTGTCTTGTTATCTCGACATAGCTGTAGGCTGGTCTTCGAAATAATAAATCAAACATAAACAAATACATACCAAAGTTTCCAATCAATCACTAAATTCTACTCTCCCTATCACGTCATAGATTGCTGATAGAAGTGTTATTGCTTATGTTTGAAAAGAAAACTTTAACGATGTAGTCATAACTAATAAACTAATTAGCATGCTTTCAACGAAGATACCCAAATCAAAACAACATTTTGCACGTCAGGGCTCGAAATAACGATATTTAGGTGGTCGGACACACTGTCCGATCAAAAATTGATTTGGGTCGGACATGTCCTAAGGCTTTTAAAGTAATATGGGTCAGACATGTCCGATTGATTTTTATGTGGGGTATACTTCAAGTCTAATACAAGCTTCTGATAGAATTTTACATTGATCACGAAGAAGCTAAACAAATGTCAATTAATGGTCAGAAGCCCATGATTTTTACTTGAAGCATGCTTTCATTTGTTGAGAAAAAGCATCACACAAAATGAATATCTAACACTAATGATCGCAACTTTGAGAGTTTTTGTGTGTAAATAAAGAAGTTATTAAAAGAACTAATTTTATGTAAATTACAATTTCTTTTGGAAATTTCACAACGCATCTGACAAATTTTTTGAAAGTACCAAAAGTAATTGGATCGGACATGATGTCCGGCTAGAATCGATTTGGGTCGGACAGTTCAGCAATTGGGTCGGACAATGTCCGATGTCCGACCGTTATTTCGAGCCCTGCACGCAAGGAATTTTTTAGTGAACCTTTTTACCTAAGCCGAAAATTATAAAAAGAACCCGGTTTCCTTTTGAATTTAATGTGACCGGCATACTGGCCATCACGGCGTGCGGCCTCTTAGTGCCTTGAGCGTGTGTTTGTGATAAATAAGTAAGGGGAAGCCAGGCCGGCTGAGCGCGCAAATTATTTTTATCACTGACTTGAATGAAGCGTGATAAAGTTGTAAAATTTTAATGATGGGCATGAGAAAGTTTGCATGCGTTTCATGTTTCATATGTTGTGTAAGATTGCTTATAATTTGGCTGCTTTTTTAATTGAATGAATTGCAATGTTTACTGAATATTCTAGTTTGATGGATGAACTTGTTTGATAAGAATGATACCAAGAATTTTTTTTGTTTTGTTTTAATTTGTTTTGATTATTTTACAGATTCGGTGTCGACTTTAAAGGAGAGGTGTCAATGACACCTTAGACGATTCTACGGTATGACTACAGAGATAATTAATTCTGGCAACTTTCAGATGGATAGATGTTTTGGCAAACATGACAGTCTTTTGAATAACTAATTACTCCACAGTAGTTACCTAGAGACAAGATAATTTTTATCATGTTTTTATTGGCTGAGGGAAAGTAATGTATGTGGAGTGATTGGTTATTCAAAAGACTGTTGCGTTTGCCAAAACATCTATCTAGCCTGGATCTGGATTGGATATCATCAAAATCATCAAAATTTTCGAAAAAAAATTCTTACCTTAACATTTAACTCTAAAATTTTAGAGTCTGGTGCAACTAAAAAAGTCTGGTACAGTTTGTTTGATAGGTACTGTATGCGAGTGAACCCTTGTTGACAGAATCTCAAAACTTTACTTTGGAAACCCAGACAGATACACATAATTACTTACCATAAAATTTCTTTCAAACAAACTCGAAAAACTACTTTATAAACTACATTGAAACATCAGTCACATCTATAAAGGATCCTTTTCATCGTGGTTTTGTTTAGAAATTAATCCATAAATTATGCTCAGTGACTATGTGCCAATCGAACAATCACATACACTCGCACTCGCATATGCAGGGACAAATATCCCTGCAGACAAGTTAGTTTGACAAGAGATAAGATTATAAAAAACTAGACAGTGAAATAGTTTACAGTCTGGATATCCAGGATACTCCTAATTGTTAGTGATGTCATGCATAATTATGTTTTAACATCATTATTAAATTTGAGGTTACATGTCCAGTAGCCATTGAGAAACGTCTGAATTCCCGCCATCTTGAAATTATGATCTAGCATGGTTTTTTATTATCCAACCACAGTGTTTTATTTACCCGCAATTCTGTCTGCCAATATTACTCGCACGGCAAATATGAGTTTCTAAAATGGCAGCTCTAGAGAGCGAAGCTGTGTAGTTCATTTGTTTTAAAATTTTTTGTGTGACAAGGTTATAAAAGACTAGACAGCTTGAAATAATTTATTGTCTGGATATCCAGGGTAGGTTTATCATACTTTTTGACTTAAAGCTTTATGGAACTTGTTCTAGTGAAGGTCAAGCAGTTCAAAAGTTTCTAAATGTCACCCATAAAAAGTTCATTTGATAAAAAATGCTGATCTCCTATGCAGATAGCAGAAATTGGTAACTTTCACTTTTAATATGTTGGATTTGGAACATTTTTAATTCAAAACTATCTAACTTTGTCTTTAACTTCTAATATTCTCTTATAGGGGTTTAAGCAGTACCAACCAAACTGAAACTTTAATTAAAATTTCAATGTTTTTGGCTTAGAAAAAAAAACATATGGTGTTCAGATGAGTCCTTCCTGGTTTACTACCAAAATTTTGACACTTATTTTAAAAGTGTTAATATTTAAGTAACTGAAAATAATTCGAAAATTGAATTATAATTCAATTTTCAAATTTTCAATTACTTAAATAAAGAAAAGGTATGATGGTCTTATTTTATTCAATAAGATATGTATAAAATGGGCTCATATTGATTTAAAAGACATTCTTTTTATTATTTTTTAGTTATGCTCTACTTATGAATCAATCAATGCAAATCAAATAATCTTAAGAGGTTTTAAAAATATGAGAAACAATGGCTCTTCGCCCATGGCCAATTTTGTGCAAATTGATTCAAAAGAGAACATATAGTTGTCTTTCAACACCATCTGGGATCTGGTTTGCATTTTTTGGACTTTGTATTATTGTGGTGTCAGCCTTTCACTTTGGGGAAGTGTTTTTACAATGGAGTATGATGCGGTATGCTGGAAACTTTCATATCAGTCGTTATTATGATAACATTGCAGGGAAGTCCTTTGAACCAAGGTTGTGTTTACCGCAACCTATTGATATAGTCTACACATGGGTCAATGGTAGTGATCCTAAATTAATTCAGAATTTAAATAAAATCAAAAATGAGCTTGAAGCTGAGTTGAATAGGACTTCGTTCAATACGTTTCAAGAAAAGAAGAAACGTGGAAAACTGATAAACGACAATGCTTTCAAGTGGAAAGATAAACACAAATGTCCTTTGCCAAATTGTGTTCCCTCAAACCGTATCGCTGTATCAGGGCTCAATAGAGGAGTCACGTTATACCAAGTTAAAGCAATTAATTCATATTTTGGTGACGCCCAGAATCTTGAGTTTTGGGATGAAGACTCTGATGTTGTGTTTATATCTTTCAAAGACTATGATAATATTGGTAAGATTATGAACACAACCTGTTTGTTTAAGAAATTACCGTTGAATATCAGTGAAGTTTTTTACACTAGTACTGTGAAGCTTTGTCATAAGAAGCTGGATGATATTGTTATGGTACATGAGTATGATTCAAATTCTGAATCTGAAATTAAATCAATTGTATCATTAAAAGTTTTTAAGGACTCTGTAAATTATGTGAAAAGTTATCCAAACCAAAAAGTCACTGTCGTTAGTATGTCAACTAAAGATGGCTTCAAACAATTAAGAGCAATTCCTATGAAGGATTTGAAGCTCAATGGAAAATCTTTCAAGTTTTTCCCAGTAACTTATGTTTGGAAACCAGTTGCTTTGAGAATCGATAATTCAAACCAAGATATGTCAAGTAATCGTTTCGCAGATAATGATGAATTGAAATATTCGTTGAGATCTGTAGAGAAATTTGTACCATGGATTCGTAAAATCTTTATAGTGACAAACGGGCAAATACCTAGCTGGCTAGATTTGCATCATCCTAGAATACAACTTGTAACACATGATGATATTTTTGTAAACAAGACTCACTTGCCAACTTTTTCCTCGCCTGCCATTGAAGCACATATTCACCGGATCCCTGGACTATCAAAGAAATTTATATATATGAATGATGACGTGTTCTTTGGAGCACCTGTTTGGCCTGATGATTTTTTCACTCATTCTAAAGGTCATAAAATTTATTTATCATGGGCTGTACCAAATTGTAACGAAGGCTGTCCAGCATCTTGGATCAATGATAAATATTGCGATAAAGCATGTAATGTGACTGCTTGTGATTATGATGGAGGCGATTGCATAGGGAAGAATGCCAAGAAAGGATCTTGGAATCTTCATCAACAAGAAGCGCAAAGGTTCACTAATAGTCGATTATCAGAGTATTGTTTCAAAGGTTGTGCGTTGAATTGGGTTGGTGATCGATATTGTGATGGGAATTGTAACCATGCTGAATGTGCATTTGACGGGGGTGATTGTGGTGTAGCTAACTACCATATGTTGTTCTCACAAACCTTTAAAAAAGACATTTTCAAAGGTGTTAGTTCTGTTATTCATCCACCTGATGGCACGCTAGCAATGTTTGTGAACTTCACCAATATTTTTGATTCCGTTATCGAAGGGACTTTTACAGACGCCCCTGTATTACGTAATGCGATCTTATCGAAGAAATTTAAAGTTATGTCGATGACTTTCTTTAAAAACATGACTGAAAGTGTTATTGATTTCCAGATACTTGGTTATCGTGGAGCCAACCAAACAGATAAGTCTGTTGCAATGTTTAAAATTAACATCACAACACTTGCGCAACAAACTGCTCATCCAGACAAACTGAAAGCCAATGTTACCAAAGAAATCATTCCAACAGCACTCTATCCAAATCATTTGAAAAATCTAAAGCCGGCTCTTTTGAATACGAATCTTGAAGATAACCATTATCCAGAAAGCTTCGTCAACATTACATTACCTGAGGACTTATCATTGCAACGAGCAGAAATTCGGCATGATTTTTCGACTGGTGATATTACAGAGCTTGGCTATAATAAGAGCTTGGCTTTATTATATCAAGAGTATTTGAAACTGCAACCTATCTCTCAGGTGAGGTTATACATACAATGCTCAATAGTTTTTTTGATAGAGTTGACTTAAAATTCAGAATATTTCATAGTTGGCGTTCTATTGTCTTTACCTATCTGAACCACTTAGAATATTTAATCGAGTCTTCTATAAGTTGGTAATACACATAAAATATCACCGAACCCTTTTAAAAACCTTATCACTGTTCGATTTTTAGAATGGTCGTAAACTTCTTTGGATGCAAGAGAACAATGCGAAGCCTTCTTCACAGAATTCGTATAACTGCTTGAGAGATCCAGATTGCATTCTAAGCTTTCTACCCTGGGAGCGCGGGAAAGCTGGAAAAGATTCCCTTTCAAAGATTAAGAAAATGCAGACTTTACAAAATTACCAACAACTGGAGCTAGGGACACGACGTCGACTCTTTGACGCCTATTCATCGTCACTTTTACATGTCAGCCGAATCTACAACAAAGCGTTTGGCTACAAGGCGAGGAAAGTACCAGCTCATATGCCACACATGGTGGATCGAGATATCATTTATGAAATGCAGACTAAGTTCTGGTCTTTTTTCGATGCTACTTCGTCTCACAAATTACGTCATCCTCAAGACATGCAATTTGCATTTTCGTTCAATTACTTCGTCATTGGAGTCAAGAAAAGCAAGAATCTATTCCAACTTTTTGATGAAATTGATACTGATGATTCTGGTATGTATACTGTTTTATAGTTCTTTCCTCGACCACTTTTATCTGTTTTTAATCACTTTATGGTTTTAGTCACCTGCATATACCAGGGTACTGCACGTTCCATCAAAGACAAAATTAGTTTTTAATAAGATCTCATTTTGATTATTCAAAATCTTATAATGCACCTAACAGCTCGTAAAGCATGAGTAAACTGTATGAGAATTCACCGGGAAGGAATGTCGTCGAAATGTCCGTATCTGTAGTAAAATCAATGCAACCACTCTATAAACATTAATTGATATCAATCCTTCCTCGTTAACTGTAACTCAGTCTCCTAAACGCGTTAAGTTTTTATATATTGTGTTTATATGTACAAGCCCCCTGTTTATTTCAATATTTTTCATCTTTCATATTTCTCAGGCATATTGAACGACCGCGAGTTGCGAACATTGACCGCTGTTCTTTATCCTCTCCCAATCTCCATCAAACAAATTCACGCTGTAGAAGAAAACCTCAAAAATTGTTCACGTAGACTCAAAATCTCGTACAATTACATCCTAAACGATACGTCAACTTTACCAACTACATCCCAACCGACTGAGCATTTTGACGATCAAATGCCGTTGGTAACGAAGGATTTATTTATCAATTGTCATGAGGTTTGGAAACTAGTTAACAAAACTGACGATTCTAAATACCAACATGAAATTATGGGTGAGGACGATCTAGCCTTTAAGATGATTCATAATAACGTAACGACTGTTTTACATCAACTAGACTGGGTTCGCAAAAATCGAAAGAAATTTATCTGCATCAATGACGATCTCGATCATGACCGCGCGGACTCGAAAACCATCCGCCGCGTTTTAAGAGATTTTTATGAGTCATTCTTTCCGATTCCTTCTCAGTTTGAGCTAGAAGGGAAATACAAGAATAGATTTTTGTATAAACGAGACTTAGCAGAATGGACTCGACAATCCAAATTGATTTCAGATGAAGTACATTTTGTTGTTGTTCTGCTGGTATTAGTTCTTGCTGTTTATTTATTCCGTAAGAAAGCCTTACACTGTTTCAAAGTTATAATGAGACTTTTTTTCATGGGCAGAAATGCAAGAGACTTGCAAAATAATCTTGATATCTAATTTTATATTATCTTAGGCGACCAATTTGTTATTTTACGTTATTCTACTCAAAAAAGAGGGTCGGTCGGTCAGCGAGATGTAGAATTTCACCTATAAAATATACTAAAAAGACAGCAAAAACTACTAATCTTGATAAAAATGCGAAATAGAAAATAAAATGACATTCGAATTCATGGGTGGAATGAAAAATCGAAAATAAAATTCTCAAAACCTTGGAAAAACTATTAAAATTCTGAAAATTTGGGAGTCTGTAAAGCAATGAAAATAAAATTAATGTACTGCCACCAAAATCAGTTTTATTTTTATTTCGATTTTCGGAATTTTAGGGTCGGTCGGGCCCGTAAAAACAACTAATCAAATTGGTCTCGCCTTATAGTAAAATATCGATAACTAGGAGATTTTCTAATTCTCAGAAATGTTTTATAACAGCTGTTTAGATTTTAGAGAATTATTTTTGGAATTTTATACAAATTTATTTAATAGTGAATTTTTCTCACTTACTTTAGAAAAGTGTTTAATTTTAGATTTTTTTTTTAAATATTACAAATTTTAGGTAGATTTTGAATTCAATCCATCAATTGAAAATCGCTTTATTATTAGCTAGGCGAAAACAATTTCTTACACAACCTAGTTTTCCATTTAGACTTAGGGCTTTAAAAGTGACATAAAAAAACTTCTCTACAAATAACAATTATTCTTCATTCATTCTCTTGATAAATAGATATTTTCTTGATTAAAAAAAATCCAAAATTATTATATTTTAAATCTATGATCATTTTTATTATTACCCAACAACTAAAGGGAATGAATTTTTTTGCTAATTTGTCACTAACTTGATATCATGTAAAACAGATGCAGATTTTTATTTTTTACTATTAGCAAGTATCCGTCCCAAAACTCTTATAAATCAAAATTAGATTCGCTAGTAATTTTCATTTAGACACAACCTCGACCGAAGCCTAGTTGACTAAACCCGTATTCACACGGCTTTTTTCATATATACGGATTTTGAAGTTTGTTTGTAGTACTAGATATTTATTCAGTCATCACATTCAACCATTAGATTAAACCAATTGACTGAATCGATCTAGCTTAGATTTCTATGCTACGTCGATCACAGATTTCTGTAAAGCCCGAAGGGCTAGATGTCGTGCTTTAAGCTCTTCCAAACAAAAAAAAAGTGAGGATCACAAAAAATTTTCGAAAACCTGCGAAGCTTCTTATTGCTCAAACGCTTTTAAAAATTCTATTGTAATGTCACGTGATCTAGGTTGGATTTCCTACCGAACCAGAGCACATTTTTCAGCCAAGGCACGACATCTAGCCCTCGGGCTTTATAAATCTATGACGTCGACCGTTGAAAATTGTACTAAACGAATTATATTATGTATGAAATCTTCTGTACCTTATTTTATTTTCTCAGATAAAATAATAAAATCTTTAGTACAAAATAAAACAATGAGTGCTTCCCAACAACAACAACCTAAAGAAGAAGAAACGAAGAATCCAGAAGAAGAAATCGACGAAGACGAAGAAATTGACGAAGAAGAAGAAGAAGATTTGTTTAATAAACGTATCGAAAATTCTGGATGTTCAAATCAACATTACCAATTACAGGTTTTTAGATTTGTTACACTGATGTTTTTTTTTCACAACCATTTTCCTCGTTGTTTGTCTTTGATCCTTTGACAACACTTCAGAGTAAAAAGATCTAGGGTAAAATTTCAAATGCTTTAAATAGATAAACGAAAACTTTCAAGCAATTTTTAGGTCAATGGAATCAAAAGAAAAAACTTTTAATCGGTGGTAATTATTTCCTTTATTTTGTCACTCAGGATTGTTATGACGAGAAGAAAGATTGGCGTAAATGCAGTAAAGAAATGCTGCAATTCAAAAAATGTATGGATGAACAAATCAAAGCAAAACATGCAGCAAAGAAAAAATGAAGAGGCCAGGTAAGGTCAATCTTTGAAAATTATTAAGGGTATAAAATAGACTTTTCCTCCCTTTCCTTGAGAACTTTAACGCATTACAAAGGTTCAAGCCTCTCTACGTTTACAGTTGTTCCGACAGCTTTCCTAGCACCAGCAAAAAAGAAACTTCTCGGTCACTTAGACCATGTTCAGACGTTACGGTTCCGGTATGGTTTCCTTTACGGATCGATGAAAGTGTTCATATTGGTTTCGGAACGTTTCGGAGAAAGAAATCGGAGCAGTTCCGTTCCGATGAAAATAGTAGAGTGAAACCGTTTCGATCTGTTTTGCTTTGTGACGTCTTCTTTTTTTATTTTTGACGTTTCGAATTTTGAAGTTCACACTTGTTTCGGAACCGTTTCGTTTCGGAACAATACGGAACCGTAACGTCTGAACATGGTCTTACAGTTTGGTAAAAATACAGTGAAAATGAGGAACTGTTTATTCTTTGTGCATATGTTTCGAAACAAAGCAAGCTCCACACAGCATGATTTGGCGTCTCTTTGCTGATGATCCCTTGACAGTTTCTTTAATTTTTCATCAAGTATTCTTCAAAAAAATTAAAAATATATGCGTGGTATAAGTAGGGAGATCTGAGATTGATTTTGTAAATCTTTCCCCTGGCATTGATTGATATTGAACTAAATAAAATAAATAATAAATGACAATTTTCCTGTTTTCGCATTGAGCTGTAGGTGATCTTTTCGGTATTGAATAAGTAGGATTGTAAACACAAAATTGAGGTATTTCCTGTAACAGTTTTTACTCCTATTCTCTATTTTGGCTTTTCTGATTTTTTTGTTTTTTTGTTTTTACTTTGTTTTTATTTTAGGTGAAGTCCAGAGACTTGCTTGAAGGTAGAATGCTAGTATCTCATGCGTGTAATGCGTTGAAAAACTGGAATGGGAGGAAGATACTGATTTGGAAAAGAATAACTTTCAATGCTGCAAACAAATAGATATCTCGACGCAAGGTTTTGATCCTCCCATTTGTTACTGTTTGAGCTTTTAGCTAGCTGCTATATTTATATTGTAGAGAAATTATCGTGTGTGACTTTGTATGTATGAGAAGATATTGGACAATCAATATTATTTATTGAGACTTTTCTCCCTGTAAATGATAGTAAATAATCTTAGAACATTTGTTTCAGTTTCAATCAGTTTAAAAAAAACACACTTTCGGAATGATTTTTCATAATTAGATACAATTAAATTTTAAAAGAGAAATAATTAGCATAATTAATACTTATTATCTATGTTTCTGTAAACGTTTGTTTTGTTTGCTAAACAAGCAAATTACATAACTTGTTTTCATTGTTTAATTAATTTGCATAATTTAGCATAAATTAAGTGTTGGGAACAAACAAAACAAACAAAAGCTTTTGATCTATTGAGCCTATTCCTTTTGTTTTGCTTGAAGAACAAAAAAAACTGTTAAATATAACAAATTTGAAGATTTGAGAAACTAGATAAATCACTTTCGTTTTCCTCCTTTAAAAACTTTGTTCTTCAAATCTTGCTTTTGTATAAAAGTTTCTTTTCTGGAATTTCTTGAAAATGGTTGAGCAATGAAAAATTTTGGACTTAATTTTTCATCTTACTTTTTTGTTTAAGATTATTTTAAGATTATTAGCTTATATGGTTTTTAGGTTTTCTTTCTTAGTCATAATACAACAATGGTAAAAATGGATGAAAAATTACTATTTTGCGTCAGTATCAACAGCCCTAAGAGACGTTTATATGGTCCCGAATGGAAAGAACTTGACGGTGGAAAAACTTTGATTGATCTTTTTTTACAAGTTTGTGGTACAGACATTTTAGGACAACAAGTTCAAGTTTTGGTTTCAAAAGAGAGAGCTTTCCTAGAAGCAGCAGTTGTCCAAGTATATACACCGCTGACTGTGCTGGCAGAGAAAAGTCAAAGCTATATACAGTTTATCCTAACAACTGATAATACTAAACTAGAGGTACATCTTACATTAACAAGAGAAATTCAACAATGGTTTAACCGTACTTAGATTCAGCCGTTTAGAAATTTTAACCCTACTTTTCCTATTGTACCTGATTGTACATTTTACTGGAAACCACTTTTGCTACAAAAATGTTAATTTGAAAATTATTTATCCAAACCTCCTTAAAATAAAACTGCCTTTTTCTGTCATTTTGTATTAAAAATTGACTGCTTTTCTCCCATTTTCTTAGGAACATTTTGGAAACAAAAAGTCAAGTTCATCATACGAGTAAGTTACTCCTATACTCTGCTATACTTATTCCTTACAAAATTTCTGAAGATTTTCTTCTAATTTTTTTATAAACAAGTTTGTACCTATGCTACAACAGGCAAAAGTCATATTTTGTGTATGGTTGACATTACTATGTCAAGCTATAGCGATTTCTATGGTATGCTTTCCTAAATGTATTGAGTTATTGGCTGAACTTAACACCTTTCTTCCTTAGAAGTTCTCTTGGCCGTCATGAAACGTTCAGCATCAAATCGAGTACCGGTTACCTTGGAAACGACAATAAAATCAACACGTCATACGTCAGTAGTGTCGGTGGAGGAACCAAACCTTCGTTTGCTGATATGACTGTCGAAGAAATTTGCGATGAAATTAGAAGAATTAGAACTAAAGAGGTTTGTAAAGACTTGAAGGAATAGCCTGCTGATAAATGAAATTTAGCAAAATAGCTGTATTCATTGTCCTTACCTGGCCTGTAAAAATTGCAGGCTTTCCTCAACGGACCATGAATGGAATGGGCTGCTCCATTAAATTTCCATGCAGGGGGGTTGACGAACCTTTTTAAGTCAAATAAATATTCGTAGAAATATGTGGATACTCCCTGGAAAATGGCAAAATTTGCAAAATAACCCTTTGAAAAATCTTTTACATACCTTAAAAGTAAGGGTGGATGGACTAAAATCAGTCTTTGAAAAAATACTCCGTTATACCCCCTGAAAATTCTTCTCCGATTACCCCCTGGAAATGTTCGTCCACCCGTTCGTGTATGGATATAAAATGGAATGGCCCAATCTTTGAACCTATTCCTGTTGTAGATATTCCTCAGTTTTGTATTCAAGAACTCCGTTGTCTTCTACGGTCACCTATTTTATTCGATTTGCTATTTTTCAAATTGGAAATCAAACTTGGAAGTTTAGTGAAGATCCTTCGAAAATTAATTCATATTTTTTTTTTCATTCTTACTAGACATCTTTTTAATGTTATGTTTTGAAAACAGAATGATATAGATATTTTGACCGTTTTATAATCTTCCTGTTATTTTTGTGTCGACCAAATTGACCTTACCATATGCCATCAAAATAAAAACAAGAATTTTCGTCCAGTTTGATCGCGGACTTTCAAAAAAAATTACTGAATTAAAAACATTTTATTATTGATTGAGTGCTGAAGAAGACCAATGAAACTTTAGTAATAGATGAGAGCAATGGATGTTGAACAAAAAGAGAGCATTTTCATTTTCTTTCCTGTAAGATTTATCACTATACGTTGGTCTGTCTACAAATTTGCACCTTATTACATGAATATTACCAGTCATTTTATTAAAACCAGACGTGGTGTCCTTGAAAAAGCTAATAAAATTCGTGTTAATTTTTTGGACCTACCTCCGGGTGCCCCGGTGGAGGTCCTATAAATTAACCCATGTCCGTTCGTTCGTTCGTTCGTCCGTCTGTTACCAGCTTTTCTCAGGATTGGCTCATTAGTTTTTTTTGATTTTTGGCACAATGATGCAAAATGGTAATGCCCAAAATGTGACGGAGCCCGATTTTCGAAAAAAATTCATTTCCGTCTGAAAATGCCGGAAATATGCCGGAAAAACGTTTTTTTGGCATTTTCTCAAGATTTCATCATGAGTTTTTTCTGATTTTTTGCAAAAAGATGCGTATTAGCAATGTCCAAAACTTGGCCGAGTCCGATTTTTGAGAAAAAATCTTTTCCGGTCGAAAATGCCGGAAATATGCCGGAAATCGCCATTTTTGCAGATTTTCATCGAACTTTTTCCTTATATTTCGTTGTTTTTTCACACAAAAACATTATTAATAGCAATGCCAACCATGAAGCATGGTTCAATCGTCAATAGAACTGAGTTTTGAAGCCGGAACTTTCTAAAAATCGCCGGAGCAGCCCATTTTCGCCGGAAAAACGGTATTTCTTGATTTTCTCGAGCTGTACTCTATATTTTTTATGAAAATTTGCACACTGATGCAAAATGATAATACCTAAAATATGACGGAGCCCGATTTTCGAAAAACATTTCTTCCGGCCGAAAAAGCCGGAAATATGCCGGAAATACTGGTTTTTTGGCATTTTCTCGAGATTTTATCATTAGTTTTTTCTGATTTTTTACTCAAAGATGCGTATTAACAATGCCCAGAACATGGCCGAGTCCGATTTTTGAGAAGATTTTTTTCCGGCGGAAAATGCCTGAAATATGCCGGAAATCGCCGTTTTCTGGGTTTTCATTGGGCTTTTGTTGTTTTTTCATTCAAACACATTATTAATAGCGATACCCACCATCAAGCGTGTTTCAATTTTCAATAGAATTGAATTTTGAAGCCAGAACTATTTAAAAATCTCCGGAACAACCTATTTTCGCTGGAAAGACAGTATTTCTTGAATTTCTCGAGCTGTACTTTATATTTTTTTATGAAATTTTTCACACTGATGCAAAATGACAATACCTAAAATGTGAAGGAGCTCGATTTTCGAAAAACATTTTTTTCCGGCCGAAAATGCCGGAAATACGCCGGAAAAACCGGTTTTTTGACATTTCCTCGAATTTTCATCTTTTGTTTTTTCTGATTTTTTGCAGAGAGATGCTTATTTGCAATGCTCAAAACATGGCCGAGTTCGATTTTTGAGAAAAATTTCTTCTGGTGGAAAATGCCGGAAATCGCCGTTTTTGCAGATTTTCATTGGATTTTTCCTTATATTTCCAATTTTTTTCATACAAAAACATTATTGATAACAATGCTCACCATCAAGCATGATTCAATTGTCAATAAAACTGATTTTTGCGACCAGAACTTTCTATTTATTTTTTCCTTACAACCCTTTCCTCTCCCCCATCAACAATCAATGTATCGTCTACAATCAATGATGAATTTTTTGCGTTATGCATTTTCGTTAAACGCTATATTTTCTGACTGATTTTTTTCATTTTTCTCCTCGCATTGCTATCTAACTTTCATCATCAGGTAGGTCCATTCAGCATCTAGCTTGTTGCGTGTTAATTTCAAGGTCGTTGAATACTTGCCTAGTAATATTCGTGTAATAAGGTAGCTCAAGTGTTCAGGTCACGTCCCAAATTGTGTTGAGCAAGTATAGATGACATTTTTCTATTTGAATATTTCTTTTTTTAGCTATCAAAGTCGACGATTGATTCACTTGATGATTCGAAATACAATGACTCCATTGACAAGACGAAATGCGTGAGTCCTTTCGTTATTTGGTAACTTTCGACTTTTTGGTGGCTTATTTTTAAAAGACGTTATTTGTTTTTGAGCTTATTCACATCGAGCCATTTAATGCTCTTTGGGGACGAGGTGGAGTTTTTACAAGCTCTTATTTGATTTGGTTGGTCGTTAACCAGTATAACAATTTTGTTACTTTTTCTAAAGGACGCGTCATTTTTATTACTTCAAATGACCAATTATCAAAGTATCTTATAGAAACTCCATCTCATCTGGCGTTTTGAAACGCAATAATTATTTGAAGCTACCTATTCGATGTAACCTGAGCTTTAACGTGCGCAATTTCAATCTCCTTTTTTCAGGATTCGGTAACGCCACCCATCATAAAACGCCCTTCAAGTGGAGCACAGCGTACGCCCGTCAAAACTCCACCTTCATTAAAAGCATCAATTGCTCCTTCACCTACTAAAACTTCAAAACTGCGGACTGCAAGCAATGCTAAAATGGGGCGTAATTATGAATCGACGCCTCAGACACCACCCAAACGGACACCTTCACCTGGACCAAAACGCAGTCCCTCTCCAAGTTTGAAACGATCACCATCACCGAATCTCAAGAGAAGTCCCTCACCTTCTTTGAAGAGAAGTCCCTCGCCTGTTCCTAGAAAGTCATCAGCCAAAACTACCTCTGAAACAACGTTGACGTCATCGACGACGACTACCACTCGGAAAAGTTCGTTGAAATCTTTATCGGTATCACCCACTACTTCGACGAAAAAAGCAACCGACAAACAACGATCCCCCGATCTTGATCGTTTATCGGCTCTTGCCAAACCACGCCGGCGAAACAGTGAACCAGCCAAAACAACACCTGTCAAAAAGTCGTGTAATCCGATTCGGAAAGCAAGTATGAAATGCAAATCTCCCCGATTGTCAAACGTCAAAAGTCGGTTTGTGAGACCGGATTCTGCTAAATCTGATAGCAGTAAACCAAAAGATTATTTCGTGGAGTTTTTCACTCAAACTGCTGACGTGATACCACAAAACACTAAAGATAAATCTGTTCAAAATACTTCTAAAGTTGATGGAAAAGATTTACCAAATAACGAATACGGTGTAGATTCACTCTCGGCGTGTCAAATCGAACCTTCGAACGAAGTTTTAATGGTTTCTGATGTTTTGGCTGAGATCAGAGACTCGCAAAGTCCAACTAAAGAATCAACACAAAAAGAGGAAGAAAATTTGAATTCAAATGAAAATATTATAGAAATGAAAACATCCGATAAATTGACAACTGAATCTGACATTATGGAGATAAAATTTAATGATCCTGTTGACGTACAGGAGGTCACACCTACTTCTGATACTACAGAGATAAAACCAAAAAATGAATTCATAACAATGAACATTGATTCGAAATTAGCATCACCGAAAAAGTTGTTATCCTCACCACAACATAATAAATCACCATTGTTTTCACCATTATTGGAGAAAATCAAACAGTCTAATTCGAGCGCATCCAGTCTCGAAAAATCGACTTCAAAAAAGTACTTTGTATTTCCACCTGATGGAGAAAACAACAAAATTGACGTCACGAGATGTAGTAGTGGTCAAACGATAAATATACAATCGAACGATTCTTCACTTAACTTATCTGAAGACATCCCAATAGACTCTCTCTCCATTTCGACCAGTAGTAAAAATAACGATCTCTCGTCTGACCACGATACCAGTAAAGACACTTCAGAAGAAAAGACGTGGGCAAACTCGCGAGGAATTAAGTTTAAAGGCTCAAATAAAGATACGAAAAAACTGAACAATACTTTTACCATCCAAGGAGGGCTTTCGGAGAGTAACGCGACAGGTATAATTTTTTGAGTTTGTGAGATGCAGTTTTCACTTGCTACCTACGTCCGTAGCAGTTTTGTCCTATAATCTCGTACCCTGGGAGTCACTTGCACCGATTTTTGATTTTACTGATGGACTTTGGCACAATTGTTACCATTTTAAAAGCTAACTAAGGGATTTGTTGTCATTTCACAGCAGCTATCCGTTAAAAAAAAAGAGATTTAAAAAAATCATTTAATCTAACTAGCGATTTCGTCATGACTTAGATACTAAGGTTTGATTTTCCAGATGAGAAGAAAAGTAAATCCAGTGAAATGTCAAGTGAAGTAATCGACGAATCCTTAGAATGTGTCCCCATGGAAACCAATCCCAACATGCCACACGAACGTAAACATTGGACTAACAGTCTAAAGGTATGCTTCCTTTTTGTGTGAGTATTTATAAATATCTTAGGGTTTTCTGTCTGTCTTTCTCGTATTGTTCACGCATCAACAACTTAGCCAATACCTCATCTTTTGAATCGTCAGGTAATTTCATTCAGTTAAGGGCTCTGACCATAGTGAATTTTTAATATTTGCCACTTACAAAATAGAAAGTTCTACTTGATGTAGCCCACAAAACTGTGGCATGTTATACATTTTCTATTAGGCCAATTATCCTTGAGTCTGAAAATTTAAGAATTTCAATGAAAAAATTTGATGAAGAAGAAAATGAAGACTTTCGCAAAGAAGAGTATTTCAACTTTGAAGAGCTTATTTTCTGCTTATTTGCAGTAGATGGTGTATCTTTTACCGAACTAAAATAAATTTTTCGGAAAATTTTTCTAAAACCTTATTTGCTTCAAAATCTTGAAAATAGTACTTTTTGACCAATTTTTCATAGAAAAACAGCCATAACTTTTGATGCATCAATTTAGAAAATTTTTCCGAAAAAATTTAAAACAGTTCAATTCTTTGCGGAAAGTCTGAAAAAACTTCGAAACAAAAAGGCTAATTACCCATTAGCCCTTTTTGTAAAAGAAGATGATGCAACATATTATTAACGTCTTTTTAAAGTTCATAACGTCATTTTTGCAATTAAATTCTTAATTACTCTTAAGGGATTTGATTAAAAAGCAATTATAAAGGCAAATCTTTGTTAAGAGTGTTAAATAACCTAAAGCATAACATTTATGTTCAAATACTAAAATCAATTTGGTCACAGCCCTTAAATTCGAGTATTTAAAAGAAATGTTTAATATTTACTCTTCATTTTCTTTGTCTTTTCAGGGTATGGATGATTTGGTGGTGGCATCATTGAAAGCTTTCTCCATTGAATTGCGTTCCTCCAGTGAAAGTGTCGCTTCTAATATCAAGTGAGTAGAAACGAATTCTCATTATTCTACTGTAAAAAGTTCAAAAATCTTCATAAAATCTTCATAAAATCTTAATAATCAAAATTTTTCAAAACATTCGACCAATAGTAAGTCGCTATTAGCGCGTAATGTCCTGATTACCCATTATGCTTTGCGACTGTGAAATGGCCTATGTGATAACTATTAAACAAAACTTAAACGAAATAAGCAGCTTTCATTGTCAACAATGACAATGACTCGATAACTAAAGTATGTCTCAATGCAATCTGCAGAGGAGACAATAAAGGCTATAAGTTTGATATAATTTGAAACTTTTTCAGTTATAACCTTCTAAGATTGAAAATTTCCTAAATTGAAAGCGAAGATCATAGGACAATTTTACATAACTTGATTTTTTATTCATCTTTTTAGTTTTATTTTCTAAAATTTTTTTATAGTTTTTCTACTTTACAATAGTAAAGTTTTCAAAATAGCCTTTCTTGACAAAAATGTGAGGGCCCCGTGGCCCCCTGCCTGGTGACGGGGGCCATACTACTTACTATCTTTTCAACAAACGCATAACCACCGTTTCATTCGAACAAAAATTACAGCCTTTTTGTATCCGCTGCAGATTGCAAGTCTGGTAGGCGTTTTTTGAAAACGTGAAACACTCATTTAATAAAATCTTTCATTTTGAAGGGTTTTATACGAAAGATGGCGCAGTCTTCACGAAGGGGCTGATGATGAAGATGGAAAAGAAATGACACCTAATAACGTGTCTAGTGGAGCATTGAGTAAAATCACACCACGAGCCTCACCTCCCAATGAAGACGTCGGTATACAACAGGTATAGAATCAACCTCGTTCCCTGCGTATTATCAGCTTTTGATGCTTACTGATAGCGCTAGATAATACGCAGGCATTGGCTGGTTTTCGAACACGTATGATTACGTAATTCAAAAACAAAACGTCAGATTTCATTTGTTCCTGGGTTTGAAACCATTGCATTGCAGTGCAACTTTGTAACGTCAATTTTTTTTATGACGTATTGTTTTGAGAAGTTCCCCCTCTGAGAGGGGGAACTCGCATCAGCCAACACCAGGGTATTCTCTGGCGTCCATAAGTAACGTAAATAAAGCCTGGGATACACGGGGACGAGGTTGGTATAGAATTATTTGCCAACCTCGTCCCTGTGTATCCCAGGCTTTGTTTACGTTACTTATAGACGCCAGAGAATTATCCAGCGCTATCAGTAAGCATCAAAAAAGCTGATAATACAGATAATACACAGGAAACAAGGTTGATTGTTTGCTTGACAAACTCCAACCAAAATCGTCTTTTTAATCTACTATTACCAAGCCTTGGTCCGATTCTAATCTCCAGTCCTGAATATTACATACCTTACTATTTTCTTAAATCGAGATCTCGTAAAATCATAGCTTCAGCCAGGTTTCTAGCTCCCCCCAACAAAGTAAGGTCCCCCAACAATTTAGCTCCCCCCAAAAAATTGCCTTGTGCTAGGTCCCCTAACACTTCAGGTCCCAAGATAAACAAAAACAAAAACATTGTTCTCCCGCCCCCGTAGAGAGAAGTCAATAAAAATATATGCGAGTGATAAATGAAAACTAAATTTTACTTGTTTTAATATTTATGTTTACAAGTCGTTTGCTTTTTATATTTGATTTAATAGTAAGATAATAATAAGATATCTTTTGAATTTAGCTGAACAACCCCCAGAGTCTCAGTCAGATCATCTAGGCTCCCCCTCCCCCCAACAATCTAGGTCCCCCCAAATATTTTGGTAATTTTAGCCCCCAGGCTCTTTAAAGGCCAAAATATTTCTTAGCCCCCCCCCCCCCAAAAAAAAAAATAAGGGGGGGGGGCTGAACCTATGAAAATAAATACTTTTACGTTGAAAAATGTATTTCTTTTTCTTGCTAAAAGTCTATATCTAAGGCCGCCAGGCCAAAGATCATGAATTATCAGATATTCGTGATGTTAGAGAGTTGGTATCAAATGTTCATTTTATATCCTCTTCTAGAACATTGCATTCATCTTCAGAAACTTACGTAAAATTGAAGTCAAACTAAAAAGTAAGTCTCAGAATTAAATTTCTTACTTCAGTCTACGATTTTTTTATCCTCCAAATCGAATTTGTTCACAATACAAAATCTTTGTTAACCTGGAGCCTCCTTTAACATTTCTATAGTATTTTCTCAATCAAATATGTTTTACACAACCTTGCAACAAAATATCTTCTTCTCCACCCTCTGTAGCAATGGAACAAGCCACGCTGACAATGGTCCAATCATCTACAACAACTTCTCAACTCAACACTAAAGAACAGGTAACAAAGCCATGTGTGTTTTGCCGCAACCCTTTTATTCTACTAGCCCAGACACAGTGCCATAGGAAGCATTTGATTTTTTTTTGGGGGGGAGGTGAAACTTTAACCCTTCCCAGGCAAGAGAAATTGAAGCTACTTATTTCCCATCCAAAACGCGCATAGAACGCGCCTTAATCATGACGACGGATTGTATCTAGCGGTCCCTTTGTTTTGGAGGACTACATTTTTTGAAATCTAGCGATAGATTTTAGTTTCAATCTGGTGTTTGTGTAAAAACTACGCGCGGGCGTTCTGGATGGGAAAAAAGTGGTTTCATTTCCCATCCAGGAGTCTCGCCTCTAGCCCTTGTATATTTTTGGACCTACCCCGGTGGTGTGGAGGTCCTATAAATTCACCTCTGTCCGTTCGTTCGTTCGTTCGTTCGTTAGTTACCAATTTTTTTGGACTTTGAAAAATTGGATCATTAATTTTTTCAGATTTTTTGCATGAAAGTACTTTAATGGGATAAACTTTCGCGGGGATTAAATTTCGCGGTTGGACCTATCCGCGAAATTCAAAAATTTCGCGTGGACTTAATTTCGCGGGTGGCACTATTTGGTGACAATATTTTCACGATTTTGTGACTTTTACTGTCAAATCATGCATGTTGGTTGTTTAGCGAAATCCGCGAAATTTAATCCCCGCGAAAGTTTATCCCATTAAAGTAGCTAAAAGATGGCTCAAGCAGATTTTTGCAAAAAAAATTTGTTGGCTCAAAAAACGCATGTTTATCTATAAGAATCACTATTAATAAGCATACATCAATGTTCTTAGTCAAATTACTCAGTTTTTTTTGCTCATGAGGGTTTACTTTTGAGGTTTGTTTTGGTGAAATTTTGGTTTCTAAACGTTTTTTAATAATTTTAATAGATCGTCACTATTTGTGTTCTAAATGATTGTTAAACGGTCATGCTCACGTAGATATCAATTATATGTGTTAAATGCATAACCAGGTAGGTCCATAAAAGTATCACTTGTTTTTAATGTTTTGAACAGTTGTCTTAAAGAAATCATCTTTGAAAAGATATTGGGGGATGGTATATTATCTGGTGGAGATTACCAGTATGATCTCCATCTCAATAACATGCCTTGAAAATAGAATTTGAGTCAAATTTTAGATCGAGTTTGGCAATTTTGTGACCCTTTAAGAGATTTAATTGCCTAAATCTTGAACTATTATTAATTTTGATTGATTTTTACAAAATTTAAAAAGTCGTGTTCCTTGAGAGGGAAATTCTCGATTTTAGTGATTTTAAAACTTAAAAAAGCCTATGAATTTGTATCCCTTTGCGGGACTTTTGAAGTATGAAAAAGGGTACACTTATGGCATTTGCAATAATCGAAATAATGCAGCAAGAATCTTCAATTGATGGTTTTACAATTTATTCTTGATATGCATAAGTCAAGAAGACGTCATATTTTTTAACGGAAGCACCCAAAAAAGCCGGTTTTTGACCTCTGTGTTTCTATTTTTAGTAACAGAGAGAGGTCAAATCCCGGCTTTTTTAGGGTGTTTCCGCTAGAAAAATGACTTACGCATATCAAGAATTTTCTCACATTTAGACATTATTGGTACCAGACGGAAATCGCAGACCTTCAATTCATCGCAGCAGTACGTTTCATTGATTATAAACTTACGTATTACATGTTGGCGAGCAGCAAAAATCTTGAAAACTTTATTTGATATTGACAAGACCTAAGTTTTCGTTCTTATGGTGAGAACTGCATAGCGTCAGCCCCCTACTAGTTGGGGGATTACACCCTCCAAAAAGCAAAAAAGGTTGGGGCTAAAGATGCTTTAAATGTTTAGGGGGACCTAATGTACTTGGGAGGAGCTGAAATCTCATCATTTAACTTGGGGGCTAAAAGAAGAATTGAAGTTGAAAATTTTTCGCCTCCGGCACAGTATTTTTATATGAAATGAGCAAAATATTTTATCTTAACCTTCGAACTGCAATAAAATTTACATTGAGTAACCCTTTTTTCGTGGAGCAAAATTTAAAAGTGTCGAGGGTCGATAGCCCTGGGGGACTTAAAACTCAGGGGGAACCTAATTTTTGCCTGGGGACCTAAACCCAGGCTGACGCTATGAACTAATTTGGCGAATGAAAGGCTAAACCTGTCCTATTTTGCCTTATCTTGAGCAATCTTGATGAATTGAAGCCAAAATCTACCAAATAAAGTTCTCACCTATATGATTATCTCTCTGATTATCACCAAATTTTTCCAACCGATCACATTTTCATCAAATTGAAAAATACTAACACCATCTCTTTTCGCCGTAGAATCCTTCAAATGGAACGAATTAAAACATTCAGCGCGCGTCCAATCGAAAGGCAACTTATCTTGGAGAGCACATCAAACGAACTTACATCACGAAAGTGAACAAGATTCCAGCAGTGATTCTGATGATTGTTGATAACAACTGGAACCTGTGTCCATTTTGTTTGGAAATAAAGTTGGCGGGAATGGACATTTTTCCGTCTAATCACAGCAAAATTTTTGAAAACTATAAAAAAATACAATTATATATTATTTTTTCAATTTTCAAACTTTATAGTTATGCCATGTGTTCTAAAAACTGATGTAATGTTGGTATACAGTTGTTACAGTAAGTTAAACTTTCACGAATTGAAAATTTTAGCGACTTCGTCAATATTATCTTCTCCAAAAATATTTCCTATCTACAAGACTCTAGACAATACATTCTTCATAGCTATTGCACTTACAAGCTTTTAGACTCTTTTAGCTTTTAGAAAATTTAAGAATATGCTAAGCATTACCTTGAGCTTACGAATAGACTATTTTTCTTAAAATTTCGCCTAGGATAAGCATTTTTCAGCCTTGTCAATCATTGGCCTTAAAGCTCCGAAGCGACGATTGGTTTTTATTTTCAATCTCTCGGTCCAAATATATTGAGAATTTGGGTTAATTCCTCGTGTTTGTAGCAATTTAAAGGCTCGGGCGAGAAAGTTCTTGGGCTATTTATAAAATGAATCGAATATTTCAATTCGGGAGGGGTTTATAGACTTCCAGGCTATAATCTGAGCCCTTTTGGATCCCCAGATCCTAAGGTCGTAAGTCTAATATTAAAACTCAGGGTTAAAACCAATGAAGTATATAAGCCCGAAGGGCTAGAATCGAATCTCCTTGGTAGGATTTGAAGCCAACAAATCCTCGGGTGAAACAAGGCATGTCCCAAATATATTTTGCGTGACGCGCACCGCTTCCAATGATTCCTTAACGTTCATATATAGCTCAAAAGAATCATATCAACGAATGGATTTCGAAAAGTGCTGGGTCAAGAATTTACATTAAGCCAATCTCAAGATATCGGTCAAAAATTGATTTTGACGTTATAAAATACATCGAAAAAACACGTCATAAGTAAGATTCAAATGACGTCATTATTAAAAAACAGCGATAACTTCAG
The DNA here is from genome assembly GCF_902728285.1 of Clytia hemisphaerica. Taxonomy (NCBI): domain Eukaryota; kingdom Metazoa; phylum Cnidaria; class Hydrozoa; order Leptothecata; family Clytiidae; genus Clytia; species Clytia hemisphaerica. The sequence continues at coordinate 297,153 of NW_027103497.1, forward strand.
TTTTATTAATGCAATCAACACCAAATTTTGACTGGAGTTGTAAATCAATGATTTTGAAATATTTGTTCAAAAATTTTCAGAAAATTTGAATGACGTCATTTGTTGTCGGGAAAAATCTAAATACGTCAAAAATTGCTGACGTCATCATGAATTTTCAAATTTTTTTCATGAAATATTTTAGAATTGTTAATTTACATCTCCAGTCAAAATTTTGCTTTGACTGTAGTAAGTTAATCGGAATTATCGCCTTTTTTCAATAATGACGTCATTTAAATTGTCTTTTTGACGTGTTTTTCGATGTATTTTATAACGTCAAAATCAGTTTTTTGCCGATATCTTGAGATTGGCTTGATGTAAATTTTTGACCCAGCACTTTTCGAAATCCTCTCGTTGATACGATTCTTTTGAGCTATATATAAACGTTAATGAATAATGGGAAGCGGTGCGCGTCACGCAAAATATATTTGGGACATGCCTTGTTTCACCCGAGTCCTACCAAAGTTGCGCGGTCTTGAGCGGCTCGCCTGGTTTTTACACAAATGACAGATTGAAACTAAAATTTACCGCTTAATTTCGAAAAAAATATCAATCGTAAACAAAGGAATTGTTAGATTCTATCTGTCGTCAAAAATCACCTCGGGTAACTTATGGCATGTCTGAAAACTGAAAATTACCATAATTTTTAGATCGCATTAGTCGACAGAAAATGACCAAACAAATGACTGAACATGAAGGGTAATATGATGAAGTTTATGATGAAGTTGTTTTTTGGCTGATTTTCGCGAAAAACCGTAAAAACTGATTATGGCGTCATAATCGATGACGTCATAAAAACTAAAAATTGAATTTCTCAAGAATGATTGCCCCCGCAGGAGCGTAGCGACGAGGAGGCACTCATAGTTTCACGCATAGATATTGGACTGGAATCTCGAAATTTTGTTGCGCTTTGTCGCCCACGCATCCCCGTAGTTAGTCTCTTCCGTAAATGTTCGGTTTTTCTTCCGGGACGGTAATAGTATACATATTTTCATATTACGTTATATGCTATTACCATTATTACATATTACAATTTTAGTTTTGATTTAGCTTTGAAAAGCTGAAGCGAGTGTTATAAATGCAAATCAAAACAGTGTATGATATAACACGAATTACAATATTACTTGTGCAAATCAAAACAAACAAAATGGCAGACTGGTTATGATGATGAGCTGATTCGTTGACTGGAAAAAGTGTTTTGTATGTCAAATTTTGTTTCTTGTCTTTGAAACTGAATACTAAATATTGTAATTTAGTCAGAAGTTCACTTCAGCAATGATTTCAATTCTTTTTCCGGAATCTTTAAAGAAATTTGCTCAAGTTTTCAAATGTACATTTGATATTTTTGTTCAAACTCTAATTTATCTTTTTGTCTTTTATTTTATTAATAACCGTTATTGTTTATAGAGCTTCTCAATCTTTAAATACCATCATATTGTCGTAACTCGAGTCCTTCTTAACTTAGTAAAACAAGATACCGGCAAAGTACAAAAAGGTTGAATGTATGCGTAAAGTTGAATCCAAAAGTGAATGAATGTTGAATGTCAATTAATGTAAACAAACTTTTTCTTTTGGTCTTCAAAATAGATTTGTCTCACTTAAAGTTTTTTTTTACTGTTTTTCAGTGTGGTAAATCTTTTTCAAAAACCTGCAAAAAGTTTGTTTACATTCGTTTAACTTTACATGCGCACATTCAACTTTTTCATGCAGTTGTGATAGCCTAAATAACTTACGCTCCAGTGGTTTGGTGAAATAGCTCCAATTCTGGCTTTCCACAAGTTAGGATGGACCTTCCCAAAGGCATTTAACGCTGGTTAGACTAGGTACACAGACAGTCATACAGAAACACCATAAAGTGAAAGTATATATAGCTATAAACTCAAAAAGTCTAGCTTCCTGAAGGCACGTCTCTTCATTGTCTGTGCTACTTGGAGAAAAGATTGCATCATGAAAAAGTACTGTGCACTTGAAAAAAAATTTAGGCGCATTTCAACTTTTCTCGACTGTACGTCTGAATGGACCACAATGGCATTCCTTTATTTTTCTTTTGACCAATAAAATAGAAGATTTTGTTTGAGAAGTGCAATCACAGAGTACCCAAGTGGAGGCCGGGCCTTAACTAGGATTGGTTTCTATTTCATCCTATTTAAGATGGCGCAGAACTTTTTGATAAATTTCATACGTAGTATCCTCTTGACTATTGTTTATTAGGCAAAGTTGCAATAGAGAATTGTTGAAATATAGCAGCCAATGAAAAAAACAAGCTATTTCTGATTGGTTACCTTGTTGATTTATTCACCACCATATATTTTGCCTACAATCTAAGATGTCTGAGGCATTATCAGAAAAGGTCTATTTAGTGAATAATAACCACGATATATATTGTTGTAAGAAAGAAACTATGAGAAAAAAAACAAACAGGAGATGTGAAAACCTGTAAGCTAATGATACCATAATTTTTGAAATATATTTTTGAGAATCTTTTCCAGCTTTTCCTTAAATTTTATTAAATTATCAAGCTGCGAATTCTTCAAGTATTTTGTTAATGGAATATAATTTTTATTCAAGCAAATGCCTCAATCAATCAATCAATCAATCAATCAACCAACCAATCAATCAATAATTAAATCAATCAATTATTCCTGATTATTTTTTAATGTTTTAATCTTTAAAACATTAAAAGCTTTATAAGTGCATGACATGTTCTTTATGTGGGGGCATTTAGTGAAAGCTATGACTAGTTTATTCAATTATCTTCAAAATTTCATGACGTCAGCAGAAATTAGGTAAAAAGGAAAAATCCTATTATTTTGCTGACGTAATCAGAATTTCGAAGATTTTTTTTTTTCAAATGATCGATTTTAGTGAGATACATCTTTGGTAAAAGTTTGAAGACGATTGGATAAAAACAACCCTTGAGAAATTCAATTTTTATTTTTTATGACGTCATCGATTATTACGTAATATTTAGTTTTTGCGGTTTTTCGCGAAAATCGGCGAAAAACAATTAGGTTACACATCAGGTCAGTACCCTTCATGTTCACCGTCGGCTATTGCAATCTAAAAATTATGGTAATTTTAAGACATGCCATAACTTACCCGAGACGGCGCATTTTTTAAGGCTTCACTTTTTCTTGCCTGAGAAAGGTTAGAGATTCTACTCTAGCCCTTGGGACAAGCTGGAGTTTTTAAAAGCTCTTATTTGATTTGGTTGGTCGTTAAGATGTAATAAAAGATTCTTATTACTTTTTCTAAAGAACGCGTCATCTATATCACTTCAAATGACCAATTAGTGAAGTATCTTGTAAAAACTCCAGCTCATCCCTAGCCCTTCGGGCTTTAAACTCAATGGTTAAAACTCTACCTTTCCAACCTAAGTTAGAGCGACTTTCATTGTATGCACTTTCGAGCTAGTTTTTGGGTCTCTGTATGCAAATAAAAAAGCATGTAAAATTAAAACTTGTAAACAATTCTTTCACTATTACCCTTGATACGGAGAAAAAAGGGTTTGGAAAGTTACCTCTCTCTCTCGGCTAAAAGTTTTCAAGTTTCTTTTGACAGCTGAAAATTTTTTCAGAAGTTAATAAACAGGTGGATCCTACTAATAAGGTTCGGGGAGTGGTTGTAAAAAGTCGAAAAATTAACAAGTGGGAGGGGGGGCGTTTATTAGGCACCTGAAAAGTTGTTTTTCACCGCCAATTCGAAATTAGCCTGGGAATCCATGCTATGATTTCTTCTTTGATAAAAACTGATGGCGAAATGTATAGCATGGTACGGGCTGAGAGTTTGAATTTCTCAGATCCTAATAACGGTTGAAAACATAGCCAATCAAATTTTGTTATTCTTTTACTGGTCACACTTTCTTAGAGAAAGCGAAACTTTCGAAATTTGGTTTTTATTTTAGTAAGTGAGGACAGCGCTAAATTCGAATTTCCCACTGTAAAAAATGTGAGTCTAGTATTGGACTCACAGCTCGAACCCGTCTTGTGTACATCAAATTATAAAAAAACACACGACGGGACTCCTGTCTAATTCGAAATATATTGAAAAGGTTTGAAATCACGGTATTAATCTACTCTCGGGTACCTAATAGCCGGGGGTTTGGAGTGAGCAGGGGATTGGAAAAAATCTCAAATACTAATAAGCGGAGGGGGGGGGTTGAAATAAAAATATCCTGGGTGGAATGTTTTCGAAAAGAAGGCTAATGCAGCAGAATTAGGGCGAAAGAGGGAACGTTCAAAAAAAATTCCCAAAAATCAATAAGCGGTCCCCCGGCTATTAGGTACCCGAGAGTAAAGACATTTACTGAACGGCTAAAAGGTAGGTTATTATATGGCCCCATTTAGCACCAGCATTTGTTAAAAAGATATGGCGTACAATATGGATCTAGGATCTCGAGCATTCAAAAGAGTAGGGCTTATTTTGTAAGATATAAATTTGATTTTTTTGTTAATATACTTGTTATCGATCATATGATATAAAAAAATACTTGGTTAAATGTTAAAAATAAAACTGGTCTTATAAACACCATGCGGTTATATATAAAAAAGGTTATACGTTGCAAAATGCAATGGTATCTGATGGATGAAGGACGTTCATTATTTATCGAATAGTTCTTGGGACCATTCAAAAAGTACGTACGCTCGAGAGGGAAGGGGGTTCTCCCAAAAGTGAACGAAATCGTACGAGAGGGAGGGGATCCTTGAGGAGAAGTAAGTATACGCTCGTAATTTTTCCTAAAATGTCTTTTTTGAGAGAAAAACGCAATATTTTCACATCAAAAAATTGTTTTTGCGATTGTTATTTTTCATTTCTCCTTTGGTATTTTTGTTCATCTTATAGATTCTTTTAATTTCTTGAGACTGGATACCTAAATATTCTACTGTTACAAGAGTTTCAAGTTTCGACTTTGGTTAGGGGGATGTACTAAAAAGCGTACGTACGCTGAAGGGGGGGGGTACACATAAAGCGTACGAAAGCGTACAAGGGGGAGGGGGAGTCAAAAATTTGCCATTTTCGAGCGTACGTACTTTTTGAATGGTCTCCTCCCTTCAAGTCTCGTTGGGCTTTTTAATCAAATTTCAACCTATCTTAATAATGACGGATTAGAGAGGGCTGCACTGGGAAATATTGCCTGAGTAACACAGAACTTAGTAAAACTATATATTTATTTATCTTAACAGACCTTCACTTGGAATGGAAAAAAAAACATTCTCAAATATTACGTCAAGATTTAAACGATAAAATGACAGTAGACGAAATTAAGCGCAATTTCATTCAGCAAAGGACCCACAACAAAAAGTTTGGACGTTTATTTCTAAAGTTATATGTCCAGAATGAAAAGATCTCATCAATATCATTCAAAAACTGAAATCTGCAACCTGTACAATATGTCCAGAATGTCTACTTTAACAATATTGTTCAATCAAAAGACAATATTTATGAAGCTTTGCAGTGCTTCTTATGCTCACTCCAATGTTTAGCTTGACATTCTTTTCCACAATAACTCACCGCACGACAACGTCCACACTTCTTAAATCGTTTCTGCGCACTCTCCGACATCGTCTGCTCTCCGCCTGACTTGCTACGCGGGCAGCTAGATAGTGCACAGGTTTTGATTTTCTTTGTTTTTTTCTCTTTCTCTCGTTTTTCGCCGTCGTCATCGTCGATCTCAACGATTTTCGGCGCCGGTTGTTTCTCCGACTTCGGATTTTCTTTCGAATGACTTCTTTGGCAATCCGAATTCTTTGCTTTCGGATTCGGTATAATTGAAATAATAGCTCTTGTTTTTGTTCCGTTTTTGTTTTTCAACTTAGTTATTCCAACCTCATTTTTGCATGCACTAAATGTCTCAGCGATTTTCAAACTGGACTGTAAAGCTTCTACAAGCTTTTTATCACGAGGACCTTTAACGGCTTGCTTATCCGATTTCTTCTTAGTATCGCCAAAACCGAGCTTTGCGTATTGCTTTTTGGTGATAGCATCTTTGAAATCACCTCCATCAGACAAATAAAAACAATTAGCTTCATCTTGGTACATCTCATTAACGGTGGAAACTAAAGAACGAGTGATATGCTTGGAGACATCAAGCTCGTCATGGTGCATAATATGTGCCATGCAAGCAACAGCGATGGTGCTATATCGATCAGGCATAGATTTATCTGAGATAGTAGCGATCAAAACTTCCATCATCTTATCCGCTACCGATTGAGGGATTTTCGACGTTTCTTTGTTGAGACCGTCCGCTTTTACGTAATCCAACATTTTCGTCCAGTTTTCGCCGTTGACGTAAACGCACATGTTACGGAAGGTGTCGGGTTTCAAGGAGCGAAAGAGTTGCATTCGTTCGCCGTTCAGCTCTTCAAGGACACCAGATGATTTCATGTGATACAAGATGCATAAATCGTAGTGAATCAGCTTGACAGTGACGGGCATTAATTGCGAATACAAATTCTTATTGATGTTACGACGGTTGCGGTACAAATCATAAATCTCTTCACCCCAAGTCTTGATTGGGACCAGTCGAAAAAGTTCCAACTTCTTATCGAAACTTGTTTGACAAACGTTGACAGTATTGACACGAGATAACAACTTAATGTCTCGTTCATCGTAACTATAAAACTTGGAGAGGACTTCTACGGTGTTATTGGTGAAGATGGAAGGGCATTCTTTCTCTTCCAAAGGACCGATAGCGACTAACAGATTCAAAGCACATGAGATCAATTGATCTTTAGTGTCTTTATTACACTTGGACATCGTGGTAGGGAACGCTTTCAACACACATATTGCATAATCTTGAAACTTCTCTTTAATGATGGATTCCTTTTCACTTTCAACTCTTTCGGTAACGATGATGAATGAAAAGATTTTATCATCTAGTCCACCCTTCGTGATCATATGTTTCAAACGTGAAAACTCAACTTGAATTAATTCCTCTTTACACGGTCGTTGGAAAGAGAATCCGGATTTTAGTGCGAGATCAAGGAAACGTAGAGTGTGCAAGATAATCTTTTGAGCCAACGCTCGACGATAATTCACTTCGTCGTGGACAGCAAATTTCAAGATGAGCGAATAATCTAACTGATCTAATAGCTTACGAAGTAACTCGAATCTGGAATCTGTGGTGTCGATAGACATCAGTGCATCAATGGAGAAAAGGAGTGGTGAATGCATTCGTTGACATGATTTGTTGCTCAGCAAGTCCATCAAGATTGGGATTCCAGGGTCGAGGAGAAGGAAGAGATCAATCATAACAGGTCTTGTAAGAGACAAACGAGTGAATAATGCAATGAGATCGACCGGCTGCGTATCTTTCAATGAATACCATTCCTTTTGTGCGACGGCCGTTGCAAAAAGCGGTGAAACGATACGGTCGTAGCTAAATTCGTAATCCTCAAGTCTAGCTTTCCCTTGAAGTTCATAAAGTTTCTTAAAGATGGGATACATTTTGTTATGATGGAATGAACCATCTAAATACAAGAACTCATCAACGACAATCATATACGGTCCACAACAAAGTTGTTTCGTTTTCTCAGTAAAAGCAGAGCTGACAACAGTTAAAAACACTGTGATGCTTTCCAGAAATACGTGATCCGGTAATAAGAGTATCCGGTCGAAAAGCATGAACCAAAAACGCCTGGCGTTGTAAATTTGGTAATGATATTTCTTGGAGCGTGTGATGCATGTGTATGCCAACTGAACAACCGATGATACATAACGCTCGTTACGAAGTCCAGCTGTTAACAAGCTAGTTAATAGTTCCACTGTCTCTTCCGCACTAAAAAGAGCATCCGGATGTACCCCACTGTTATGAATATCTTTGACATTACTTGAAAAACCTTCACATACATCATCAATAGCGCCCCAATTTTTCGATTTTATATTACGGAAATCATCGAAAAAGCATCTTTTCCATCCTCTGACGTCATCTTCGCCATTTGCAAACCAATCATCATCGACGATGAGGACGTCACCATTCAAACAATGTAAGCATAGAGTTTTCGATAGCTGTTCTTGCTGTTGGGCTGCCATCTTGTTTATCTATTTTGTATTTTCTTTGTTTGCTAAAACCGAAAAAAGGGAAATATTAAAGCTTTGGCAGGCTTTGATTGAGTTCTCATCAAAAAGTGTAGTACATGCAGTTACTTCGCAAGCAGAAACTTTCGCGATTCTAGAGAATTTTAGCCCTTTTCGCGAAAGTAAATTGAGTTGGCATTTCACGAAAAAAAATCTGCAAAGAAAATCTACTAATTTTCCTCTTTGATGATAACAAGGATAAAATTTAATGTAGAGATTATTATTTCAGTACATTTGAACGATCAAAAGACTGGTTTTATGCATAGTCCGGGAGCCAAACCCAAAAAATGGCATTTTGCTTAACCCAAGATTCTACAGGATAAACTATACATTTTTGGAATCCTCAACTATCCTAGTTTTGGAAATGGTCGGTCCCCAAAGCTAACTCCTGGTCAATTTTTCATACTGGGTCCGAGTTTAGGGGGTACTTTTTATCCTTTGTAAGGATTTGTTAAGGAAAATGCCATTCCAGGGATGATATAATTTGCTTATCTAGTCAATCAGTTAACCAATTGCTTTGAAACTTTGCAAAAAGTTTTAAGGTAGGCTGATGATTATTTTCGGCATAAAAATTTTGTGAAAAATTATTTTTATAGGTTTGCCTGGGGAAAAAGAGGGAAAATTTGGGTATTTTAACTAAATTTTGACCCTTTTTAAGTCCGGGACCTACCCAAACAACTTTTAACGAGACACAAACTAGGTGTTATGATAGACTTTGATGCAATACATCAGAAAAATTTCAAAGGACAGTATTTAGTATTATTTCAGGGCTGCAGGGGGTAAAATTGCCCATTTTTATGGGTTTTTACCTTATTTGAGCAATTTTCACCACTATTCTTGGTTAAAACGTCATCAAGAATAGTTTTAACTTGATTTTCGTGTAATATATCCTGAAAGATTACAATGCTGACTTAAAACTAACAAAACCAGGCTGCAAATGGACAAACCAGGGGGTAAAAATGCCCATTTTAGGCGATTTTTATCGTTTTTGGACCTATTTCACCCATAAAGCGGTTTTATGGTGTACCAATTTTATTTCTGACCACTCATTTTGTAGTAGGGGCAACGGGAAAGTTATTTGTGGTTTTCATTGTCTGTAATCAGGGTCGCTGTGGGCAAATCAGGGGGTAAATACACCACTTCTTGGTAGTTGTTGCCTGAATTTGGATGTTTTTATTGTATGGTAGCCTCAAATTTATGAAATTTTGAGATGGAAACCAGTTATATACCCTTCAGTCATTTCTTAGTACTTTTGTTGACAACTACACAAAATAATGACGGGTTTAAAACTTAAGTTATGGCCAAATTATAACATTTTTTTGACGTAATTTTGTCAGTTTTTGCTTTGAGATTCCACTATATTGCTATTCAGAGCTTCCCAAAATGGTCCCAGCTACTTGTAGAATTATTATCTTGAGACTAGCTACTAATAAAAGGTCAGTAAAACGGCAAAAATGATCAGTAAAATTATGAGTATGTAGTACATTATGAGTATGCAGAGGACCGTTAGTTTTGTTTTCACAAAACGATTAGAAATTTTTCATCAAAACAGGCCTTAACAATGACACATCACTTTTATTTCTACCCAAGTTAACAATATTTTACAAATTATGATGCTCCAAATAACTATTCTACTTAAAAACCAGTACAGGGACCATTTTTGGAAGCTCTGAATAGCAATATAGTGGAATTTCAAAGCAAAAACTGGCAAAATTACGTCAATAATGTTATAATTTGGCCATAACTTAAGTTAAATCCGTCATTATTTTGTGTATGTTGTCAACAAAAGTACTAAGAAATGACTGAAGGGTATATAACTGGTTTCCATCTCAAAATTTCATAAATTTGAGGCTACCATACAATAAAAACATCCAAATTCAGGCAACAACTACCAAGAAGTGGTGTATTTACCCCCTGATTTGCCCACAATGACCCTGATTACAGACAATGAAAACCACAAATAACTTTCCGATTGCTCCTACTACAAAATGATCCTTGTTTCAGTGGTCAGAAATAAAATTGGTACACCATAAAACCGCTTTATGGGTGAAATAGGTCCAAAAACGATAAAAATCGCCTAAAATGGGCATTTTTACCCCCTGGTTTGTCCATTTGCAGCCTGGTTTTGTTAGTTTTAAGTCAGCATTGTAATCTTTCAGGATATATTACACGAAAATCAAGTTAAAACAATTTTTGATAACGTTTTAACCAAGATTAGTGGTAAAAATTGCTACCCCCTGCAGCCCTGAAATAATACTAAATACTGTCTGTTTGAAATTTTTCTGATGTATTACATCAAAGTCTATCATAACACCTAGTTTGTGTCTCATTAAAAGTTGTTTGGGTAGGTCCCAGACTTAAAAAGGGTCAAAATTAAGTTAAAATACCCAAATTTTCCCTTTTTTTTCCCAGGCAAACCTATAAAAATAATTTTTCACAAAAATTTTTTGCCGAGAATAATCATCAGCCTACCTTGAAACTTTTTGCAAAGTTTCAAAGCAATTGGTCAACTGATTGACTAGATACAGCAAATTATATCATCCCTGGAATGGCATTTTCCTTAACAAATCCTTACAAAGGATAAAAAGTACCCCCTAAACTCGGACCCAGTATGAAAAATTGACCAGGAGTTAGCTTTGGGGACCGATCATTTCCTAAACTAGGATAGTTGAGAATTCCAAAAATGTATAGTTTATCCTGTAGAATCTTGGGTTAAGCAAAAGTGCTTATTTAAGGAGATATAGGATTTGGCTCCCGGACTAGCACCGAAAACTTGAATTTTCTACTTAAAAGAGACCTAATTCGCGAAAGTAAATGTCGCAGATTTCGCGACTTTTCGACCTTGCGAAAGTTTCTGCTCGCGAAAGTTTGTACGACAAAGTAGTTATTATTTAACTTAAATTTTGTGAAATTTTCTGTATAATAGCTCTTTCAGGCCTTTTTAATGATGCATTCACAATACATTTTGTACTATGCACGATGTATTCATTTTAATCCGCTATTTCACAAAATTTAAGTTAAATAATTACATTTGTCTGAAAACCACAATCTTCTTTCCCTTGAAGAAATGGATGGAACAATGTAAAAGCCTTAACTCATGATTTCTATGATATAACCAATCGTTGTACTTTTTGTTATTATAGGTAACACGAACAAATAGTACAACACTACTAAAGGTTCCAGCAGATTATACCGCCATGAGGAAGGAACCCCAAATAGGCTAACAAAATGAGCAATAATAGATTTTAGTTCCTACTGATTCATAAAAGTTCAGATCCGACAACAAACTTCGAAAAACCATTACAAGTGGGGGGCGTACGGTATTTCGGAATTGCGGAAATGAAGCCTTTTTTCTTCGGAATTTCGGAAGTCAGGCAAAATTTCTTCGGTATTTCGGAATGCTGAAATTGTTTCGGTATCGGAAATCCATGAATTTCTGCTCCGGAATTTCGGTAGTATAAAGTTACTTTTTATCCCCCTTTTTCGGAATTCATACATGAAAAATCAAATTTGATGGAAAATTAGTCAAAACGAGGAAAAATACCCAAAAAATTCGGTATCGGAATAAGTATTTTTTTACGGAATTTTCAGAAATTTTTACAAGAGAAATTCTAAGTACAAAGTGTATGCATTTTGTTCATATTTGTGCATACTGTACTTGATTTAAGATGACCTTTCAATTACGTATAGAAAATGAAGTATCAGATATCAGAGATACCTCCGCCCAAAATGGGAAAGTTTCACGAATCATCCCCTCAAATAATTAATTAATGCAACTGTTAGGTATGTATTTAGATATTCAAAAGTGCCAATATATGTTGAATAAAATAGTCAAATTATATAGAAATATTCCACAAAATCCAGTTAGGATCTTCAAGCAAACCTCAATCAAGCTGCCTGTTCCTAACTGACATAAATTTTACCCACGAAACAAAAAACTATGTGCAGGTCCAATAGCTCAAAACTTTTAGCTACTTTAATCGTAGAAATTTAAGCGAGACTAATTTTAGCGTTTTAGCGAGTCAGGAAAATCTTGATTTTTTTTGGATTTATTTTAGCGAATTTCAAAAGATTTTGCGTGGATAAATTTTAGCGAATACTTGAATTACATTATTGACTGAATTCGTTTTCTAGCATTTATTTGCACTGAAACCCTTCCTATTGATAAAAATGTATCAAGGCAATATAACCAGAAATTTCGCGCGGATAAATTTTAGCGATCTGTCGATTCGGCGTCACCATGCTAAATCGCTAAAATTAGTCTCGCTAAAATTTCTACGGTTAAAGTATTATTGAGCTATTAAGGTGTTAATAAACCATCCATCATATTCTTTCTACCATTTCTTAGAAAAAAAATCGTGGGTAAAAATGACGTCGCACAGAATCGAACTCCGAAATTAGTTTGTGGGTGCCTGAATAGCTACAGGGTGCAATATCAACATCATCACCCTTGAAATATCACAGAAAAATATTTTTCTTTCAGCCGATAAAACTATTTATAGCATCTGGAATTTAGCAATGCCCCTTATCTTTTTACCTAGAAAATTTTAGTCAGAAGCCTGTCGCAAAAATTTTCTGCTCTACACACAAGGGTCCTGTATTTATACATTACATTTACAAAAAGGTAACTTATCTTAGTTTAGTACATAGACATAGTTAAAATTTCTTAAAAAGGATTGTAGGTTTTCTTTTGGGAACCCCGTTTATTTTAATTATTTAGTACCCCAAACTAAATAGATTTTAAATGATCTTTGTTATAACACTGTGTCTTTACGTGTGAGGTTTTAGTTATGACCCTCTTCCCTATGTTTTACGGGATGTAAAAATTACTCAAAAAACTGGAATATTAACCGAGATACATGTCTAAAAGATTGATATTACTCCAAAAAGGTTACTGATGTTGATCTCCCATTTACAGCCCTTCAAATTGTTTATAATATCCAAAAATTGACATTCAAAGTTCAGTACTCCTCGCAGAGGAGGAACGGGGTCAGTTCTTGAATCTCAGACGTCTATGAATAATAAAAGAAGATCGGGCAATTTTTTGCATACCACAACCCCGATTTTAAGAAGTGGTATTTTAGTACACACGTGCTAGTACACGCTTTTTTATAAGAATATACTTTTTATAAGAATATTTATGATGAAATTGGCCAAAAATTAAGAATATGGTAAGAATATCGCCATCATAGAGAACCTAAGAATACCATTTTTAAAGTATTTTTACCTGTAGATTGCCAATAATACCCCAGTAACGCTCAATACTTTCAGAAAGAATGTCATTCTGTATTGGTCTTCTTGTTGGGACCAAATGTTTCCAAAAGTTTTTAATATTTTAACCAAATATACTGATACTCTACTATTGCTTTCTCAATTAACCAAACTTTTTACTGTGCGCGGAGAAAATCTTCATCAAAAAATAAAATTCGTTTTATAAAATGATGAAGAATTTTGAAAATGAAATAAAAATGTTTTTTGAGTGTACCACCACATCACCTAAACGATGTTTGAAATTTGTATCTGGAGAATTCGACCGGCCGCTCTATGTTTATTAACCAATCAGCAACATTTAAAAATGGTCATATTTGATTGCTAAGCTAGAACCCGTTTATAAGAATATTGCAATAAAATTCGAACACGATTCAGGTCTTGTATAAAAAAACTAAATAACTTAAGCAAGCAAGCAAGGCATTAGAAGAAAATCGGGTAGGTAGATAAGGGGTAAAAATATTTTCTTTCGTCAGATAATATAATCGTAAATAAATAACTGGAACTAAAAATTAACATTTTATAAAAGATACTTATAGTTCATATTATCATAGATTTTTAAAAAGTTTATCCTTGGATAAAACCAGCTTCAAGGCTCTTTTGCTGGTTGACATGGTTACAATGAGTTTACAACACAAACTCTATTTTCTACCAGAGAAAGGAGTGGTTTACAACGGTTTCCATAGTAACTCATGACGTCAATCTGTATTTGTATCTTGATCTTACTCTGTGAGAATATTCAAACAGCAGAGCCTTCGTAAATCACAAGCTTAGAACTGAACCAAATAACTGCGCAGAACAAATATTGGAATAAGGTAATCCACAGAATTTCAATATCTGGATTGGCTGTGCCACATCTCTAACCCAACCGCAGAAAATAATAAATTTTCTCAGGCATCCAATGAAGGAACGACTTGGACCCATTAGCATTAAATATATTTCATTTTTTCAACAAAAGATTGATAAGTGCCACGCCCAGCAGTACAATCCATAGAAATACTGTTCAATTTTTCGCCCCAAGTTGCATGTTTCATTTTCTGTAAAGTATAAAATTTGACTTGTAGCCTGAACTCTATTTCTTTGAAGTTTTTGAACTTCATAGAACATAAAACGTCTGTTCGATGTCGATTTTCTGTAGGGTCAATCCCTTTAGTGGACCATAAAAATTGGTAGATGGACTTTTGATCTTTTTCAGGATCATTGGTTGATTTGAAGGGAGTTTCAACGCCACCAAATTTGATATACCTGAAAAAATATGTGATAAATAAAAATCATTGAGTGCTCAAGAAAATTTAAGTGGGAAATCGAGAAATTATTTTAGATCCTAAAGTCATGGCCATGGGAAAATGCTCTGATGTATTCTCAAAATGGAAATGACCTTTTTGGAAGTGGATGAAGTATTCTAAAGAATATGTGAAAGAGGAAGTTTACTCATTTAACTCAAGTATACGCCGACCTTAAATCAAAGGTTAAGGTATCAAATCTACCGGAAAATAGCAATACCTAAGAGCGAAAGTTTTTATTTTATATTTCTTGAAGTTGTAGGTCAAAAGGATGAGTGGGGATTTCCTATTTGAGCCAGATGAGATGGAGTTTTTATAAGATACTTTAATAATTGGTCATTTAAAATAATAAAAATGACGCGTTCTTTAGGAAAAGTAACAAAATTGTTTTATTACTGGTTAACGACCAACCAAATCAAATAAGAGCTTGTAAAAACTCCATCTCGTCTCAATTGAGCTTGGGAGATTTTAAAACTCTCTAGTTTTTGTAATATAAACATGATTAACATAAAGTTGATAAACAAGTGCGCTATATCCAGTCCTCGTCTAGGCCAAAACATAATTTAATGTTTTCATAACGTAGGATATCTCTTTTGAAACAAGATACTGAGACGAAACAAAAAGTTAAGGACTGTTTGTATGGTGGCTCCTTAATACTGACAAAAAATCACAAATTCTAAGCCCTCAATGGTGTTATTGAGAGTAAAAATAATAGATTTTTAATGTTCTTGTTGAATTTCATAACAGCTCATTCATCTGAACATGGCATTTATCCTTTGATCAGGTTTAAGCGCTTGACGCAATCGATAACTGACGAAAACTCGAGCCTGTGGGAAGAATTAACCACTCAAATCTAGATTATGTGAGAAAAACAAATCTCATACATTGATAATGAAGCCCCGTCTAAATCTTACTTCTGTCAACCTGATTGATGATGGTATGTCTGAATAATCTGAACAGCACTAGATATAAGCCGAAGTAACAGGACTTACAATAATTCCATATTCGGTGCAATTTCCATTTTAACAGTGTAGTCTGCAGCTGAATATAATTTCAGGGTCTGTTCATTTGTGAAGCGTTCTCCGTCCTGTTTGAAGCAAGCTGGAGTGTCATCTTTATCACGTGATATGGTGAATGAAGCTTTGAACTGCGTTTGACTGCCATAAGAAGCGATGTTCTGTTTGTTGTTGCCGTTGTTGATATTGCTGTTCTGACTGCTTGTTAAGTTATTGTTGCTCAGACTGGACCTCGACTTCCGATCTGGTAAAAAAGAACAGAAATTCTTAAATTATCTGGTCAGTACACATTCGACACAGAGTGTTTCGACATTACTTTAATGTTATATAAACGTTATGACCGTAGGTAGTAACAAGGTTTTGTTACACCAAATGTGTTTCACACAAGATCTCTTTAGATCCTAAATATTTTACCGGTGAAAATTTGAAGCTCGAAAAAAACAAACCTTTGAAAAAAAGGAAAACTGGTAAAAATGCAACTATTTCAATGAATCGCTAAAATTATTGTTCTTAAAGCCCTGCATTACGAATACAGTAGCAAAAAGTCGTTTTACCAGTTTTCGTTGCCATTTATTGCACGGCAAATAAAATCAAGAACAACAACACATCTACAAAAAGCACATCAAAACAAAAAGTTGTTTATTGTTTCAACACACTATAGAAACCACTGACCACCGAAACCATCAGCGTCCAACTATAGATTGTCAAAAATTATTACGATATTCCTTTTTTACAAAGTCACTCTTTGGAGGTCTCTCAGTAATATTGACTTAAGTTAATTCTTTTCACGAGTATGTTCAACAATGTTTGTATAGCCACTCAATTTGGATTAATCCTCCTCGACCGACATCAAAACAAGGATGACGTTTTATACAAAATTCACAAAAACAGTTAAATTTTCTCCTCTTGACTCCACTGACCAAACACAAATAAACTTTCTGTGTCTAGAGATGATTTTCTTTGATTGATGAATGGTCAAAACAAAAATGACGTCATAGACAGTTTTCAGTCAGAACACCACCAAAAAAATTGAATTTTTTAGGACAGATAAAAACGAGGATAAGAATTCGATCAGTTTTAAAAAGGAAACCATCCACATATGTTGCTTGATGATTTGAAGTTTTTTCTTCGTATTCTTTTCTTAGTATTCTTTTTCTCTTATATAATTCTACGTTCCTTTATTTTTATTTTTTTATAACTACGACTGTATTCTGATCGATTTTGATAAAAAAAATTCTTTCCTCGTATGTCCTTTTCTTCTTTTTATCTTTAAGTATGTCGAATTAACTGCTTTTTTTCTTCTTTGCCCTTTTTAAAGCCTTTGATACCAGACACTCCTGGATGTTTACTTTGTGTACAAATGTCACATTGTCAAGAAAAACTCATCATTGAGTAAAAAGCGTTACATTAGCTTGGTAGTCATCAAGTCATTTGCTCACTTCTTGGTGAAAACATAAATCAATATCAATCAATCAATATCAGTCAATCCCATCAAAATTATTGTTTTAGTCCCCTCAAAAGAACATAAGCTTTACAATGAAATTATTCAAAAAAAAAGGCTATTTCCTTTTTTTTGAAGAGGATGAACTAGCCTTTTTGACATTAATTAATTTTAAGAAAGATTTCGAAAGATTAAACCTTTTGTCCATGACGTCATATATCCATATTTTTGAAGGAAAAAAGAGCCCCATATGGGTTGATTAGGGGGGAGAGAATGTAATTAATTATTAATCATTATTGACACTTAGTGATGATTAATTGAAAAGGAGGGGATGATGACAAAATAGGTACTCTGTCTTTGTTTTGAGTTACTCATTTGAAGAATAAAGGAGTGGCAGTGATTTACCAAGAGTACGTGACAAACTCATGTACAAAGCAAAAGTATAATCAAATAATTCCATATTTGGTGAAAATTTTCAAAATCACTTTTTCAATGATTGCCCCAAAGATTTAGCTTCCTTTTTGTGAAAACAGTTAAATTTTCTCCTCTTGACTCCACTGACCAAACACAAATAAACTTTCTGTGTCTAGAGATGATTTTCTTTGATTGATGAATGGTCAAAACAAAAATGACGTCATAGACAGTTTTCAGTCAGAACACCACCAAAAAAATTGAATTTTTTAGGACAGATAAAAACGAGGATAAGAATTCGATCAGTTTTAAAAAGGAAACCATCCACATATGTTGCTTGATGATTTGAAGTTTTTTCTTCGTATTCTTTTCTTAGTATTCTTTTTCTCTTATATAATTCTACGTTCCTTTATTTTTATTTTTTTATAACTACGACTGTATTCTGATCGATTTTGATAAAAAAAATTCTTTCCTCGTATGTCCTTTTCTTCTTTTTATCTTTAAGTATGTCGAATTAACTGCTTTTTTTCTTCTTTGCCCTTTTTAAAGCCTTTGATACCAGACACTCCTGGATGTTTACTTTGTGTACAAATGTCACATTGTCAAGAAAAACTCATCATTGAGTAAAAAGCGTTACATTAGCTTGGTAGTCATCAAGTCATTTGCTCACTTCTTGGTGAAAACATAAATCAATATCAATCAATCAATATCAGTCAATCCCATCAAAATTATTGTTTTAGTCCCCTCAAAAGAACATAAGCTTTACAATGAAATTATTCAAAAAAAAAGGCTATTTCCTTTTTTTTGAAGAGGATGAACTAGCCTTTTTGACATTAATTAATTTTAAGAAAGATTTCGAAAGATTAAACCTTTTGTCCATGACGTCATATATCCATATTTTTGAAGGAAAAAAGAGCCCCATATGGGTTGATTAGGGGGGAGAGAATGTAATTAATTATTAATCATTATTGACACTTAGTGATGATTAATTGAAAAGGAGGGGATGATGACAAAATAGGTACTCTGTCTTTGTTTTGAGTTACTCATTTGAAGAATAAAGGAGTGGCAGTGATTTACCAAGAGTACGTGACAAACTCATGTACAAAGCAAAAGTATAATCAAATAATTCCATATTTGGTGAAAATTTTCAAAATCACTTTTTCAATGATTGCCCCAAAGATTTAGCTTCCTTTTTGTGAAAACCCAAAATCAAAATTTGAAAAATGAAAAAACGTCCCTGAAAATTCAACCTGGGAAAAAGTGTGCCAAATTTTAGCCAAATGCAACTATTTTAGAAGTCTCCAGGCTGTCCTAAAGTTTTTGTGACAGATAGACAGTCAGACAGACAGCCGGACGGAAGGACATGAAGAAAGCAATTCAGAACTGTTGATGAAGGCCAAAACCCACCTTTGCAAAAGAAAAATTTTGAACCCAAAACTAGTGAAACCAATCCAAAGAAAAAATATACGACAAAATCAATATGGTAAAGATCATTGATGGAAATAGTTCAAAACAAGTGCTCGAATACTACCACTATCAAAGCCTAGTGTAAAAACTGCCACTTAGTAGACATCCATCAACCCAATGCCACACACCTAAATAACCATTTCCGTCCGACATACACATTATAAAAGACAGACAGACAGACAGACAGACAGACAGACAGACAGACAGACAGACAGACAGACAGACAGACAGACAGACAGACAGACAGACAGACAGACAGACAGACAGACAGACAGACAGACAGACAGACAGACAGACAGACAGACAGTGTCAGATCCTAGCTCAACTTAAGCTGAGAATTTAATTTTCTATTTGTAAAAATGAAACCAACTATATGACTTAATCTCATAACAGATCATCCATTTTGCGCACCGTGGGGGCTTGGCGAATATCTAAACCAAAAAAATCATAGTGACTTTGCTATTTGCTTTAAAACAAAAGCAAAAGCAACCGGGTTCTAATATTTATGTATAAAATTTGTTTTCATTTAGCCAGCCATGGCGCTGAGAAGCTCATTTATTCATCACGAATCAAACGGAAAAAGATCAAAGAGACCCACAAACCTGGGCAGATTTTGTTACGGAGCTATGGCCTTTAAGCTTTTTTCACATGTACGTAAAATTTTACTTAAGACTTTGAAGAATGGGGAATTTCCCTAAGCTTATGTAGTGTTTTAAGGCCTTTTGTAGAGTTTGCTTACGTTCAAAAAGTTTTGAACGGAAGGAAAAGTCACGTAAGAACCTCTTAATCAACAAAAACTCTACATAATATCGGGGAAATTCCCAAAGGACAGCCTTACGAACGATTTTTCGTACGGTCTAAAGTAAGATTTTACGTACATGTGAAAAAAGCTGGGTCTTACGTGACTTTTCCTTCCGTTTAAAACTTTTTGAACGTAAGCAAACTTTACATAAGGCCTTAAAACACTACATAAGCTTAGGGAAATTCCCCACCTTCAAGGTCTTAAGTAAAATTTTACGTACATGGGAAAAAAGCTTTAGAGTGTCTACGTGGCATGCGTGGAGTATCAGAATCTGCTTGGAGATTAGCTATGCTTACAGTGAACTCTCGCTAATTCGAACTTCTATTATTCGAATTTTTCTATAAATGGAACTCATTTCCAATTCCCGTCAAAGGGTAACACTCGTAAAAAAGTCTCTGTAATACACCTTTTCGACCGTAGCCGCCAATTACCGCACGGGCATTTTTTCGTCCGCTTTACGACCCTAAAACCGTCCCAGTCTTTTTTTCGCACCTAAAGACAATAGAAAAAAGTATAAAAAAAAGGATTGGATCGAGTTTATGGTGATAAATTAAATAATAAAGTGGTATGCACCTGACCACAGTCGAAAAGGTGTATTCCTGTACTACCCTCTGTTGTTCAAAAGGATTGGAATTCCCATTCCAGTTCGTATTAGCGAGAGGTAACTATAGTACCAAGCTAGCGATGTTCACATTATCAAAAATTTGATAAACGAGCGTTACAGACGTCGTTTCCCATATCCCATCCTGCATCTTCTATCATTTTCAAAGGGGATGTATACAACGAACTCTAGACTGGGCTAGCCATTTGGATGTGTTAAAGTAAAGTCGCAAACTTATTTACGTTTCCACTCAGCTCTCATAAAACTATTTGTAATCTAAAACAAATCCACCATTTCCCTTTGTTATAGGTAGGGGCAAGGGCTGACCATGCAGTCTAATCCAGTCTTTAATTTAAATTTTGTTGGATTGCACCATGAATACTTACTTTCAGGAGTAAAGGTACTTTTGCGATTTTCCACATTAGAGTTATTCCGTCTAGTTGGCGGTGGACCACCAGACTGCACAGCAGCCGATGCTCGCATAATAGGCATGGCTGCAGGTTAGTTTATTGCTGTCACAGAACTGTTGTTGTTAGGGAGAACTAAATCATATGAACGGATTTGGACTCTCTTTTAAAAATAAGCCATTTTGAGACGTCTCTTTCCTCTTTGAATAACAAATCAACCCCAATAAATAAACCCAAAAGTCATAAAAATCTATTTTTTAATGAAATATTCAGTATTTGAGAGTGGGATTATTTTATTTGACGCGATCTTAATAACCCAAACTTTATATTCTGATTATTTTTTTCATTTTTTCAAAGCTATAAGAGATGAGAAGATAAGTATATATTGAAAATATAGCCATAACAATAAGTCTCTTTTACATACATCAGAAAAGAACATCCAAAATTATTCCCTTTTGCTTCCTGCAGTCGAATAAAAAAATCTTAGGGTTTATAAAATATTTAGTACTAAAGCTACTAAAACGGCCTGCCCTTGATATAAAGTGCAGTTGAACTTACTATAATATATCCCTTTCCTCTCTCTATTATCTGTCTTTTCGTTTAAGAAAACCACATTTGGGGATTCTTTCTACAAAAAGATGGCTCCTGCAGGCCAAAGACTCCACCTATTTCCAAATAGACTTTCCCAACATCATATTCCTTCATAACTCTTTCTACAAAGCACAGCTCGACAACCTTCAAAACAAGGAGTGGAAAAAAGCAAATAATGCAGAGTAAAGTAGAAAAACAGTTCAAAAGACTTGTGAGAGGAGGCTGAAGAGTACAGAGGGGAAAAGAGAAGAATAGATTAAAAATTAAGTACGATATAAAAATTACAGTTTCCCATATTTTTCACACTTTGTTTTCTTTTATTCATTGGAAGAAAATGAGGAGAAGGAAGATCGACGCACGGGGTGATTCTTCTACTGAACGAGTCGACTTGAGGACTAACCTACAGTCTGTTTAATATATCGTTTGAAGACCATGTTCAGACGTTACGGTTCCGTTCCGTTCCGAAACTAAATGGTTCCGAAACAAGTGTGAACGTCAGAATTCGAAACGTCAAAAAAGAAGACGTTACAAAGCAAAACAGATCGAAACAGATCATTTCGCTCCACTTTTTTCATCGGAACGGAATCGCTCCGTTTTCTTGCTCCGAAACGTTCCGAAACCAATATGAACACACTCGATCCGTAACGAAAATCATACCAGGGCAAAACGGAACAGTAAAGTGGGAACGAGGTCTGAGTAACGAGTCTTAAGAACGACAATAAAAGAGGTAAACACCTTTCCGAAACAATGAATTCAAAATATCGTGAATTTGATATTTTGAACTTAAGTTTTGAAACCAATTATTCAAATAATGATTTTAACTGACTATACCTTGTAGCAATTTTCCTTTACTAAAAGAAAAGACTGCAAAAAAGAAGACTATATAATGAAAATTTAATAGGAAAGCACTAAGAATTTGCTGCATTGTAATTATTTCTTATGGTTTATTCTTAATGGTTAAAAGCTTTAATTGGGCTCAAAATAAAAAGAGATTGAAAAAAACATCAACCAGCAAATACCATTTAAAAGAAGATGATTTCACGAAAAGAAGAAGAAGAATCTTTAATCCCACTACAAAGGAAACGTAGTAACCACAAGCGGAAAGTCCAACAAGTCCTTTTAGGCCCTTTATACATGGTGAACAAGAGAAGCAAGGCACTGCATGAACAGATTTTCCAAGTCATTCGCTCAACATCGGTCCACCCAACCAGGGGAGTCATAACATAACAAAGTATAAGACAAGTTGGAAAAAGGAGGAAAAGAGAGGAAGAAAAATAGAAAATGGATAACAGAATTATCTTCACGGAAAAAAAAGAAAGCAATCTATCATTGGTTGAAGCTCACATTTTGAATTTCACACGATTAAGCACTTATTATACTTAATCATATTTACTTAGGGGTATGAAAAAGCAAACGAAAAAGATGAAAAAATGAAGACGAGAAGATCTTTCTCAATGAGAATGTTGATA
Source organism: Clytia hemisphaerica (assembly GCF_902728285.1). Lineage (NCBI taxonomy): Eukaryota > Metazoa > Cnidaria > Hydrozoa > Leptothecata > Clytiidae > Clytia > Clytia hemisphaerica. The sequence goes on from NW_027103497.1 coordinate 320,021, forward strand.
TAATTAGGAGAATGAAAAGAAAGAGGGAAAGAGAAGGGAGAGTGTTTGGATGTAAACAGACTCCTTCAAGTATGAAAACTGGCGAGCATGTTTCCTCCCTCTGTGCTAAAGAAGCCTAAGGAAGTGATCAAATACTGCCTTTTGAGCTGTTTTGAGACCTAAAAACCAAAGTTTGATCACTCAAGATTTACAAAATACTTATAGATTAACTATTATAACAACTAACGTACTAACTTGAATATTCATCCTTGGAAAAGGAAACTCTCTCCGATTTTTCGACCCAGATCCCTGGACGTATATTATATCACCCTAGACTCTTCTTATACAAACATACGTTTCTAATATAAATGAAGATCACAGGCTTTAGAATTCGAAAACAGGAAAGCCAAGAGAAACCAAGGGAGGAGAAGATCATTGAAAATTGAAGAAATAAGAAGAATGAAAAAAAACATGAAACCATAAGCAGATTGACATTACGAAAGAAAACCAAGAAAAAGCCGAATTTTGACGTCCTAATCGTATTACAAGAAAAATTTCACACCAACTTTTAACCATAATCACCGTAAGAATTTCTCACTAATTCCATTACGAAACAAGAAGAGAGAGAGGAATTTCTCTATACAGTGTGTAATATTTCACATGTGCAAAATATGACCGCGTTGACTTTTGGGGGACTGGGTAAGCGTCGGGAGAAAAATCAAAACAAAACGGCCAAGAATGGAAAGTCAAAAAATAGAGCAAAAATATACACAAAAATTTTAAAATCGAATCATATTTTGTACACATGTACGGAGTATTCAATCTTATCCTTAGAATTATTTCTGGTAAGTTTTCTAACAAATTCTGAATAATCTTTTCAACGTTAATCACCACTCAACTTTACTAGTCAACGTTTACTAAATACTCTTCAACTGAACCAAGTCAGCTGATTCTTTCTTCAACATAAACACGTTTAAAAACTCCTCACTTAGGACAATATTTTGAAGAATTTACAAAATAAAGCCAGAAGTTCTTCTCTTTTTTTACGTCAATATCACAGCTAGTAAGAGAATAATTGATTATGCGAAACTAGGTAGGGTATCCTTGAAAGCCTTTTTAAAGAAGTCTTTCAAAAATAAGGGTGATTAATTAATACAACAAATTGCCCAAAATCAAATTGTAGCAATTTCAGTCTAGGGCAAACAGTGTTAAGAGATCTTGTTCATAACAGCTATTATTAATTTGGGGTATGTTATACAGTGGCTAACTTGCTTATATTTTGAAAAATCTCGAAATTCAAATTTATCATTAAAAGATATTTTTTAAGGAAAACAATCTCAAGTCACTTTTCCGTCAGATTGGACTTTTGATTAGTTGACAGTTGAAAAAAAAATGGAATGTTATTTTATGGTGAATACAATTAAATTTGCCTCGTTTTCATGCCAAAGTCTTGCGCTATTTTGGCTAAAATTTTTACTACCTCCATAAACACACTATAGCCTAAATGAGACATTTGATAAGAATTAGCCGTTCTATATGCTTGAAAATTAAAAAATAGTTGGTTGTCTCTAAATCGCTGAAACCGAGAAAATGGAGCAAAACAAATCACAAGCACACTAATTTATACGCCTCTGTCTATATTTAATCATTGATATAATTATCACAAAAAAATACTTGGGGATAGGATGACTGTATAATAGTGCTTGACCTAAGTTCGAAATAACTGTATTGTACTGGGACTTTCAGTTATGAGTTAGTTCATCTAATGTTTCCAGCTCACCCAAACAGAGACTTATACGCGTGCGTAATTTATCGTTCTTAAACCACTAGTCGTTAAAAAGCGTAAAGTACAAAAAGTAATGAATATGTAGGGGTGGTAGTCACTGACCACAAGGTCGCGGTTTGGGACGACAAAATATTTCGTTCTTTGATAATTAGGTTTAGGGTTAGGATTTGTCGTTCTTTTTGTCGCTTTTTAATAGCTATTTGTCGTTCTTTTTAGATGGTCTGGAAACATTAAATGAACTGTCTCTCATACGAGAGCACCAGCTTCACTGTTTTTTTTTGTTGTTTTTTTTTTGCGTTGAAGTTTGCAAAAATCGATTTTGGGTGGAATATTTCTATCCTGTACGAGATCAATTCATCATGTAACAAGTGTAACTAACTGGTTTACAATTTAATTCGAAGCTTAATATTACAGTCTATTCAAGAAATTCAATTTGACGTGGCTACATCTTCTGGCTTAACTTTAAATCAATACTCAGGAGTTAATCTATATAAACAAATCATTATCGTATTCATCTACTGGGGAGGTCTCAAAACATCCCAAAATGTGATTGCAGAAGTAGAAAACTGACAAGGTCAAGACCTTTCCTTTCTGGAAAAAGAGGAAGGTTTTGGTTTCGATTCTCATTATCACCAGACACAATCATATCATCACACACATCTTGACATCATATTTTTCAAAAAAAATGAAATTATCAAAACTTGTCAAAACCTTAGACAATTCCATTTCTCTTGTAGTTAGTAAAAGACAAACGAAAACCAAAACTTTTGAAAATAAAGAAAAAATATTGAAAACGAAAATATAATTCTACAAAAATATTTCAAAGAAGAGTGGACGTAAGACTGAACTAAAAACAGATCATTTTCGATGAATTTCAAGAGAAATAGAATATAGAAAAATAGAATATGCAGAGTGAAACAAAGATGAAAATGAGAAAGAAAATATTTCCCCTCTTGACGAAATGACAATAAGTCCTTCTTTCCTCATTTACATTTGATGAAAGTCCATCCAAAAGGACAAGTTTACAAATAATTGGCAGGAGGTTAAATTCTAATCACATTTTATTATACCAACAAATAAAAAAGAGCTAAGCTGTCCAATTCTTTCACAACAGCGCATTTTATTTTTCACCTCGTATTATTTCCCCTCTTTCGTACTTCACTTGAGCGCTTTATTATTCTCTCCTTTAGCAACAAGAGAAGCATAACATACGCGATGAAAATCAAAAGGCTCCTGCATAGAAAACTCGTAAAATATTTAAAAGCATGTTCTAAATTGAGGAAGAAATGAAGAAATTCCTCTTGAAGTGGTTATGTGTCTCGAGTCATATTTGATTGTTTCACCGCATAAGGTGTCCGAAAAAGTTTTTCGGACAGAATTTCATTGACTTTGTCATATTTTCTACTGAACCAAATCTCTCAGAAAGTTGTGTAAATATTCAGAACTAGGAACTCAAAGAGCAAAGTACATCAGTTGCCCGTTCACCACGCACTTCCAAGTGAAGTCAGGACGAACTCGGGATGTATCACGCACAACACGTTTGAATATCAAATTACAATCACATCGAAAAATCAATTATGCAACCACGCCAGAAAATACCTCACTCACAACACGTTTTTTTTTATCAGAACAATTTTATGAAAACATAAGGCTCTGTTTTGGCCAGACCATAAGAACAAACGAATAAAGAGCATCATGTAGGAAAAAAAAATGTAGGAGCCGCCAAGCCATAGCCAAAATTTACTGGCTTACGAGAAAAAGCGTGTATCATACTAGCGGGATTAAAACCGAACACCGGTAAACGCTTAGACAACAACCAGGATACAAAAACACATTTAGAAGACTCTAGCTTCTCTTATTCTAAAATGTTGTAGATTCGACCTGATAATTCTCATTTGCTGTTTTGAATTTTAGTTTTATTCCTTGAGAAAAAAATACATGTTTTTTTATAAGAATATCCCAAAAAATTTAAAGCCTTGGGATGTTCTTAAATTTTTGAGTTTTAAGCTTAAAAATATTCTTAACATGTTCTTATTTTCGCCAATTTCAGTATTTTTTGTCCATTTTCCTAAGAAAAATTAAAATGTTCTTAACATTTTGGCTATTGAAGCCTTATGTTCTTATATAGTTTGTTCTTCTAAAAAACGTGCATAAAAGATTCTGTCTGAAAATCATTCGAAGAAAAGATGAAAATCGAAGGAAAAAGAATGCATACAAAAATAACTGAAGTATGAAATTTAGTCACAACAAAGGTATTGTCTCAAGTAAAAGGATCCATAAACAATTCTTATCATTCGTTTTCCTCATCCACTATGCTAACAGATTTTGTACTTAAATTAAAATAGATGGATTACTCTGAAGGCGTATATCTAAATGAGTATGAGTTTTTTTTTATAGACGGGAAAGAGAGGAATAAACCACAGTTTCAGCTGCATCGGAACCCTGAAGATCGAATCTAGTTTTCATCGAGTTAGTCTAATAGAAAACATACCAAAAATAAGGGCCATTGCAGCTAGCCTTTGACGGTGAAAGGACGGTTCATTCTAATTGTAAAATCAAGAAGAAAGTGAAATTTTCTCGATAAACATCGAGTCTTGTTCAATAAGTTCCGATAAGGAGCAAAAATTTTAAACAGTTTGAGAAATGACGTGACAGTTTTCCTTTAATTTTTATTTCGATTGAAAAATCTACCAAACTAAACATGAACTTTAAATCGAACACATAATAGAGGTAGGTGTGTGAAGGGTGCTCCTTCCTGATGCTCCTTCCCAACCTCAAAAATGCTAGATTTGAACTTAACTAAACGATTAAATAGAAGTACTGTAAAATCATGCATAGCTTTACGATCACTCAAATAGATATTAACCAAAGCCAATCGAAATCCAGGTTCCGTTGACACTGCACTACGCCATTACTCTAAGGTTCCAATTAACCTCTTCCACCGCTTGTTGATTTTCGAATTTTTTTCGGACACTCCCCGGACCCTTTCGGACCTTAGAGTATCAAGCTTAACACCAAATACGAATTCATCTATTGCCCTCAATCTTTCACAAAATCTACTTACTCCAACCCTCGGAAAGCCAACTTTTTACAGTGTTTTTATAAAAAAATTGGCAAAATTAGATACTAATTTCAAAATATTACATGATTTAAAAACTGGAAATAATTGTTTATATGAAATTCACACCAAAAGCTTTATTGTACATTTTCAGAAAAATATTATTCAATTTTTTTTACCTCTCTGTTTGAAATACTAACCCACCCTTATTTCTTACTTGTCCCTTTATAAGGCCTTTTTACCCTGAAATCGATTTTTGGGGAGGCTTTACCACTCATTTTAGAAAGGTTGCTCATAATATGTTTGACCAAGGCCGAAAATGGCAAAAATAGTCCATTTTTGAAATAATTACTCACAATAAACGAATATAAACAAAAAAAAATTGCAGAGTGGTCAATACCTTTTTGCGTTGGTTGTTTGTTAGCCTGTTCATTTCGACGTTTATGATTGGACGAGATGAGTATAAGTCTTCTCATTGTAAATTAACGTATGAGTAGTATTAACTAATGTTGAGACTAATTCTTCCAACAAAATACGATAGTTTTCAGCAATATGTATTATGTCAACTCCAAGCAACAACAATTTCAATAATATCAATCAATCAATGGAGTCTATGCTCGCATCTCACACCATCAAAAAGAGGACAAAAAGCTTATCAAGAAATCCTATACATGTGAGGGACGAAATGTTTTATTCTTTTCCTTTTGTGAGGTCTGACCAAATTATATAAAATAAGCGACCTCTAATTTCTCTCTAAGTCATAAATTTAGTGGCTTTTTGTTTTTTTACGTAAGACTTTGTGCCCTTACTCAACCCGTCCATCTTTATAAGCAGAATAGAAAGCTTAGCATATTTAAGCGATAAAACCCTATTCGAAATAAACTTGTAACGGCCTTTCTCAAAGCATGAATTGGGTGGTTTTGAGCAATAGCATTCTTGGTGACCATAACGTAATTTCGCCCATTGACTTTTAACGACATTCCCTTGGATATGAGCATGGACTCATCCTTGACCGCAATGACATTAATTTACACACAATTTAATGTTTTTAGTTTTCAAAAAGTATTTTATTAATCTATTCCAGATGGGGATACTGATATCCTATCTATATTTTCTTATAAGAAAAGTACTTCGAACAGTGCAGACAGAACACGTACGGACCTATTTGAAAATTGAGAGATTAAAACCTTTTGTGTAAAAACATGGCAACTCAAGTACAGACTCAAGTATTGTGTCGCAATAAAATACATCATGCACTCTTGGCAAATCCCCTTTACAAGCTCCATAGGAACCTTTTATCATGAGAAATTCAAAAAAAGGAACATCATCTACCACCAACAACCATCAAAGAATCAAAACACAGATCCACTTCATAAACATTCAAACGCAAAGCACGAAGACAAAGAAATTGATGGTAGGTAGAAATGTCCATCAAATACTAAACAGCAAACAAGATTGCAAGCTTTCTCAGCTCTCATGTGAAGTCTTGTGAAAGAATTGCAGCTGATTAAAACAAATTCCACTTAGCCATAATTTTATGAAATTATTTACAGATATTAGAAGACTCGAATGTATAAAAAAATATTTCACACGCAATTTTTAAAATCACGCAGATGGATCTCATGCAACTACTTCAGACAGGGGTGAGACAAAAAAAACAAATAGAACTTAAAATATATTAAAAACAGAATCAATCTTACCTTAGATGGTTTGTTGCTGTGAAGCCCTCGACATCTATCCACATTATCTTGAACATGCAAATGAGTCATTCTAACCTAAATAAAGATAAAAATATACAGTTGATCAAGGGCAAAACACCGAGGCCTACCAGACATGGAAATTGGATTGATGAATTTGAATAGTATAAACATACCTTTTTAAGACTGGCTAAAAATGTTTACATGGAAAAATGTGCAATTTTCTTCAACATTCCAATCCTTTGTTCCAGAAAGCAAACTAGATGCATCACGTTCATCACCGTTATCAAAAATTGCAATGATAGACAGAGTGTCATAAAAAAGGTTCAAAAATATTTTTATTTTAAAAGACCCGAAGCAAAAGTGACGAATTTAATCAACCATGACTTTCTAGGACTTATTCAAGGCTGATTGGTTAATAAACTTGTAGCCAGTAAAATCTCTTCTTTAGTCCTATTTAAATCTTCGCCGTTGATTTTGAGCTTTTTTGTAATTAGCATAACATTATAGATTGATAGATAATATATAATAAAGTAAAAGAACTCAAAACTTTGCTCTTCCAGGCCTACAATCGAGAAGGAAATCATAGTTTTAAAATCTCAAAAACTAATGCAAAGTAGAGAAATGAAAGTACAAAAACTTTGATGAAAATCATCTTGATGTATGTATAACAATACAATAAATTACAAATAACATGGTTGTTTTTGTCATACAGTAATCAAGTTAAAATTTTTAGGCTTTTTTAAGATGCATTAAATCAATATTTAGGAGGCTTATTAATAAAGGGCAACAAAAATTTCAGGCCAAAATGGTGGTAAGGATGGTAAGTGAAGTGGTAGGTAAGGGTAATGGTGGTAAATCAGAAATTTTGACTTTCTAAAATTCATCAAAAGTTTGACATTCGAAGGCGTCCTGTGGCCTCAGTTTGGCTTCAATTGCCTCAAATCATATAGTAAATGACACAGAATTTCATGTTATTACGTTAGAAGGTCAGAATCCCTGATTGAAACTTTCGCAGGGTGTCCGAATTAGATAATGTAGTGTTTCTTTTTTAATCATGAGAATCTATCATTTAATGTTCTAATAAGTATAATATTTCTTGATGAGATGCTTTACTGGCTTTCAAATCTTTTTGTAAACTTGTGTATGTTTTGTATACTTTCCAACTAAATCCAACCACAGATTTCTGTTCCTCTATTTTTGCATGATTATCCATGATGACATTGAAATATGCTATCCCCCCTTTCTAGCACAGGGAGTAAGGACCTTTCTCGCAATTTTATTTCATAATACTGCGCATGCGTAATTTTCAACCGGTAGTGGATATTTAATGGCTAGAACCAAGTCAAATAATCCGGGAGGGGTGGACTCACTTTTTCCGTCGGGGTTGTGGAGGGTCTAATCCATTTTTTTGATTAGACGAAAATGTGACGTTCTTTAGTGACGTATTGTGACGTTCTTTAATGACGTATTTGTCGCTTATTGGGTCACTACCAGTTAGGGTCAGGGTTGGACTCGAGAGTCACAACTGAGTGCCCTGGACCCATTTAGAGTCACTTTAGGGTCAATTGGACCCACTGACAAAATTGAAAAACTTCGTTTTAGTAAGATTTTAGATTGCTGCGAATAAGGTCCTTTCTTCCCCTCCTAGATGAACCTCCCCTTTCTAGATGAGCCTCCCCATTTTGAACCCCCCCCCCTTTCTACAAGAAATTCTCTTAATCCCCATTTTTGCGATTTTCAGGATGAGATCTGCAACTTAAACGAAAATTGTCTCTTCTTATAACTTATTTTTAACAATTTTTGTTATAATAAAAATTATTATAATAAAAAGCTTACCCATTCATTATCAATATTTTTGATTTGAAGATAATTACTTCATGGAATAAAAAGATATAGCCAAATCTTGTCAGGGGGCAGTTTAGGGAAACCATCCAGAATCCTGCCATTCTATAAGCCAGCAAAAACTGGCCAGCCCAATATGAACGCCAAAATGCCCAATATGATCTTCCAACAGAAGGCGAGCTAGTTGCCGCGCAAGTTACGTCATGCACTCCACCGCAGCGCACAACGTAGCGTGTTTCAATGAATATCTAGGCTAAAAAAAGTGCAAAAAGACACGAACGCCATTTTTTAATGAGTGATGTTAGGATTGTTTTGATTGCGGCTGCGTACAGGAACTCACCAAATGTTCCTAACAGGGGGGGGGGTCGGTAGTAAAATCTCAGACATAATGACGTTTACTACGGTGGTGGTGTGACGAAAAACCGAGAAAAAAATTTTACTACCCAGGGTATAGTTAATACTAAAATGGGTGGTATCTATGTGTTAAATGTTGAAAAAATTTTACTACCTGGGTAGTTAAAACTGGTAAAATTAGCAAATTTTAGCTATTTTTCAGGAGAAAGTTTTGGTACACAAATTTGCTAATTCTCCCACTTTTCCAATTAAAAAGTCAAAGTTTTGGTCTAAAAAAGTTGTAAAAACCATAAAAGTTGTAAAATATCTTACTATTTTTCTCACCTCTAAAGAGGTTCCTTGAAAGTTGTGAAGATGTGAAAAATAGGACTTTTCCAAACTTTCCCAGCCAACAACAGCAATCATTTGGATTTGCAAAGTTTTGGTATTTTGGTGGGAAAATAGGATCTATGATGTCATAATTATTCCAGACTCGGCTGAAAATTATGCGTATCATCCTCCAATAGCAATTTGAATAAAGAACTTTCACTTTCGATTTCATGAAAGAATAAATTAAAGTGGGCATAAATTAAGGTCACCTTTACTTGAAAAATATTATGTAAATATTTTCTATTTCATGCTACCATGTTGCAACCATGGAAAAACCCCCATTTTTACAAACATTTACAAAGTTTTGGTTAGGAAAGTTGTAAAAGTGTGAAAGATTGGAAATGTGGTAAGTTTTTTTCCGAAAACATTCTCCTGTTTGTAATTCTTTTAATTTTTTGGATGACTTTTCTGAAAAAATCTGAAAATTTCTATAATTTGAAAAAATTTTCTGTTGAAAAGTTGTTTGCTGCAAACAAAAAATTCTCGAAATTTTTTGTCAATATAAAAGAGACTTTTTAATTCCAAGGGCAAAACATTAATTTTTGCACTAAGTGAAAAGATGTGTAACAGAAATAATCATTTTTTTGCTTTTTTTGTAAAATCAGTCCGAAAAGCAACCAAAAAATAGGTGGTCTCCATGACAAATTCAGGCCAATTTGCAATTTGGGCCCAAAAACTTTTACTACCAGGGTAGTAAAATACCTCTTCCAAGAGTCTGGGTGGTGGTATGTAAAAATTTGTAAAAATCCTTTTACTACTCATATGTGACTCCCCAAGTACCTGTAAAGTACCTGAAAATGGGACCGATCTTTAGACAGTCTTTTAAGGATCGGTAAATGACCGGTAAAAATTTACTAAAAGGCTGCTACGAGTCTAGTTAATTTAGTTGCCGCTGCGAAGCGTCCGGTCCTAGACCGGCCCCAGACCGGCCCTGATCGCCCAGTCGACATCCTTTTACAACAATTTTTTCATGTAATCGTTACTAAAAATCACTAACTAGCGGCCTGGACCGGTCTAACGAACGACCCGGACTGGTCTGACAAACGACCCTACACGCTACGTTGTGCGCTGCAGTGGAGTGCATGACGTAACTCGCGCGGCAACTAGCTCGCCTTCTGTTGGAAGATCATATTGGGCATTTTGGCGTTACCACCCTCGAAGCAGCGGGCGCCTTTGTCTTTCCGCAACTCTTTCCACCATTTTAGATGGCCTTAACAATAGATCCAAAAGGGCGCCATAATCTTGGAAGATAATTTGTTTTGGACTCCGGCTTTGGGAAGTAGCAATGTTTTTGGTTGTTTTCGATGGAAAATGGTAAGAAACTTAAGTTCACAATAAGTGTCATTTAGTTTTTGCTGGCTAATTGATTGCAGGATCAACAATTTTTTACAACAATTTTTTCATGTAATCGTTACTAAAAATCACTAACTAGCGGCCTGGACCGGTCTAACGAACGACCCGGACTGGTCTGACGAAGTACCCTGACCGGTCTGACGAGCGGTCAGGACCGGTCTAACGAGTGGTCAAGACCGGTCTAACGAGCAGCCACGAGCGTCTAGAAGCGGCCGGGACCGTTTGCCTGAATCGATTTCTCCCCATTTTACCCTACGCCAAACACATGTGCCCCTGGATAATAACCCAATTCCTAGCCAATCTGCGATACATAACCACACCCAACCAAACCACTCCCATACCCAACCCTACTAGGTGACCTGCAGGTCCTGACACTATTCCCGCATACCTGATCCGAAATATTTATTTGTGTCTTTCGCTTTTACTCAGGCTGGAATTAGTGAACAGCACGCCAAACATATTCGGCGTGAGTAATTAGTTTTGCCGTATTGGCGTAAGGAGTGAATATAAAGTATTGCCGTAAGTCAAAGCTTTTCAAGACGAGAAGAGCACCGCCATTCTAACGCCCAATTTCATTACGCCAGGTTTAAATGCATCAACATCGCTCTCCCTTGACCGTCATATAACAATGTAGAGTGTGAATATAATATAAAGCGCTTTTAACTCATTAATCCCTAATCCCATGGTCGTGGCTTCTTCATGAAGACGGAAGACAGATCTGGACTTATTTCATACTTTCCAGTCTCTTGTTCGTAGTTTTTCTGACTTTCTGGTTCTTTGTGAGTTGTTTTCTAACTTACTGAATGACTTACCAACAGATGGCCACCGGTGGGATTCGAACCCACTAAATGCAAAGTTCCGATGTTTTGAAACCCATTTCCTTATCCACTGCGCAACGGATTCATGCCAGGAAAGTGTTTTTGACGGCTATTTATTTGTACAAACTGCAGACCAGACTGTATTAAGAGAAAATTACAAAAGAGTGCTTGTTTCGAGCACCAACTCTAACCCTAACTGATAATAACCCAATTCCTAGCCAATCTGATAAGTAACCACACCCAAACCACACCCATACCCAACCCTACCAGGTCGCCTGCAGGTCCTGACACTATTCCCGCATGGCCGGATCCGAAAAATAGATACATGTCTTTTGTCTTTATGAAGAAGCCTTCAACTAATCCCATTTAATTTCTAAAATACTGTATGGCTCATTGTCATGATTCATTTAACTTTATACATTTTTTTCCAGCAATTCAAGCTCTTTTTCTACAAATTTTGAGCAACTTTTAGGTAGCAACTCCAGAAGATTTTTCAAATTTTAACTTTTTTTTCAAAACCTATCCTATCTTGTAGAGCTTTGAAAAAGAAAGAAAATGAGGGGTCATAGGCCTCCAGAGGATAAGTGGTTGTAAAGATATTCAAATTTAATAGTGACAAAAATTTGACTAAAAATGTCAAAAAAAAGTTAGGAAAATAGTTTGGAAAAATTCGAAAAATGTGTCAAAAAAGAAAAAAAAATTTTCCAGTCATGCTTCTTCAATTTTGCATATCTCTTTTTCTATTGTAGCTAGAGACCTGAAATTTGGAGGAAGAATTCTGTGATGGTGTTAGAATATTATTATATAAAAATATTTGTAAAATATTTACTGCAGTATATTTATCAAAATAACAAAAGATATATATTTTTTTGAAAAAAGAAGACATGGCATTGTTTTATTTTTGTTTTTGAAAAAAAGTAGCTTGGAAAAGGTTGAAATGAGTCAGAAAAGGTGGTAGGACCCATTTTCAAGGGGCCTCTGGAAATGGAGGAACAAAAACTTATGAGTAAAGAATAAGTTTTTCTGAAAGGAGAAACCCCAAATGAAAAGAAAATCCATTTCGGCAGAAAAAAACAACATTTTTTTGGGACATTCCCATGCAAAAGAAGCAAAAAAGTGAAAAAAACTACATGAAAATGAAAGAACTAAAATTAGCGAATGTGATTTTTGAATTCCTCACCCTTTTTCTGATAAACATACAAAGTTTCAGCCTTCAAATACATTTTCCTCTGTTTCCAGACACATTTGTTCATTGATAGTTGCAATTTTGTTTTCTCCCGTCGGCAAACAATTTTCAAAATGTTGCAAAACGTTCGACATTTTACCAATTTGCTGTCTAGCCCGTGTCCACAGTGTTATATACCGCTGGAAAGCTAAGATCACGGGCTTTCCTTTAGTCCAGACCCGATCAATAGAACTTGTTGAACCAATCGAACAATCGGACTAATCGAACTCCATCGAACGAATAAAGTTCGATTAAAAAAATTGATCAAACCTAATCGAACACTCACAATTTTTTAAGCAATAGCAGTTCGATTAGTTCGGTCAGTAAAAACTTCGATTAGTTCGATGATATTAAATCCTCATATCTTCTCTCGCTTGCAAAAACTTTATCCTGCCATGCGATTGCCATTTAATCAGTTCCCAGGCTTAACAGCAGAACACTGCAGAAAATCACTATCAAGACCTCTTCTCATCCTTTGGAGAAAATGCCTCGATACTGGAAAGACCCCTGAAACTCTAAAGAAATCTCTCATTGTACCCATCCACAAAGAAGGAAATCGAACTCAACCCGAAAGATATCGCCCAGTCGCTCTCACCTCACACCTAATAAAGATTTTCGAAAAGATTCTTCGAAAGCATATGACACACTTTATTGAAGAGAACGATTTATTCAATGCAAATCAACATGGATTTCGCTCTGGCAGATCATGCCTCAGTCAACTTTTGTCACACTATGATGAGATTTTATCTCTACTCGAGCAAGGCAAGAATGCAGATGTTGTCTACCTTGATTTCTCCAAAGCATTCGACAAAGTGGACTTAAACCTCGCTCTTACCAGCTCTTACCAAAGTTCAAAATCTTGGTATTGGTGGAAAAGTCTTGAAATGGTTACAATCGTTTTTAACCAATCGCTATCTAACCGTACTAGTGGATGGGACTCCATCTAACCCAACACCTGTCATATCAGGCGTCCCACAAGGGAGTGTTTTGGGACCATTGATTTTCCTCATCTTAATGGGGGACATTGATGAAAAAGTTCAACACTCTTCGACAAGAAGCTTTGCAGATGACACAAGACTCATCAAAGGCATAGAAATTGTTGAGGATACACAAAAACTTCAAGGAGACCTAAATTCAGTCTATGTATGGTCAGATGATAATAACATGGAGTTTAATGCTGTCAAGTTTGAGCTGCTGAGATATGGCCCAAACACTGAAGTTAAAGCTGAAACACACTACACAAGCAGTAGCAACATTGAAATCAAAGAATATGAATATGTCGAAGACCTTGGAGTACTGATGTCCAATGATTGTAAATTCAAACACCACATCAACAATGTTGTTATCAATGCTCGTAAAACCTCATCCTGGATCCTGAGAACTTTCAGAACAAGAGCAGCTACACCAATGCTCACTCTCTGGAAATCTCTTGTTCTTCCAAAACTCGAATATTGTTCTCAACTCTGGAACCCATGGCTAAAATGTGATATACAAAGTCTTGAAATGGTCCAGTGGAGCTTCATTCGAAAAATCATTCACCCCGAAAAATCATACTGGTCAAGATTGAAGGCATTCAAGCTTTATTCGCTAGAAAGAAGACGTGAAAGATACATGATCATCTACACATGGAAGATCCTTGAAAACCTTGTGCCTAATATCAACCAGTCAGACGGGTTACGACCTGTTTTCCAACCCAGACTTGGAAGATTGTGCTTTGTTAAAGCCCGAATCACAGGAACATCAGTTGCCCTACAGTCAATCCGACATAATTTCTTATCAACCCGTGGGCCAATCTTGTTCAACTCCCTCCCTAAAGAATTGAGGAATTTAAGTGGATGCCCTGTGCTAGAATTCAAAAAGAAGCTAGACAAGTTCCTTGTTTTTGTTCCGGATGAACCTTCTGTTCTAGGTGCAACAACAAATGCTGCATCCAACTCAATCAAACATCAAATCAATAATCGGCAGGCGGACATTGGATTGTTCACCTAGATGGAAGACCATCGAAAGCACTTCCAAGTATTCCAAGTAAGTAACAGCTTAACGTTTATTGTACCCAGATATTTGTCTATCCGGAATAGACCTTTTTTTAATGAGGCCACCCTGTCAGTTAGTCACACTAGGAAATCTAGCTTTCAGAAAAAACAGCATCAGTCATCTACAGGATGTATTTGCACAACAAGGATGAGAGTTACCTGAATCAAGTTCGCAAGACAATTAATTAAAACTTGAAAGTTTGAAACAAAATAAACGTGCAGCAGCCAAATATCAACCAACCAAATTTTGTCATTCAATTCCCGAGACAGCGCTTCGATTTTTAAGGCCTTGTTTATACGCTAAAGTAAAAATAATTCCGAACATGTAAATGGGTCATTGTTTGAGGTCCGGCAAAATTTCCGGGAAATAGCCTATCCGGCGGTGCGCGGATCTAGGTGCGTTCCGCCTCCCCCGTAGATCTTTTTCTTGTGAAGTTGATCTTCAAATTAGTTTTCAAGGTTGGCTTGGCTCAAATTACTTCATCTATGGCTCAAATTTTAGGCAATTTCTCAAAGTTTTTGAAAATATTAATCTCATTAAAAAGCGCCGGGTTATTTTTTCATGAATCTCTTTAAAAGTTTTGCGGTGCATTTTTTTGCTCGAGAGTCAAGTAAACGATATAGCGCTTTCGCAGCATTAATCTTTGATATGAATTTTGGCGGGACGCTAGTGTGACTAACTGCCTGTTGAATAATTATGTAGTCCAGCAAAAAAACAATGATATAGCCATGCATTATTATTATAATATGCATGAAACAGTAATTATGCATGGCTGTATTATTGTTTTTATGCTGGACTACATAATTATTCAACAGGGTTGCCTCTTTAAAAAAAGGTCTATACGGAAGTCTGTAGTAGCCCCTCTGTACGTTGCAATTTCGTGCGCAGCCGAGTGGCGGAATACTACACCCCAACAAACCGCCAAGGATACAGGAAAAGTGTGTAATCCGCTATCGGAAGTAATTTCCCGATTTACATTCCGAATTTGGCTTTGAAAAGAAGCTAATATACGGGGAAGCGGAGTAGCACAAACTTGTTGAACAAAATTGGTTTATCGAACTGATCGAACCGAAACCCATTGACATGGCTTGGCAGCAGGTTTTAGGTGCCCCCTAAGAATTCAGGTGACCCCTAAGATTTAGGTAACCCCTGGTTGCCAAATATTTTAGGTGACCCCTAAGCCAATGACACGTCAAATTTTTTCGAAAATCCTTTTCAAACAATCAAACAAATACAACAGTTAGTTTAGCTTATTGCTAAATAGAATAAATGCCCTAAGAAATAAGAGATAAGCTAACTACTGAAGGTTCATGCTACATTATCAAGGTTTTGTAAGTCAGGGTGCAGATCCCTAGCCAGACAGATTTTTTATCTAAGTAAATGCAACAGGATTATAAAGAATTTTTACAGATCAGTGCCGTAAGAAGCATTTTCATATTAGGAGGGCTGAAGTTTGGTGACACCGCGAGGGCCAACCATGGTTTGGGCAGAGGGGGGGAATTTTGAAAATTTGAGCTCTAGATTGCTTGAAAATGCACTCAAAACATGCACTTATAAGACAATTATGACAAATTAAAAAAGAAAAACTTTGCATTTTGCAAAATAACCATTTTTTAAAAAATTATTGGGGGTATAGCCCCCCCCCCCCCAGTTGCTACGGCACTGCAGATAATATATTAGATACCAAAGTGTCAGTTTTTGAGCATTGCTTAGATTAAAATATAAGATGAGAAAGTGCCAACCATGGTCTGGTAGGCTGCTTATAATTCAATCACCAAATATAGAATCTAGCCCCCAGGTCCATCTGAAAAATTAGGTGACCCCTAACATGGTTAGTCCCCCCTAGCCACAGTAAAAAATCAGGTACCAATTGCTGCTCGACCTTTTAGCCCCCCCCTACGGCCAGGGGGGGGTTCCAGCCATGATTGATCGAACTTAATCGAACTTAGAGTTCTATTAAATTTTTTAATCGAACTTTAATCGTTCGATGGAGTTTGATTAGTTCGATTGTTTGATTGGTTCGACAAGATGGATTGATCGGGTCTGGTTTAGTAAAAACCGGAACGCTTTAGCATACATAGAATAAAGTTCGAAGGGTTCAAAGTTCACGGAAAAATTAAACATTTGGTTTGACGTCAACAAAAGTTGCATGATTTCTTCTGGAGTTGCTATTTTAGGCGTATGAGAAGATCAAAATCTCAGGGCTTCCTGCTTCCCTGCTTCCCCCCTGCAATTTCACATAATTTCACCCGCCGCCTTTCCACAAGCCAAACTTCTTTTGGCGCGCACCTCACTTTAATCAAATAACAATTCGGCGTGGACTGTGCATCGTTTTCCACACTGGGATTTACAAACAAAATGGACAAAAGAAGCCATCCATTTCTATAATACATCCGCCCTACTTATACATAATACCGTGAGATTGGGTAACATTGGGTAAAACTTGCATCAGTGGAGGCTAACATGCATAGCCCTCAAATGAAAGACCTGACTGGTCATTAAAATACAAAGTTAAATCAAAACAAAAATGGTATAGAGTAGAGCTGCGAGATTTGTATTTTAATAATGACCAGCCAGGTCTTTCATTTGAGGGCTATTATGCATGTTAGCCTCCACTGATGCAAGTTACCCAATCTCACGGTAGTTTAGGTGAAATAACTAACTATAAACCAAAAAGCAATATGTTCTTACAACACATACATACACAAAGTGGTAATGAGCATAATAACCATGGTATGAGCATAAACATTGTTGAAAGATTGGTGGAAATAAAAACAAAAAAAACATGGTTTTTCACAGTTCATCGGTTAGTCCAGTCGGCTCTGTTACGAAGAAGAAATTAAAGTATATTACGAGATATGTATCTAAAAGAAGGCAAGGGATACGTATTGCTAATTATAGTCGAGCCCGACTGAAGCGACAGATCGCTTTCGTTTTTGTCGTCTTGAGTCATGTGGAAAACGGAATATCGGGAAATCGGAATAGATGTTTCCGGCTTCTTTCCCGCCTTTTTTCTTCGTGTTATTATCCCCCCCGGGGGGTACTCAAAGGGGGATCCCCTCCGGAAATGCTGATTTCAAAGTTGACGTTGAACGACTACCCATAGGGGTACCTTTACTTTTGGGGAATTTTTTTTGTCATCAGGGGATTTCCCTGTTCGCCACACGCGGTTATTTGGGGTTATTTGCCGTTTGGTGCTCGCCGTTTGTGATCAAAGTGACTTTGAAGACTTTTCATGACTGCTGATATGTTGAGCTTTTGGAATAGGGCAAAAAAATTGAAATCTTGAGCATATTTTGACCTTTTGTCAGCCAAAATGCAAACAAAAAAATTAATTGATTTTCTCCATTTTTTAAGAAACTCTGCACTCGGGTAAATTAATGCGTGTCCAAATTTTCGTTAATTCTTCGGACCCATCATCACCCCTCCTAGCATAATAAATTATACCTTTAAAGAAGTGCATTACGATGTAGAACATGAAAATCGGTGTTACTTAAATTTAGGTTTTGCCAATTTTGTGAAAAACCGCAAAAACCAAAAAATGCTGACGTCAGCAAAACTTGTTTTTTAAATAACTCCAGTTCGGCTAATGGTATAAACATGAAATTTGGACCAAAGCTGCATATCATTAATAAAAACATTTTTGCATAATTTTTTTTTTTCAAATTTTGCTGACGTCAGCAGAAATCAGCAAAATACGAAAATTTGCAATAAAGTGCAGACATCAGCAAAACTTCAAATTTTTTTTTCTTCAAAATGATCCTTTTAATGATGTGCAACTTTGGTGCAAATTTCATGTTCATACCATTAGCCAAACTGGAGTTATTCAAAAAACAAGTTTTGCTGACGTCAGCATTTTTTGGTTTTTGCGGTATTTCGCAAAATTGGCAAAACTTAAATTTAAGTAACACCGACTTTCATGTTCTACATCGTAATGCACTTCTTTAAAGGTATAATTTATTATGCTAGGAGGGGTGATGATGGGTCCGAAGAATTAGTGAAAATTTGGACACGCATTAATTTACCCGAGCAGAAGATAGGTTCTGAAGCATTCAAGCTTTTGACTTGAAATATTGAGGGATTCTTTATACTAATAAAACGGACAAAATTCATACAGAGAGCCACTTGTTCCCTCGCTTGTTCCACTTTTTTATTTTACTGGTGGGCCAGGGTATTTTCCCACCGATCATCACCGGGGACGAAATCTTTGCAAAATTTTCCAGGTGTGGGGGAGGTTGGGGTCCCCCAGTGGGTCTGTGACACAGATATCTAAGTACTGTTGCTAATTTTCTTCGATCTTTCTGCTATTAGAAGAAAAGAAATTTATATGCAAAACAGACAAACATTTTATAAGACATTAATGAGCTCTTTCGCATTTTGATTTCTGGACCAAATAAGGACATAATACAATCTCAGGCATAATAGCAGAAGGCTTCGCTATAGAGTTGAATCTCATAGCCATCGGATTTGAAACAATTTCTACATAATTTGCGTGGCCCGCGTGTTTTTTATAGAAGTATCTCATACTGTGACGACAAACAACAATTTTAATCCAGTGCGCATTCAAAGATGGCAATCAGAATCATCTAGGATCTTGGATACTTGGATGAAGGCTGAATTAATCAAAATCACAACAAACATTACAAAACAAGTAAAAATTATTTCCAATTAACCCAGTCAATTTTTGTGATGGTTAACTCTCGTAAAACATTTTCTTTGGTGATGTAAAATTTATGCTACAATTCGAAATACTTTAGATGACTTACCCTTCCCCAACTAAGACAAACTCTGTAAAAGTCCATTCGTTTGTAGCTTAAAGTGTCCTCTTCTATGATGTGCAGTGGTATCCATACACGGTAGCAAAAAATATTGCATATTTCAAAGGTCGA
The DNA here is from genome assembly GCF_902728285.1 of Clytia hemisphaerica. NCBI lineage: Eukaryota > Metazoa > Cnidaria > Hydrozoa > Leptothecata > Clytiidae > Clytia > Clytia hemisphaerica. The sequence goes on from NW_027103497.1 coordinate 339,428, forward strand.
AAAAATATCAAGAGGAATTTCTACCAAAAATACAACCAAGATCAAAAGGTGGATACACGGGCCAGAATTTCTCTGGTAAAATAATCGAATAAGCACATGGGAATCAATGTTCTCTATCGAATCAGACATCAAAACAATTCTTAAATCAAGAAGGTCAATTCAATTCTGATCAAAGATGGAATAAACAATGTGTTTTTTAGGTTAATCAAACGCAAATATCAAATTAGAAGGGCCTATGTCGTTATCATAGCATTAATCCTAAGTTTCGTGCATATCATGGTTAATTCGCAAATCTCCCAAACACCATAATCCTAAGTTTCGTGCATATCATGGTTAATTCGCAAATCTCCAAACACCATAATCCTAAGTTTCGTGCATATCATGGTTAATTCGCAAATCTCCAAACACCATAATCCTAAGTTTCGTGCATATCATGGTTAATTCGCAAATCTCCAAACACCATAATCCTAAGTTTCGTGCATATCATGGTTAATTCGCAAATCTCCAAACACCATAATCTAAGTTTCGTGCATATAATGGTTAATTCGCAAATCTCCAAACACCATAATCCTAAGTTTCGTGCATATCATGGTTAATTCGCAAATCTCCAAACACCATAATCCTAAGTTTCGTGCATATCATGGTTAATTCGCAAATCTCCAAACACCATAATCCTAAGTTTCGTGCATATCATGGTTAATTCGCAAATCTCCAAACACCATAATCCTAAGTTTCGTGCATATCATGGTTAATTCGCAAATCTCCAAACACCATAAATCCTAAGTTTCGTGCATATCATGGTTAATTCGCAAATCTCCAAACACCATAATCCTAAGTTTCGTGCATATCATGGTTAATTCGCAAATCTCCAAAACCCATAATCCTAAGTTTCGTGCATATCATGGTTAATTCGCAAATCTCCAAACACCATAATCCTAAGTTTCGTGCATATCATGGTTAATTCGCAAATCTCCAAACACCATAATCCTAAGTTTCGTGCATATCATGGTTAATTCGCAAATCTCCAAACACCAAAACATCACCTCATCCCTCCATTGAAAGATTAAATGAAGCAGAAAAGCTCATCATCGATTCACTGATGATGACTGGCTGCTCTTTGCAGAGGACACCGGGTTCCGTATTGAGCGGTCTAGGAGTTGTCTCATTAGAACCGTCTACGCGATGGTTTATACTGCAACCAGCTTGTGAGACACTGACACACAGTTTTTGGACCGAGTGCGTTAAGTCCAGCGTGAACCACTAGGGAACAAGGCACTCTCACCTCATCCACGATGGATTGTGGAATCGATACCTAGCACAGTCACCGACAGGCTTCTTGAGTTTCTGTCTACCCAATTCCCCTCACATGGCATGGGTTGGCCCGGGTGAAGGTACATTCACTTGCCAAGTGAATCACAGCACCGAGCGGGAATCGAACCCCGACCTCCTGGGCGGCAGTCAAGATTGATATAACCACTACACTACTGCGCCTGTTGTCGATTCACTACTACCCAAGTAACATATACAGATGAAACTTCAGCCTTGAAAAGCAAGACTACATCTCGGAGCGCAGCCCAATTTCCAGTCGTAATCCATTCATTGATGAATCAGGAGTACCTCGTGTAGGCGGAAGAGTACGAAGATCCAATCTAGACTTTCAACTAAGTCATCTGGGTCAACCGTTCAATGGTACCACAAGAGGTGTATGCGTTCGTCTACACACACTTATTCACAAATTGAGAAATAATTTTTATAAAAATATCAGAAAGATGCATATATTCGGACTCTGTTGCTTATTGAGAAATCATGGTTTCAATGGAAAGACCTTCGTTCAAAAAATTATCTATTATTGTGTAATTTTCTGTTACTTCAAAGAGAATCAGCATCCAATCAAATCATGGCTGATCTACCAAAGGCTAGAGTTATCAAATCTCTACCATTAACTTACGTTGGGGTGGATTTCGTCGGATCGCATTCATCGTAAAAGAACTGAGGGAGCTTAAACATTATGGAGTCTTCTTTATGTGCTTCTCAACACGAGCTATAGCTAGAAACCTTCATATACATCTTTGATGAAGATTCATCCTCAAGATGAGGAGGGGCACTTAGGCAAAATTGGATACGGGGACGTTCTGCTGGTCAGGGTCCCTTTTTTAGACTCTGAAGATACCTGACAAGTTCCAAAATTTACTTATTTTCAAGATCTGGACATGACAGGGTCGATTTCAGGTCATTTTGGGGAATTTTCAGGGTGGAAATTAGAAAACTTTCCATTTTTTTTTTGTCTACTTTTAGTTCTTTTTGCTCCTTTTGAGGGTTAAATGCCAAAAGTTTTCGATCCCATGCCAAATTTACCAAACATTGATATCTGACAGGACTTTTCAAACTCCAGCGACACGTCCCCGTCAGTCGTCAAGGTCAGTGCCCCCCCCAGGGATTCAAAAAATGGAAAAAACAATTAAAAATAATCAAAATAATTTGTTTCTTTTATAAGATACAATAAGATTCTCTTCTACTCGCACTATTAAATTCAGTTTGAATATTTCATAAATGCGACTCTAAAATCGTAATTTGTTTTTTTTTTAACAATAAATCATTAATCCTTACAAAAAACAAACAGGAATCAAGGCATTGGGGCTGGAAAAACTATTCAGGTCGGTACTTTTTGTCGTTATTTTACCAACAAATGCAGGAATCGTAACGTTGAAGCTCTCTTTTATTTCCATTTTCATGATGCTTCCACACATTTTACAATACTGGAAATGTCTGATACATCAAAATAAGACATATTGATCCCATTTGCCGAAAGTTCTGTTTCCGGCTTATCTACCTTGTCTTCAAAACTAACATTGATGATTTTAATTTTTTCATCATACAAACGATAGATGGAATTTATCGTTAAACGGGAAATCCAATCCCTCGTAAAGACGATTACGCATTTTCGTTTAGAAAAAGAATTACGATCTTCAGTCATAAGGTAATTTAACGTTTGCTGGATCATTGGTTTCACTTTAAGTCCAGTATATCGGGACATCTTGACGTGATTTGTAAGACTTTTTACTGCATTTTCATAATTCTCCTTTTCGTATCTCTTAAAACGATTCAATCTTGTTCGATTCGGTAATTGAATGAATGCGTATTTAGACTTTGGAAGTTTTTCGTGTATGTTGGTTAAAGTGTTGGATACTATCTCGATGTGGGTGCCGATCAATGATCGTTGATCTGCAATGAGGATCCCGATATCGGGTCTACTTTCACTTTCGATTTCATCCTTGATCGATTCTGAAATAAAAAATTGACTATAGTTAAAGGCCATATGTCCAATCAATTTTTTGAATTCAAAACGTCAATTCGACGTTCTACTATTCAATACGCTCCATTACAGTATTCTGTGATATTGAATGTCACCATCAATAAGAAACTCTAATAAACAACGCTCTTCTTCGATAAATATTCAATTTCCTTTGAAAATCGAATAACGCAGCGTCAACTGTAGTTTAATGATCCTTTTTTTAATTCGGTGCTAAAAGCTACATTTTTAGTCTGGTGAGAGACAGAGCTACAATCATGTTAAGCGCGTTAAACTACAGTTGGAAAGTAGAGTTTTAACTCTGACTTTTAATAAGACTTAAGACCTTAGGATCTCAGGATTTAAAAGCTCAAATTTGCTCCAATAAGGCTTGGAATATAGCCTAGAAACCATCGAACCCCTCCAAAATCAAAATATTCAATGAAAGAAAGTGGAAGTACTAAAATAGCAATTCTCGCCCGAACTTTGAATTCTGAAAACCGTTGAAATACACTTAAAACCTCAATATGTTTTAGGTTCTATTTTCAAAAGAAATGATACGGGAAAATCAGTACTTCTTATAATTGAACAGTTGTGTATACAAACGTTTCGTGCAATAAAAGCTCTTACCTCTTCTTATGATACTCCTGATCCGATCATTTAACTTGACCAAGATGTGTTCGATTCTCTTGCCACAAATCACATTCAAATGTTTAGGATGTGAGGCCACTGAATTCAATGTTCTTCGATCAGTGTTCACATTTAGCAAACATAAAGGTAGTAAATACAGGTCTTCTGATTGAGCTTTTATAGATTGCATCCGTGACAAGATGAATCCTGAGCGGTAAGCCGTACCAGAGACTCGACCATTACTCAAGATGATCAGTATTTTGTTGGGTGTATCATCCGAAATTTTTTTCAGCATTGCTCTACCTTTTTTTATCCCTACATGTTGAGTAAATAAAAGCGGATAGCGAATGGTTTGGTTTTGAGAAATTGCGTTCGAATAAATAAGTTGCCACTATAGCATTACATGAGTCATTTGTGACGTTGCTTACAAAAAGGGTGCGACTCTTTCTCCCTGGATTGCTCTACCCACCCTTCTGATCCTTCTCTTTATTTACTGAGCATCAAGCAGAGAGACATCAAGTATCATTTTGGAAATCTTTGGTATGATCCGAACAGGAATTGGAACCAACAACCTGATACTACGCCTTGTGTTGTCCTTATAAAAGAAACTTATTTTGACCCCTCTCCCCTTCAGTTTGATAAAACAATACCTCGATGCAAGAAACGCCATCCCAATTTTTCTTTTTTCAATCGTTGTATGGTCCTGATGAAAGTTTCTGGTGAAGCATCGAAATCTATCAAAGTCTTTGCTTGATATGAAAATGTTACGACTGCAAGTTTTATGTCTGTTGAATTCGTTCTTAATAGCATTTCATGGGCTCGGAGAAGCATATTCTTGGTTGTATGTAGCTTCGAGTTTCTTGAGATATCTACCACAAAAACAATGGCCGTCCCTAGAAAAAGGAAGTAGAAAAGAATAAAGTTAACCCATTCTATAAAACCAGTTCAACATTGGGATATTCCATTTCAAATCGATACAGGAAAAGATACTGACCTGTGGCGAAGCATTCAGTTGACAATACAGCTCCTGTTCTGTTGGTGGTTTTAGTATTTGGACATCTCAAGCAAGAATATTGCCCTACTTCAGGTTGATAAAATCCCAAAGGACATTTCGTACAATTCACTCCAGCTGTGCCTTGTGCGCATTGGACTAAATAAAAGAAACTGAACTAAGCGAATTTCAATTATATTTAGCGTAAATTTTTAGGCAAACACAAACACGGACACAAATTTTTTGACTCTAGACAACACCCTCTCACAGACCAGGTAGAGTTTTTTCAACCAGTTGGGTGAAAATAACGAATTGAAACTCAATGGGGATTAATATTTCCATATTTTTATGGCTGGAGATTTGAATTCCATTGTTTTCAAGTCAAAAATTCAGTTTGAATGGATAAAATAGCACAGTATTTCGCAGTGAGGATTTGTTTATTTGATTATTTTCAGTGGGGACAAAAATTGGGTTACGATTTCCCACTGGAGACAATATTTTGGTCAATTTTTCCCAGTGATAGGTGTTCCCACTCGGTCTGTGAGAAGGGAAATTACTAGGGAAAAAGATTAGAAACAATTTGGAATTTTTGAATCCTTAACTTTTAATTTTTAAGATGTTTTAAGGAAGAAATAAATAACATTCTTCTGAAAGGACACGTACTTGAGTCGCAATTATTATCGAGTTTCTAGATGAAGTTATGCTCCAGCTTTATATGTTTGAATGTGTATCTTCGGTCGTGAACGATAAGAAATGAATATCAAGAGAAATTCTTACCGCACATAAAGCCATTAGAATGTGGTTTAAATCCTGCGCCACATTCCGTCAAATTACTTTCAATTGTGATAGAAGTTGTTTCGACTTCAACTCCGTAAGTTCCATCAACCAAAGCTTGAATAAACATGGCAGCTGTGTCTGATAGGTTCCGTCTCATCTCTGATGCGTGGACCAGCATTTGTTTCTTGTCTTTGAAACTGGTTGAAATCTTTGTAAATGATTGAAGATGCATGATAATGGAGTTTGATCTTTGCTCAATTTTGAATTTCTGTCCACCTTTATTGAGGTTGTTGGTATTAAAAGTTTTCAATCCATTAGAAACTAATACCTTTGCTTGGACGTTCAATGTCTGGTTTGCTAGTACACCATTGAGGATATTGAATGTTGCTTTGTGACTTTGGGATGTTCCGAAACGATTCTTGGCAATACAAGAGTATAACCCTTGTTGTCTAACAGTTGTGGCATTAAATACATCTCCATTTGCACCTTCTATGGTTGTCCCTGGATCTGTTATATTTTTGTGGTAAATCCATTGATAATCTGGTGAAGGTCTACCAGTTGCATTGCAAGTGAATCTAGGAATATAGTCTCTAGAGGCTGGTACCATATGATAAATATCTGAAGGATGTGTTTGGATCACAGGAAGTTCATAGACAAATACAAGAGTTTCATTACTTTCAGTATCACCGATATCTGAAGAGACAATACATTTGTAGGACCCTGTTGACTGGAAATCCGTTGTGATTTTGAGTGTTAAAACTTCATCCTGATTTCTTCTGAATCTCTTCGTCTCGTGACCTGACCCATCTTCTCCATCAATGATTGATCCATCTTTTGTCCAAAACATTTTGACTGGTGTTACACCTCTTGATGAACAATATAAAGTTTTGATTTCTCCTTTTGGAATGTCAATTTCAGCGGAAGCTGATTTTCTGGTAATTACTGGAGGCTCTGAGCAATGATAGACTGAGGTTGACACGAAGTGAATATATCTGTGTATTTTATCCACTGCTTCTAGTTGTCCTTCTAACGTCTTATCAGCTAACGTTTGGTTAATAAAGATTTCCATAAAGAGCTGCTTCACATTTGGTAACGAGAGCTTGTAGTCTTGATATCCAGGTTTCATCATACTTGGCAAATCTTCTAAAATCTCGAAAGTGTCCTCTAAGCAGTCCTCAAAACTGGTGCAGCGAGTTTTATTTTGAAGGGAAACAAAGATCTCCATGTTGCCAATCAACTGGGAGGTTACGGTTGACATGTTTTGCTTGGTCTCGAATTCTTTGATTTCCTCAGAAATACCATCTAAAAGCAGTTTTCGAGCTGAATTCTCCATCGAAGATTCTGTGTAATTGTTTTCGATTCTCTGATTCTTATTTTTGATTGCATCTCTAATAGTCTCAGTGAGTTCTTTAGTAGTTTCGTTCAAGAAAACCAAGGCTTCATTTAACTTCAAACACAGACTGTTTGCTCGCTTCACTTTCTCTGGTATATTGATATTAGTGGATCTGCGAGTACGTTTACTACCTTCATGACAGAGTATCTTCTTCAACAAACTTTTAGCAGCTTCTTTTATATTAACAACCTTGTCACTCAGTTGGTACACAATCGGCAGAAGTATTTCTTTCCCAGTACTTTTTTCTCGTCCCAGTACATTCAACTCGATGCTGCTTAATATTGGTAAGTTTCCATGGAATGTTATATCTTCGATTGTGATGATATTCGAGATGTCTCCACCATATTTAGTAAAAAGTTTCGAAATACACATCTCTTGCCGAAATAAAGACTCCATATTAAACATAGTCTGTTCTGTGAATTTAAGTTGTTGTTTATATTTCATGAGCATGTTAGTTCTTTGCTCGACTTTTCGTTTAAGTTTATCACGGTTTAGTTTGATTTGCTGGGAAACCATATCTAAATTTTGTATATCATTTTTAAATGTTAGTATGGAGGTCCACAGATCAGTATAATTTCCTGGTAGCTTTTTATTTGATTTAACATACAATTCTCTGTTCTTTTTACATTCCAAATTTTTGAAAGTACATTCTAAATTTTCCATTTTGGCGATGCATTTCCTCACATGGCAATTACACTGTCGTGGTAAACTAAATCCAGTTTTCACGTTAATCTCCTTGTTAAGACATACTGAATAGGGTCGTTTGATGGTGGTTGTGTAAGATCTCAGTTCTGTACATGCCTCTTGTATAGTAAACGGTGTTGTTATAACGTCATAAGTTTCATCACATGAAGAAAACAAACCTCCGAGGAACCCGAGTACAGGACCTAGAAGCGGGAACCCAACCATCCAGCCAACAGCAGAACCAATGGCTACTAAAGCACTGGTATGACCCTCTTGACGACCATGATGTGCTGGATACCCACATGTTCCTGTATAAATTGTGGTGAATACATATCTTCGGAGATGACATGTCTTTGTAAATTGCTTCAATCTCTGGACCTTTAGATATTGAACAGATTGTTGGCAATTGATTACCTTGGTTGGTATTTGAACTTCTTTCTGGCAGATGTCACATACGGGCATCTGTAAACATTGCTTCTGACACGATTGCATTTGACATATTGAATCCAAATCTTTCTCGATGAACTGCGTCAATGCTGGATGAAGCTTTAAATACTGATCCATTGATAGTTGGCTCCTTTTCAAATTTAGAGCTGCTTGTCTATATTCGGCTTGGATCTTGTTGTAATTTTTCTCTGAAAACCGTAGTTTCTGTTGAAATGTTTTCAAAGCTTTTTCAGTTTCTTGGTATCTTTTCCTCTTCTCCTCAAGGCTCGACTTTGTAGCTTTGGATCGTTTGTTCATCCTTGATGCTTTATTCTCAAAAGTATGTTGAACTTCACTGACGAAGACAGATCTATCATTGGATTGCCCTCGTATTTTGTTCATAAGTGAACCCCATGTAACTGTTTCTATATTAGATTGTCCTGTGATGTTAAAGGAGAAACCAGGGTTAAATTCCACGTCCTCGATCTGGTAAGCTGCTTCTTTCTCCGAGAGTTGGAATGTAACGTCAGTCGTTAGACTATCGTAAATACGGACAGTGGCATTTAAATGACCAGTTACTTTGTTTTCGTATTTTTTGGTCTTCAATGATAATTTGTGATCTTGATCGATTGAAATTCTGCTCGATAGCTTAACAATAGCGTTGACGGGAGATGCTTCAATGTTGATAAAATCGTTGGTTGAGGAATCGTCTATTTTGATCAGTAAATCTCTTATGCAAAGATTATGTAAACAAAACCTGCCCATGAATGATATTGAAGTTCTTTCTTCTTTCAAACCACTTGTTGGTGTGTCCATCTCAATATTTAGATTTTGATACCGCTGTAATCCTCTCACCAATCGATCGCAGAGTGTTTTCAGTTTTACTTCAATTGTGCTGATTGCTTTTAGAGAATTTATCAAATCGAACGTAGCCTCTCTAACTTGCTCAGTACATTCAAAGGCTTTGGTGATATTGTGTGGTAAAGGCGTGTTCAAAACTTCAGAAAGTAATTGTAGCTTGTGTTTGAATTTATCATAGTGGTGAGCTATGATATCTGTACCATCTCTGATCTTTGATAGTAAGGTTTTGAATCGATTTTCAAGAGACTTTGCTGCACGAATCCAAAGCATCAATCTTCGTAAATTCTTGATGGAACCGGGTTTTGCACTGGTGAGATAGAAACTTTGCTGCAGATTGATTTTGCCAGAAGGTTGTAATCTAAGGACTGATGAATCAACCTTAAATTCGCCACTAGATGAAGCTTCGAGGATAAATGATGTTTTTGATTCTTTGTCTTTTTTTGTGATACTAACATTGCCTTGATTATCTTTGAGTATCATTAGAATTTGTTTTCCGTGGAGAATGGGAAATCGAGTCTCGGCATTGAGTTTGGAATGTTTGGTTGAGATTGTAATGGGTGAATTATTTTCTAGAAGCACCTACAAGAGAAAGAAATAGATTGTTCGAAAAGTTTTTTGTTTTCAATGCAGATTACATTGAAACAGACATTATCGCGTTATGGAAAGGTATGTCAGAATTATCCCTGCTAAGTTTTATCAATAAATACCTTTTTATCTATTTTTATTTTAGAAAGAACCAAATATTATGCAAACCAGTAAAAAAGAGAGCTTTTTTGATAGCAAATCGAAGGCTCACCTTTCTCAAAGTCTTTTCACTCCAAATACAGATCATTCCAACAGAAATCAATGACAATCTTTTGATGTTTATTTTCACGTCTGCATCAAAAACAAGTTCGTTATTAGCTGGCTTTGAAACAAAACTTCTAACATTGACCGATTCAACCAACTCCACTGGAAGTACTGTATTGAAAACATTAGTGACATCAATAGCGTTTGGAAGTGAGATTGCGACTTCGTCTTGACATAAATTATAAAGTAAGCAAGCACCAACGATTTCCAATTCAGACCCAATGATGTTCAATTTAACAGGAAAATCAGGCCTGTAGATTGAGTAAACAAAGTTGTTATCCAGCTTCAATCCTGGACACTGTCTCTGAAGCTTTGCACCATGACCAACAACTGACTTTAAGTTCATTGGTGAGAACGAGCTATCTTGAGGGGCTGTCATATAAAAGCCATCTATTGCCAAAACTCTGGAAAGGATCTTCAAAACTGCATGTGGATAATAGCCAAAGCTGATTAAGTGATCGATTGTGTTTGAATCGAATGTTTCTCCGGTGCAAGTTCTGCATTTTGTCTGTGGTCTGTTGAAAACATAGCTTTCAAGTTGGTGTATAGGGTCTATTTCTAACTTGCCATAAAGATGTCTTCCATTGATGCCAATAGGTGTTAACGGAATTGAAAATCCACCTTTTGAGATTATGGAGGTTAAACCATTTCTGTAAAAGCTGCAGATTGATTTTAATGAAAGGCTATGATAGCTAGAGCATCTCATGTTCGTCAAATAAGTAGTCGCACTGCATTGTGGTTGAAATACATTTGTGGTCACATTTACCAAGTTATAATTGATATTTCTTTTGTTGGTTACATATATCGATGAGGGTGTTGGATTTCTAATGGTGACAGCATCGGATCCACTGATTTCAAAATCTATGGAATGTCTTCCTGGTTTTGTCGCTCGCATTGTGAATGTGCTTTGATTAGCTGGATGCGAGATAGTGAAGACAGGTGGATCAAAAGATATAGCACCGTTGTCGCTTTTCAATTTTATTGTAATGTCATTGTCAGGTCGTGCGTAAAATCTGATTGGGTCTGTGTTTTTATTGATCTCCATTTCAGGGAATGAATCTATCTTTATTTTAATGAATTGGCATTTGTCACCCTCATATGACGTATTGGAACAATCACAAATGAATCCTTTGTCATCCTTGGTGTTGTAGCACGTTGTACCATGGAAACAAGGGTTCGGTAGACAGGGTTTGTTTTCTAAAATGAAGGAAGATATAAAAGTCTTTTGGTGACTGTCAGATGGTATTCTATACCAAGGCGATTTTAAGAATTTACTTTCTCTGCTTTTAACGAATCAAGCTACGGCATGTGAGATTGTACGGTATAACGCTGAACTGTATTTCTCAATGAAAAACAAGAAGGAAAATCAATTCACTGAAGGAAATCTTTGCGGATCTGGTGGTTGATTTTTCTATAATTAGAATGAAAAAAAAAATATCCCCTCAGATTCACAATTACTTACCGTGACAAGTGACATTATCAGGCGTCCAATACAAAATACCATTTTCAATTTTACATTCACTGATCGATTCACCCGTCTGGTAGAAACCCTCTTGACAACGTTTCACGCACACTGCTCCAAACTTCTCATAGCAAGGTTGAATAATGGAACCATGGTTTGGGAATTGGAACGGTGGGCATCGTTTAGCTATGAAAGCAAAAATTTACAAAAATAGTGCCTGCATTCGAAGACTTTGAATAGACCTTTTCATAAATTAAGTCACGAACATCACTTGCCTCGTATTCAAACAATTACCATGGTGATTATATCTCTTGAGACATTGAATGATTTTTTTATGAATAGAAAGTAATTTTAATAAAATCCGCTGGGAGTTAATCACCATGGTGATAATTCGAAACGAGGCAAGTGATGTTCGTGACGTAATGTATGAAAGGTTTTATTCAAAATAGGAAAGTTTTAAATACGTATGTATACCAAGTTTATCGTTCTACATTTGCCATTTTAGCTTTATTAAGCTCATTCGACGTCAGTCGATACTTCGATCATCAGCTGTTTTCAGAGATAGAGTAATTCTCAGTGAAGTCTAATGTTAATGTATATAAAGTCAAGAAGTGTGTACAACTGTGTACTAGCTTGAAAAAGCTAATAAAGTTCGACTGCCTATTTCCGAAATGAATCATTCATCATCATCTGTAGACCCCCAAGCGCTGACGAATTCTTTTGTGGTGAAGATTCTTCTGTGGTGAATTTCTGTTTAGTATGAGTGAGGTAGGTAGACTTTTTGGGAAGCATGTGGTGATAGACTTTCACAGAAAAGTAAACGTTGATTCAAAGTAGAAAAATTTGAATATTGTACAGTACCCCCGGGGGACACTTAGGTACGGGGACGTGCCACTGATCAGGGTCTCTTTTTCAGATATCTGACAGGGTCCCAAATTTACTAATTTTCAAGATGTGGATCTGACAGGGTCAATTCGTTCTGAAAGGTTCCCAAATTTACCAAACATTCATATCTGGTGGGGTCCACTTTTCAAACATCAGCGGTACGTCCCCTCGGTCTTCAAGGTCAGTGCCCCCTCCCCACTAGAGACAGTTGCCCTATTTGTAATCTCACTTGATTTTGTAAAAAGTGAATTTTCGAAACTAAAGATTAGATTCTTAACTACATGAAGAGGCTGCTTCTCGATATCTTCTCGCACTTACCGTTACAAACAGTTTCTTCTCCGGACCATGTGGAGGTATGGGTACAAGTCCTTTCTTTTGAACCAATCAAATTGTATCCTTCATCACAATCGAATTTACATACGTCATTAGTCACGTGACCAGAACACATGACCTTTCCATTTAACAATGACGTAATCTCTACACATGGAAGAGCTGAAATACAATGAAATGGAATTCCTCACTTTTTAGTATCAGTTCACAAGTTCTGCCCCTTATACAATATTGAATTTCAGTCCAACTTGACTCATCAACATTGTAGAGAGGTTGGAGGGAAAGAGGAGGCAGAAGAACAGTAGAATAAGTGGAATTTCATTAACTTTTGACCAGATTTGTAGCCATGTGAACATGTAACTTCTCTTTTATTTGACAAAAAAATGTGACACAATTCAATGAGAACTACGCACTCATCATTCGAAGTCTCTGAGTAAACAAAGATTACATATATGATAAATCTTACCTTGACATGTATGCCCATCTTTGTTCAACTTAAAGCCTGGTTTACATGAGCAAGTGAATAACCCAATTGTGTTGTGACAAAAATGCTGACAATTGTCTGCCTTCACGGAACACTCATCAATATCTAGAGATATAGGGAAGGAGTTAAAGTCTTTTCAATTCTATACAATTTACGCTTCGTGCTTTCAAATAGCCTGATTGGGATAATCCAGACCCACTGGGACCCATTCCCACTGGAAAAATTGGCCAAAATATCGTCCCCAGTGGAAAATGATTCTCTAATTTTTGTCCCCACCACACAATAATCAAATAAAACTACCGGGTGTGTGAGAAGCGGGTGTTTTTTTAAGGGATTGAAAACAGAACTAACATCCATGCAAAGTGATTTTTAGGACGTTAGATGAGCTTTATCTTAACGTTGGTGTGATGGTAATTTTAATCTTACCACCGCATTTTCTTCCATCTTCATTCAAACGAAAACCATTGGTACAACTGCACGTGTATGAACCGACTGTGTTGTAGCAAATCTGTTGACATCCATTGGTTGATATGCGAGCACATTCATCACGGTCTAATTGTAAAGAAATTTTAGGATTTTTATATTTCTATTTATGAAAATCTATAAGTGGTTTTAGACCATGTCGAACTTATCAGGGGAAGAGATTTGTACTTGTAATTTCATTGTCTTCTTAACGAGCTATGCACTCCTTCGCATGTTTCCGACTAGTATTATCGTGCCAGCTTAAAAAGCACTCTTTGTAGGAAAAAAATATGATCCGGCTGAAATTTTGCACAGACCTTCCTTATAGTATTCTTAAACCACAGAAAAAATTCCCCTAAATTCCCATTGGTGGAACACCCTTTTTTAGGCCATTTTAGTGATGACGTCATAACAGGAAATTCAAAATATCGTCATTTTCAGACTTTAAGCAATATCTTTGCTGAAGATGGTTCAAATATCATCAAATTTGGTCAAAAGTTGTGTTTTATGATGGTAATTAAGATGAAAATGTAAAAAATGACAAAATTTTATTTTTCAGGGGGTTTGGTTGGGTCAAAATAGCTCAAATTAGCAATTTTTGCCTAATTTTGACGATTTTTTGCACTTTATCATCGCCTGACTTTAAAAAAGTCATCAAAAGTCATGATGAAATATTTAGCATACCAATAAAGATGTTTAAACGCCATTGAATTTAAGATGGCCTAATTGCTGTGAAATGTAAGATATTAGGGAGCCAAAAACATTGAGATTTGGAATCTTGAATTTAAAATTAATCTGAGAGTCTTTTGAAAAGGAAAAAAATCTATTTAACAATCATTGAGTTTTTCAAAAATATTTTCAGTGTCTTGTCCATTCGAGTCATGTTGTTCACTAATCGCTTCGTCTAACTCTTCTTCTTCGAAAACGTTTTCCTCGTCCTAGAGAAATAGTCCTTGCGATTTCTTTTCCAGATATGAGTTGGGGTACACTATTTTCGGCATACATCTCTTCCAATAGCAGTTCTAGACCTGAGCCTTTCATCATGGTCCCGATACTTCCCACAAAACTCATTGAAGTGTGGAAACCTATCCAAGCCGACATACAATATCCAGTGATTCACATGGCCTTTAACCAAAGCGGTTGATCGAAGGTGACACTTGGTGTTGTGATCAACAATTTCGACTCCTCTTTTCTCGGTTAACCTTTCGACTTTGAGGCGTTTTTTCAATCGTGGAACACGTCCGAAATATCCTTGAGGTGGTTTGTCACTGGTACAAATGATGCCCATACCGTGAAATGTACCTTTTCCTGATAGGGTGAAAGTGTTATGGTCTGCAATCCACTGAGCGAACAGTTGAGTTAGCGTTTCTAAGTTGATTTGAGACAACTGATCGGCATCTAGATTTGCGATGACTGATTGTTTGAATCTTGTAACTTCATCGGGTGTTATTGCTAATCCAAGTTTTGACAAATGAATAACAAGCCAAATGTTTTGTCTAACTGAACGTACTTTCTGTATTGTCTTAAAATCTGCCAGTGAAATCGTGTACATATGTTTCAAGCCCGTTTCAAGCATACTTTCATATACCTAATACACGGTGTGGTTGGGATAGACGGGCTGGGTTGGTTTGAAAAAATCTTTAAATTGTGATAAACGGGGGGGACCTAATAACCAAGAGGTTGAACATTATACCTTTAAATACCTCAAAATAAGGATATTATAGACCAAAACGTGGCTTTTTAAGGCGAAATTAGGAACTCTCCTTTTGTCGGATGATAATATTTTCAGAAATTGATAAACAGGGGTCCTAATCAGGCTCAGGGGGGGGGGTTGGAAAAAATCGAAAAATTGACAAGCGGGGGGGGGGAGGCCGTTTATTAGAGAGTATAAGTATTTCGTCATTTTTAGAATAAAATAAATTTGACCCTGTTAGTTCAGAATCTCTTGCAGAAACAGCGTATAATATATAATCTTGCGTTAAAAATTATTCAACTCGTTAGAGTTTAAGTCCAAATATTTAGGAATTCAGCAAAACGAATTTCCAACTCACCACGACACGTCTTCTTATCTGGCATTAGATAATATCCAGTCTTGCAAGAACATCGGAAAGTTCCCAAAAGATTTGTGCAAATTCCGTGTTTCTCATCGCAAGGCTTTTGTTCAAGACATTCGTTTATGTCTAAACACGTCTTTTGATTGGCTATCGATAAACGGTATCCATGGTTACACAGGCATCCGTAGGAACCTACTTTGTTGCGGCAGATTTGATTACAGCCACCATTGAGGGTTGAGCATTCGTTTGTGTCTATGAATAGTAGATGTGAAATTGTTTAGATAAATACAGTCAACTCCCTCTAATTCGATTTTCAAGGAACAAAGAATCTTCTTCGAAGTAGAGAAAGATTCAAATTACAGAGAGTAATTCATACCACTTTCAAACTGAAGTGACAGACGATTTAAATCGAATCATAGAAATATTCGAATAATAGAATAATAATTAGAGAGAGTTAACTGTAACTAAGAAAATGGTAAGAAGATGTTTTGACGCAGGATTTGATGAACCTCCTTTTTGCAAGACAAAGCATGTATAGTAAGAGTCTTCAAGGCCTTAGTTTATTGCCAATGCTGTTTCTTATCTTTCCTTTTAGTAAGATTACATTACTTTACTCCGGGGATACCAGGTTTGCGAAATAACGGGATGTATGCGAAGTCTCCAAGGTGTGTCGCCAATGTTTTTGTTTTCTTTTATTTCCTTTTATGCATTATATATATGTAACAAACATGCCTTATTAGAGGATAAGTGGAAACCGAGCGTAAGCTCAAATCTATAAACATACCTTTGCAAGTCTTTTGGTCTCGATCCAAGTGAAAGCCTTTGTTACACGTGCAGTAGTAATTTCCAATGGAGTTGATACAATTATGGTGGCAGATTTTATTCTTTCTTGCCTTGGCCCTTTCACATTCGTTCACATCTATAAAAAGAAATATCGTGTTATCAATTGAAAAATGACTAACATTTCCGAATGAAGCTCTACTGTACAATCACTGGATCGATGAAGTCAAACTCTTTTATAAAGACATTGAATTCGAAGGCTATCGCTAGACCAGCTAGCGTCTACCTTTCCCGAGACACAAGAACGCAGATAGCACTTATTAGTGAGACAGAGCCAATACACGGGCTGCAAAATTATATCAATGCAATCAAAACATGCGATTACTCGAAAAAGTTAACGTGATTTTATTCATATGTTACTTGCTTATAACTTACATCTCATAACTTTATTAGTGTCAATAAATTCGAATCAATCAGAAAAAAATGTCGTGTAACAATCACACAAAAATTTCGAGTAAAAGCGTTTGTTTTGTAATTTGTTTTCAGACTTTAATTTTGCAACCTGTGTATTGTAAAATAAGCTGCAGCAAAGTACAACGACGTGGTATACCAGTTTATGGTATCGCCAAAAATGATCCGTGAGAGCGGAATTTATTGCACTTGTTCCGAAGATATGGAGAGCAAAACTCTATGTTAAACTCAAGAAGATTTATTAGTTTATTGCAAATTTTTCTGGGACTTATGAATACCAGTGAAATGCGAGTTTCGTTTGAAAAAATCAATTGGGGTGTGTGAAATGTGGGACGGTTATTTTTTGGAGGTCTGGGTTGTTGGTTCTTTGATTCCCAAGTGTTTAACAGTAATAACTAGTAATCAATAATTCAATTCTCTAACATTTAGTCTACGACCGCAACCAGAGGCGACCCGAAGGCTCCTCTTTCGATAGTTATCTACCCGAAAGTAGGAGAGGGCGCCACTCTTTCTCCCTGGATTTCTCCACTTACCTTTGATCCTTCTCTTAATTGCTGAGCATCAAGCAGGGAGGCATCAAGTACTATTTTAGAAATCTCTGGTACGACCCAGCAGGGGGTCAAACTCACAACCTTGCGTACCCAAGCCAGATGCTCTACCACTACACTGCGGTCTCTAACATTACATTCATCCAAGATCCTGGTAATCTGATTCACAGACCTCTAATATAAATTGATGAATGTCATAGCTACTTATGTATTCGCTGCATATGCGCCGAGTAGAACGCTGATCTGTCATTACTCACGGTAATTCGAAAGAGCTTATAATCTTTCCATGGAATGAAAAAGTGAAGTTGTAAGATTTCTGTGGAGGATAGACCTTTTCATAAATTACGTCACGAGAAACTTACCTCGTTTTCAAAAATATTGCTATGGTAATTTATTCCCAGAGGAGGTTCTCTATTTTTAAAAGCAATACTTGAAAACTCAAGGGATATGATCACCTTGGTAATGGTTTCAAAACGAGGCAGTCGTTGCACCCAAATAATTTATGAAGAGGCCAATTGACATTCATACACCCCTGTCTCGGTGGCCTACTGGACCGTGCACATGTTGATTTCAATTTCCGGTCTTTCACGCAAACAGTACGACGGATGTGAATTTATTTACGGTTCCGAAAGATGTCAAGAGAAAGTCGTTCAATAGACGATATCGGCTTTAGGAATTCTCCCCGAATAATTACCCATGATGCATTGCGCAAAAAAATTCAGTAAGTCAATATTGTCCGTGAATATTTTTGCACGATGCATCATGGGTAATCATTCGGGGAGAATTTTGTTAAGCCGATATCGTCTATTTGATGATAAGCTTTCCCGTGCTAATTTAAATGGTTGATATTTCCGAACTCACCACACGTCTTTCAAGCTCTAGTATATTCTTAGTTTTTCCTGCTAAGATAAAAAAGTTTCCTTTCCTTTCGTTTATTTTCAGAATTACGCTGTGAGGGTGCAGTAAGAATTTATATTTTACGCTGTGAGGGTGCAGCAAGAGTTTATATTTTACGCTGTGAGGGGGCAGCAAGAATTTATATTTTACGCTGTGAGGGTGCAGCAAGAATTTATATTTTAGGCTGTGAGGGTGCAGCAAGAATTTATATTTTAGGCTGTGAGGGTGCAGCAAGAATTTATATTTTACGCTGTGAGGGTGCAGCAAGAGTTTATATTTTACGCTGTGAGGGTTTAGCAAGAATTTAAATTTTACGCTGTGAGGTGCAGCAAGAATTTATGAGTTATGCTGTGAGGGTGTAGCAGGAAATGACAGTGCGAGGGTGCATTGAGTATTTTCAGTAGAAATCTTTAATGCAAATAAAGAAGAATTCCTTTTGGGTACTTATTAAAACGAAAACCTTTATCGAGTATACCGAACGGATTTTTCGAGGCCCATACGGTTTTCTCTACAACAGCTCAGCAAAAATTTGAGACAGCTTGAGCACCCAATTTTGACCACCGAGGTCTAGAGGTTTTTTTGTCCGGAGGGGGGGGGGGGGGGTACTTCTATCAATCCGTATAAAAAGCTCAAAGTAAGTGAATTTGTTTGATATGAACTTAAAAGAAGTGCCCAAGAGGACTTCAATTATTTTGATATCGGTTATTGTTGTAAAAAATGTGATATTTATTCGATTTTGACCGTAGTAAAAGGAACATTTTAATTTGATTTAAAGGAAAGTAGTGTTTTTTTTTCAAAAGGAAAATTAGGGTATTTTTTCGAAAAAAAAGTAGTGTTTTTTTATCAAAAGGAAAGTAGTTTTTTTTTCGAAAGGAAAGTAGGGTATTTATCAAGGTTTATAATTTCTTAATTACGTAGAATTAGGTCATTTTATGAATTCCTGTTTATATTTTTCATACGCTATAGTTTTTTAAGTAATTGGGTTCCAGGTTGCCACGGGCCTATTTCCCACGCCTTTTAACGGTTAATTACTAAACTAAATAAAATGATACAAGCCTGTCTCAACAAATTATCTCGTTTTCACTTATCTTCGTCCTCCGTTTTTTTTTTGTCAAAGCCTTTAACTGTAATTAGTTCTATTAATGCTGAGACGATTTTTCTGTCTCAGTATAAATGGAACTATGCGTTTTTTCTGAGGGATTAGTAAATAAATAAGGTTATTGGTTCAACAATTAAAGAATAATCACTCTATCATTCACAAAATAATAGCCAAGAGAAAAATATTGGGCTCCCCTCTAAAGGAGTGAAAAAAAACAACTTTGTTTTAGTTGACTTAGATTTGACGCAGCATCAGGTGGAAGAAATGGAAGCACTTTCCGTTAGCTGTATCATTTTAGCCTTGATGGCGTCATCTTTTCATTCTACTGGAGCCATATGGTTATTCAAAACAAATCGATTTTGGGTTGAGAACATCGAGCTTTTTAGTTTGTCTTTGTCTTCAATCATGTCTTTCTTACTTACAATGATCCACATCATCATTGGCGAGAGCTACCCAGAATCCTTCAAAATGAACCAGCTGTATTACAAAGTCCCTGGCAAGATTACTTTGATTTACGATTCTATCTACCAAACAATTTTATCTCCACTTTTCGCGTCAATGATGTCACTGACTCTACAAAGATTTTTTGCGGTACGTCTACATTTGAGGTATGAGTCTTCGTGGGTTTTTCTGAACAGAACTCGGATCATTGCTTCGTCATGGATTTTCGCATTTGTCAGCTTTCTGGTAACGATAACCGTAATTTTAACGGTCAAAGTTGATTCAGAGGTTTGGGACACTGTAAAAACAATCTTTATTGGAATCGGTCTATTGACAACAAACAGCACCTTTTTTGCAGTCTACATTTACATTTATATTAAGTTTAGACGGGCTAGTCAAGAAACTAGAAACTCTTTATACGGTAACCGAAATAAAGCGAAATTCTTCACACCTTTTATTATATGTGGATCGTATTTCGTTTGCGGAACGTTACTGTTTATGATCAATGGTGTAGTTGTAGATGTTCGTATCTTGTACCTGGGTGTATACTTTGATGGTATAGTGAATTCTATTGTTTATATCTTTTTGAACGAAAGAGTTGTCAACCGTATACGAAGATGGAAAAACAGTGTCGGGGTTGTCTGAGTTAGAAAAGTATCGTCGTTTTGCAAGATTCCCATTTCAACACTAAGATTCATTTACCACTTTTCTAGCGGTATTTGTCTCTCGAATAGACGCCCCCCGCTTATTGTTAAGAGAAAAAAAATCCATCCCCCGCTCTTATTAAGACTCCCCCCGCTAATCAAATTCGAATAATTCAATATTTATTACCGTGTAGATAGACCTTAAACTTGTTAAAATTTTCCTTTTCATTAGTATTGGTTCTTTTTTTACGTGTTCATTTGTTAAAGTTTCCTTTTTGTTGTTAAAATTGATATCAGTTTAAAAAAATTATGTCTTCAAATTACCCCCCTCTTATTCCATCCCCCCGGTTATTACAATTTAGAAAATTTTCTTACCCCCCTGCTTATTCGGACCCCCTTCTATTCGGGAGACAAGAGTAAAAGACCAGGACTCCGGGTAGTTGAAAAAATAATAAGCGTCGGAAATTTAGACAGTTTCGTGAGTAAACACAAGATTTTCCGCACCTTTAGAAACAAACCCTTTCAAAACTTCATGTCGGTTATCCTAGGGAAAGTAAAAAAAAAGTAACAAAACTTCGCAAAAATGAAATGTTCGTGAACAAATCAAGTTAGCTTAATACCGGGTGTCCCAGAAAAAAGTTCCCCTCTTTGAAGTGAATTTTCTCGAGTTCTATGAACCTTTCAAGAATCAATTCTTTTGCATCGGAAAGAGGAAGAATAAACTTAAATTTTGAGGGGTCATTTGTAAAATTTTGTTAATTAGATAAAAAGTTATTGTCTAAATTCTAAAACATTACTTTTCAAAAAAGTCGAAAAAAGGCGAAAAATGAGGGTATCAAATCATCAAAGAAAGCACTTCTTTTATCAATTTATTAACGATCAAGTTTTTCTATGTTGTCCTTTAAGGTAGACTACACAACAGACAGTAGCCTACCTTTAAGGTGGCTTTTGCAGGAATAGTTAATCTTGTAAATATGTGCTTTGGAAAAAATGGAAATACATTTCCTGATGAATAAAAAAACATTTTTGTGTCTTTGTCTTACAATAAATTTAATACCCTCATTTTTCGCGTTTTTCGACTTTTTTGAAAAGTAATTTTTTAGCATTTAGACCGTAACTTTTTATCTAGTTGACTAAATTTAACAAATGATCCCTCAAAATTTAAGTTTATCCTTCCTTTTTCCAATGCAAAAGGATTGATGCTTTCAAAGTTCATAGAACTCGAGAAAATTCACTTCAAAGAGGGGACTTTTTTCTGGGACACCCGGTATGAATAAAATTTATGTGCTAGTTATAATGTGTAGCTTATGATGATTCCATTAATTTAAATTTAAGACAATTTTACGTTGGATTATATTGCAAAAACTCAATCTAATTATTTATTGGATGTATACAAAAGATTTGCCTGAAAGTAGTTTTCTAGTTAGAATCCCTTTCTGCTGGACCATTGAGCATGACTCATATCCGTTAAATTTCAACAAAAGTGACGATATCTGCATGGAAATTGGATGAGTAAACAATAAAATATGTAAGTACCTGCACAAATTTGACCATTGTATTTCAATTCAAAGCCTTTGTTACAGGAGCAAGAAAAACTTCCGATCGTGTTTGAGCATTTAGCTGAACAACCAGGACTGCTGACGGCACACTTACATGGTTTTACTGATGAACATTCGTCTACGTCTGCAAATGGATATTAAAAAAATACTGAACGTCTTTTTCTGTTAAATATTTGTTGTAAAGGAAAGTTGTTGGTTAACCATATTCGTGGATCCTTCCAAATTTGATTCGAAAATGTTGATCCAGCAACTTTCACTTGTTCAAGTTTATCTATCTATGACGTCATCAAAATGGCGAATTTCTTAAGGTTTTTAACAAATATTTCGAGTTTGAGGCACTTTTTACTATCTTACTGGGTTGGTCCATGATAACATTATGAATACGCTTCGTTTGAGCATAAAAAATGATATATTAACGTTCACGTAGTTTTGAAAAAAAACTGAAAAAGAACGTTCCTTACGGTCGTTGAGATTTAAGGATTGTTATTTCAGCTGGTACATAACGTTGTTTCAACGTTCATCTAACGTTATATGAACGTTATGAACATTAGAAAAACGTCGAAACAACGTAGTGTGCCAGCTCGGATTTAAGAATTATTACCTAAACAAGTTCCATCGATTGGACTGTTTGGTTTTGCTTTGATAAAACCCTTGTTACACGAGCAACTGAAGGTTCCAGGAAGATTTGAACATGTCTGTGAACATGGCTTCTTCGTGACGCATTCATTTACATCTAAGTAAAACATATTAGAGATCCTTTGGCTGAAAAGTGTGCCGAGGTTGATGACACTAGCTACTATAGAATTTCAGCGCTTGACCAATAAGAAGCTTCGCGGGTTTTCAAAAACAATAGCAGCAATATCTTTTGCAACATTCACTTTTTTTGCTTGGAAGAGCTTAAAGCACGACATCTAGTCCTTCGGTTTTTACAAAAATCTGTGATCTTACTAACCTGTTTCACAGCGTCTTCCAACAAAGCCAGCTTTACACTGGCAAACATTTGGTTGTGCACACTTGCCGTTGATACAGCCTGGATTACATATTGCTGAAAAAATAAGACTGATATATAATACATTGAAAATATCAAAATCCATTTTCCATGATCGAACCAGGGATATGTTATAGCGTAGCTGGATAACGCACATTTGAAAAAGCCTTGTTCTATCTCTGTCCCTGACATTAAAATTTGATATGGAATTAAACTTTTTTAATTACAAATTCGTGAAATTTGGATTTCTTTTTAGCCAATGATTCTGCTGCTGTATTTATTGTTCACGATTAAAAACTTTTAATTATCAAGAGGGTCTGTAAAACATTGGTGAATGACAATTTAAAAAAATGAAAAACATTGTTTTCATTAGCAAAGTTATAAGAAATTCCTTCTGTAAGATTATAAATAGCTCTTTTTCATTTGAAATACCGTGCTACACCGCGGGTTGCCTCACTTTCTAACTGATATTTTCAGATAGCAAGTCGGTATATCTGATTATGGAAAAAATTTCTAGTCAATTGAAACAATATTTGTCAAAATATTTACATCCGAAATTTTTAAAGAGAAATCATGAAAGCTTCTCAAATTCATAACACACGCTGATAAAATTTGATTTCATTTACAAAGAAGCTTTTGGGGTATCTTTTGCAAATATTATTTTGATGAAAAGCGGGAACATCATAGCAAAATATATGCAAACGTACTGCATGAATACTTTGTCTGCTTCATTTTTCTTATAAAAACAGAACAGTTAAGGGGACAGAGATGGATTTCTATTATGAACAGTTTACAATAGAAAAGACAAAGGAGCAATCCGCTAAGGAATTCTCGTCCTTCATCCAGCTACACTATAACATATCCCTGATCGAGCAGTCAGGTTTTGCTGAAAAGTTTCGTGTGATTTACTTGAGGAGTAGTGGTCTAAAGTGCTCTTAGAAACCCCTTTCTCACAGAACCGGTAGGATTTTTCAGCCAGTGGGGATATAAAAATAACGGACTGAAACTCGATTGGGATCGACATTCCCATATTTCTTATGGCTGGGGATTTCAATTCTTTTTTTCAAGTCAGAAAATGGGATAAATAGCATAATATTATGCAGTGAGGATAAAACAAAAATTGGAGGATAATTTTCTACCGGGAACGATATTTTGGACAATTTTTCCAGTGGGAATAGGGATCCAAGGTGGGTCTATGACGAGGTGGTGCTCTTAGCTTCTTAGCATGCTTTTATAATATTCTCGTCGTTAAATTAAGGAGAATTTATTTTTGATTTCGTGGTACAAGGTTCCTAATTTGGGATAGAGGCTAGCTCAAAGATTCGAAAAAAATATATAAACCTTCCATTCCAAAGCACAGAACGTCAAAAAAACTTGTGAATTGATAATATGCGAGTTGCAAGTTGCAAATGCCGTGCTTTTGATGTCTTATCCAACAATTTTCATCTCGTAACTCACGATTTTTTTAAGTGCAACTCGTAACTCGTAAAACGTAACTCGCAACTCGCATATCTGATATTAACTCGTAACTCACGAGACCAACTCGCAACTCGCATAATACAAATTCATACAAAAACTTTTATGTTCAATGACTTAAAAAGTTGTGGCGGAAAACTCATTTCTGTGGTGACTTACGTATAGTACATTGTCTCCCAGAACGAGCCCATCCTGGACAACAATAATATTCCGATTTATATCTTTTGATCAGATAATTCTGGTAATAAACCACTTGATGTGTTCTAGAATAAAATAATGGTATGATGACTGTTGCTTAGTAAAGTCTAAGGTCTAATATTCAGTTATGGAACCTTGAGATACATAACCATTAAGACTTTAATTTTTGATTTTCCCAACAAATGGAAGAAGTCACAGATAAGCGTATGCAGTTGACTCTCGCTAATTCGAATTTGTTTTTTGGATATGAAAATCGTAATTAACTTTTCTCCAATTACTAAAGCGTGACTTACGTTCAAAGGAATTTATGTTCTTCTTATTAATGTATGGCCTTGAACATGGAAAATTTGACTTAGAGCAATATTTCGTAAATGGAATGACAAAATATCAGAGAGATGTTTGTTGAATCCCATACGTACCTATATCTTCGGCAGCGCCTGATGCATGCACCCCATACGCGTTTGCAGCATGTCCGATAAGATGAATATCCTACACGTGTCAAACGCCGTGGTTGATTGACGTTATAAGAGACGGC
This sequence comes from Clytia hemisphaerica, assembly GCF_902728285.1. NCBI lineage: Eukaryota > Metazoa > Cnidaria > Hydrozoa > Leptothecata > Clytiidae > Clytia > Clytia hemisphaerica. Next base: position 364,641 of record NW_027103497.1, read on the forward strand.
GCGGTGGCAAACGTGAGCTCTAAAAATATGAAGTGACTTAATAAATGCGTCATTAGATGATTAAATATTTGTTGATCGTGTCGTACCGAAAAACTTTGTCAGTTTTAAACGCTTTTTAAAACCATTACATAAAATTCCGTCATATTAGGTCCACTCAAGACAAAAAAGAACCATGAATCTATCACTACAGGATCACTTTCCTTTTGCATGTCCCTTAGAAAATCTCAAAAAGAAGTCTGTGCAAGGGTTTCAAAAGGAACACTTTCTTGTGCGGTATTTGTGAATTATCGCTGAATTTAAAAAACAATGTGATTAATGAAACATTTTTTTAACTTACCCACCGGGTATGAGTGATGCATTTGCAAGGACCAAAAAACTGAAAATCAAAAATAGACACTGAGCAATCAAATACTTCATCATTCCGTATCAGAAATCAAATTTCAAATGAGCTAATTTCTTATACATTTATTTTCATCCTCAGAGCTTGGTAACTAAAACCAAATGAAAAACCAAAATGACAAAATACGTTTTTATAAGGATTAAAACTGATGACTCAGCAATAAAAATGTAGAGTACAGTTCTCGTCTTGCTGAAAGGCCTTGAAACGTTACTTATGATTGTTTTTATTTTCTTAGCTTGTTATTTTTATTTTTGGATCATCATAATCTTATGTCAATGATAACATGATGACAAAATGAAATTGATCTTTACTAGGAACATTTTTTAACCAGTCTTGAATTACTTGAAATGCACACAAAACAGAGTAGACTAAAGTTCACTACTTTTTTGACGCACAGTTAAAAGGGGATGTTTTTGGTAACCGTTAGTCTAGCAAGCTAGTAAAAATAAAGCAAAAGTAATGGAGCAGGGAACAAATTTTAGTTTATACAAACTCAATCTCGTATCAATAATCGTATTATCATATAACGCCTATACTACTGTATTACACCCATTATAAACGACTCCAGTCTTGGTAACCGCCGGGGTAATCACGAACGTGCCTAACTTTCATTTGAGACATCCTAATTCGAAACATACCTTTGAAATATAACACCAGGGCATAGTACCATTGTTCTGAAGTAGGATACCCGAAAAATTCTTTCTGTCAACCGCCTGACTCGGTAGAATGCATCAAGTCCCCATTTTCTGAGCCTAGTTTGGAAAGGCAACTTACTGGAAAGTTGGTGACGCCAAGCAGGACTTTAGGGGGGGGATGTTTCCCAGGGGGGGGGCACTTACCTTGACGACCAACGGGGGCGTGCGACTGGAGTTCGAAAAGTTGACCCTGTCAGATATTAATTTTTGATAAAATGGTGACCCTGTCAGACCAAAAAATTGAAAAGTTTTCCAATTTCCACCCTTAGAAGTGGTAAAAATGACTAAAAGTAGACGAAAAACTGAAAATCTTTCTAATTTTTACCCTGAAAAATTCTCCAAAATAACCAAAAGTGAACCCTGTCAGATACACATCTTGAAAATTAGTAGATTTGGGACCCTGTCAGATATCTTCAGAGCCTAAGAAAGGGACCCTGACCAGCGGCACGTTCCGTACCCAATTTTGCCTAAGTGCCCCCCAGGACATTTCAAGGTTTATTTTTAAACTTTTATCCAGTAATGTATATTACTTTTGTTCTGAATAGTATCGCGATATGTCATCAAAGTGTATTTTCAATTCATACATTTTCACGGTAGTTCAGTAGGGAAAGGTAATTTTTTCTAAAAGTGGGGAAAGGATTAGCCATAACTAAGAGGAATTAAAGACCAAATTAAAAATTAAGTAAGTACAAAAAATAACATAAAAATCGTTCTAATACTTTTTTTCAATAGTGTTGAAAGTGTTTTTGAAATTTTTTAAAAAATTAGAAAAACACAAAAAACCGCAGAAATATGATTTCATCGTACATTTTACCTGTGTTGTGAATATTGAATTATAATTAAATCATCGTGTGGCTTTATGATCTATCGTAAATAGTGTTCCCCTAAAATTTGCTGAAAATTTACTATTTTACAAAACAAAATCTGAAAAACTATTTTGATCTGTAGAATGCGAAATTTCGAGTTCATAACACTAATTATATTGAAAAATTTCAATTTTTGTGATTTTCGGACGTTTCTTGTCTGTAAATTACACCGGTGTCCAAAAAAATTAGAATAACCCAGATTTAAACAATTTCAACAAGAGCAAGACAAGTTTTCATATTTAATTAGAACATTGAGACAGGATGCGAGACAGGATGTGTAAAAATTAACTGATTTAAACACTATTATTGCTATATGCTATTGGATCATATAATTTGAATTGTATAATTGCGATTATTGAATTGCCAAAGTTGAGTAGAAAAAATAAAAAAATGTAACAAAAAATATAAATAAATTTATCAATATGAAAATAAATTTACACTTCAGATCTCCTTTGAAACTCAAAAAAGGAGTATTCAAAATTCCCAAAAAACCACCCTTCTAACAGACCCGGTAGGATTTGTTAGCCAGTGGAGATAAAAACTCGATGGGGATTGATGTTCTCATTTTTATAGCTGGGGACTTCAATTCTTTTGCTTTTAAGTCAGATAATTCAGTGGAGATGGGGAAAATAATAAATGTTTTGCAGTGAGATTTGGTTTATTTGGTTATTTCCAGTGGGGAGAAAGATTGGAGAATAATTTTCCACAAGGGAGGATATTTAGGCTGTGAGAAGGGGGTGTGTTTGTTGAATTAAAAACAAAAAGGTTACTTCAAACAAATTCAGAAAATACTACTTAGTGAATTGGATATCAGTTAAAAGTAGACATCACATCAAGTAGTAAAGTAATTGAATATTATACTGTACAATGATTTGTGTTTTTAAAGAAACGGATGCTTTACTTTTCCCAAGATATATACAAGATATGACAAGACATCTATCTCTCTACTGTATGCTACCAAAATAAAATCTTATCGACGTTCGACGAGAACAAGAATGTTAATTTGATCTATATTGTTAATAACAAGTCCAAGTCATATGCCCCCATACACCAATACATCTACACGGGGAGTATTGTCGGATATTCATAATAAAAACTTGAAAACTATTGTCATGATTGTAGCTCAATCGAAAAAATCAAAATCACTATCACTACTACTACTGCTACTCCAACCACCACCGATTCCTTTCCCAACTTTATGAAGAGCATAAGCGCCTACAGCTCCAGCTGCTAAACCACCTAAAATTTTCTTTTTCTTTCCTTTTTTACCACCTAGAACACTAGATGCCATCGCACCCGTTGCAGCCCCTGTTGCTAAACCCATCATACCTCCTTTGTTTTTATGTTTATGTGGTTTCCCATGATGTGGCGGTGGCATTGCTCCTGGAAATCCAGGTTGTCCGTAACCAGGAGCGGGTGGTGGATAGCCAGGGTATTGACCCTGCGGTGGTGGTGGATTGGATGGATAAGGTGAAGGTCCTTGTGGGTAAGCTGCTGGTGTTGGCGGATAAGCACCAGGTGCACCTGCTGGCGGATAAGCTCCAGGTACACCTGCTGGCGGATAAGCTCCAGAAGCAGGAGCAGGGTATCCAGGGTTTGATGGCGGATATGCACTGCCTGGAGGCTGTTGTACTGGTGGCGGGTATCCTGGAGGGTAGGTCGATGGTTGAGGTGGACCTGCCACAGGAGGATAGCCTGGACCAGGCGGATATGGGTTATGAGGCGCTAAGGGATATGATGATTGGCCGGTTGGGTAAGGTGGCACTGTGGCAGGTGGATAACCAGGAGCTAAGAATAGGGAGAAATATATCGTTATCATGGGTTTCTAAAGAGATATAGTGGTGCGGCGGTCATCGCTCTTGACTCCTATCCGGGAGGTCCGAGTTCGATTTCCACTACTTAGGTTCACTTGGTAAATGAAAACACCTTCGCCTGGGTCAACCCGTACCATGTGAGCGGAATTGGGCACCACTACTCTGATACAAGAGTGTGGGTGATATGCCAGACATTGTTGTATGTGGTGCCATCGCTATGCATCATGGTATCTGTGTGTCACATGCACAGAACTAGCTGTGTCTGGACAGCAATATACATTCCTACTTGAAAAAGAAGGAATTCCCAATTCGCAATGAGTGGCACCCATTCCCCATAGCGAGGGGTCATATGGTCATCATTGTAATCACTATAATCATCATCTAAAGCGATATTGGGCTTGATGAAAATGCCTTTAAAATCACTGATAAAAGCGAAAGAGATCAAGATATTTAAGATACTTTGACATTATGTTATAGTTTCTACAAAAACTCTTTAAGCAGCTTAGAGCCTTAGCATCATCCTCATGACAGCGAAAACCAAACTAAAATGTCGGACTTTGTTATTGATTTAATATAGAGTATATAGCAATTTGTGCCAGAAACGAGAAACCTTTATAATGTAGCTCCTCCAATTAAAAACATTTTAAAGAATAAACTTTTGATTATCTCATTTTTATCAAATAAAAGTGCTGAAATGAAAAGCTTTCCTCAAAATCTTTTGCCCTGATTCTTCTGTATTAACCTCGGAGTTTTCAATTAATAAACATGACCTCTGATTAGCAAAAGGTCTATACAGTGTTGTAAAGAAAAATAATTTGCAATGAGTTTGTACCTGACGGTGCTGTTGGAAGACTAGAGGGATGCCTAAAAACAATAAACAATAAAAGTGGATTTCAATTCTATTTGATGTTTTGATGATATGTAGAACTTCTCACTGATTAAGCCTATATTTTAATATCTTCAAGAGACTTATCATTCATAAAGTTGAGTCTACTGAAGAAATAAATCACAAATTTGAAATTATATTATCAAGTTGAATAAAAACATACATGGTCGTGAAATGTATTTTATACAGGGTGTCCCAGAAAAAAAGTCCTCCTTTTTCTCGAGTTCTATGAGCCTTTCAAGAACAAAATCTTTTTCCATTGGAAAGAGGAAGGATAAAGTCAAATTTTGAGGGGTCAGTTATCAGATCTAGTTAAGGTATGTGTTCACCTTTCTTGACACATTCTCTTTAATTGATCATATCTTTAGAACAGCAAATTTTTATATATCAAAAGTATATATTTTCTGAAAGCCAATAATATTCTCTTTCTAATGGTAAAAGTTTCAGCTGAATTTTAAAAAATTGGGCAGGATATAATTAAAATCTTAAGAATTTTAACCTTACCTACTTCAAAGTTAAAGTCCCCCATTTTGAAAAAATAATTTCGATACTATGTTCCCAATAGATTGAACGAAAAAAGTATCTTGGGATTTTTTTTGGGATTTACTTTAACTCTTTAAATCCTAAATTCTGTGAAAATATCGATAAAAAAGTAAATTTAAATGTGATTTTTTTAGTTATCTGTAAATTTAGGAAAAACAACTCAGTTAGAAATAAAATCCTAAGACACTTTTTAATTTTGATATTTTGGGAATCTCATAAAAAAAGAATGAAGTCGATATCTAAATGCTATGGGTGACTTTGGTGTGGTAAAATTTCGTTTTTTTCTACATCAATTTGAAATTTTAACGAGATGATTGCTGTTTATTTGAGTAATCAGTGAAATGTGTCAAAAATATTACTATTCAATAGAGGTGAGAATAAACATCAGCTGAATTCTCTCTTTTGTCTTTGATGTTTCCGAAAGAGATAATTATTTGAGTAAATAATCCATCATACTGTCATAAGATGAACTTTGTTTTGAAATTTAAATGGTTATAACTCTGGATCAAAAAAAGATTTTAAGATCGAGATTTTACCAAAATGAAATCCAGTAACTTTTCTTCCACGTGGCCACTTTGACTGAAAAAAATTTTTTTGACAAAAATCGGAAAAAAGGTGTGTACACATAACTTAACTGCATGAAAAGTTACCTTTTATCTCATATTTACAGCCGCGCTTAAATATTTTTGGTGAGTTACTCGCCAACAGAATTGTGGGTAAATAAAACAGCATACCTAATTGGATAATAAAAATCATGCGCAATCATAAATTTCAATATTGGTGGGAATTCAGATGTTTGTCAATGGCTGCTGGACATGCAATCTCAAATTCAATAATGATATCAAACAATAATTATGCATGCATCATGATATGACATCACTTTTATGATTGGGAGGAGAGATACATACATTTTGCAATCCGTAAATTTTGATTTAAGTTTGTATTTTAATGACCAGCCAGGTCATTTATTTGAGGGTTATGCATGTTAGCCTCCACTGATACAAGTTTTACCCGATCTCACGGTACACAATCGACAGTTATATGCCCCCATTTTTTGCCTTTTTTTCAACTTATTTGAAAAGTAATATTTTAGCATTAAAGCCATAACTTTTGATGTAGTTAACCAAATTTGACAAACAACCCCTCATAGCTTAAGTTTATCCTTCCTCTTTCTAATGCAAAATAATCAATTCATTAGTTCATAATTAAAGAGTTCAAGGACATGTTCATAAATGGTGAGTAAAATGGAGACATTTGAAAAATGGCAAAAATCAGCAAAAAGTGGATAATTTTGTAACAAATCAATTTTGAGATTCCAAAATTTGTGAAAGGGTGACAATTATTGTTTAGCATAACTTAGAAGTGCTTTCAGAAAAAAATATGTGTTCAAAGGCCTGCTATTGGTAAAAATGTAACAATTGTAACTTTTTTATCATTAAAGAAGTTCAATGTTGTTTGCATTGTTCAATTTTCTTCAAATGGTTAGTTTTATCCATAAGAAAATAAAAAATCAATAAAGGGCAATAGTGTAACAGGGTCTACGGCTAAGAAAAAGATAAAATAGTAACAGTATTAGCAAATAGCAAAAATAGTACCTAAAGTCACTTTAATCATGTCAATCTCACCAAAAAAGGCCCTCCTTTGGGGGAAATATTAACGAGGCTTATGACCTTTAACAATATGTCTTTAATTTCCAAAAACGCTGCATTTGGGTAAAAAAGTAACACCACAAACTTGTTTAGTACCGGACAAGGCGTGCACTTGTTGTTGAAAGACCATTAAAAAAATTAACTGGTGACGAGAAGGCTATTTCTTTAATCTAAATTGACCCTAAGACCAATATCATGTCTTTTGTATTGTCATGTTTTCTTTGTCTGTTTTTAAATGGTAAATCTGTAACAAACAGGGTGTCTATACTACAAGTTTAGACTTATGTTTGTTTGTACTCTTGAATTCCTGTTACATATTTATCAAATTGAGACTCTTTTGAGGACATGAAGGGTCACTATTTCCATTCATTGACCCTATGGCTAGTTAAAACAATCCAATGCCTATTTAAAAGTTGATAAAAACATGATAAATTTGTAACAAAACTGGGAAAAATTGCGAAAAAATAGCAATTTTGTTACTTTATTACCACTTAATGACCCAATACTGTTGACTTATTAACATGAAAACTAGTGCTTTAGTATGTTACTTTCCTTCAATATTATGAAAGAGTTGAATTTCATGTTACAAAATTACCCTTCTTAGGCCTTCTACAATTTAAAAAAATATATAAAGCGCAATTCCAACCTATTTTGTTCAATAAACCACAAAAGAAAAATAATTTTACTTGGATTTTGTTTGGTTCAAGGTCTCTTAAAAGTATCAATTTCAAGGATTTAAAATGTTACTTTTTTATCAGATGAGCAGCCATTGATGTATGAAACTCAAAATGAAGGTCCGTGTATGTATAACCTGTGTTGTGTAACATTTTCACATCTTTACAATACATATTTCATGAGTTATGGCCATTTTTATCATCTTATTTATTTCTTGCTTGTTACTTTTTTATCATTTCACTGACCCTGAAACAAACCTTCATAGCTCCAATTTAATCAAGTCTCTTGTTGATACAAGATTATCTTAAGAAACCTCAGCTATATAGCTTCACCACTGCAGCAGCTAGGACCTCTGAAATTTTGTTACATTTTTATCATGAGTAAAATTGTAACAGTCATTTCAAATGTCTCCAAAAGGCCAATATTTACTCATCATTTATGAACATGTCCTCAAAAGCAGAAAAGCAATTTCACTTTAAAAGTTTCTGGGACACTGGGATGAAAAATCCTTTGCTCACCTTGGGTAGGCCATGAATGATTTATTCAATTATCTAAAAGTAAACTTATGTTATAATGAAAATGATGATTCAGGTGATGATTTATCAGTGATTTTATAAGGAAAAGCTCCTCCTAGCTCCTCTCATATCACAGAATTCTTGAAAACGAAAGTGAGTTTGTTTTCATTTCCGAGGTCAATTCACCTGAATGATCTTTCCGGATCTTTTATGAAATATTTTTTCTAGTAAACGTGTCCAAGGATTTTTCGAAGAAATGCTGACTCGGCACCAAATTCCTCCGCGAAAAAAGAAAGAAATCGAAAGTCGACTATGGCTGAAGACGCCGAGTTTATCAAGTTATGTGAGTTTTTCAGGTTTTTGACAGTTTGACCCTTTGAGTTGTCTTTCTTCAATTTGTGATCTTGTTTAACTGTTTAAGTCCTCTCTATCTCTATTATTAGATACTCTTTTGTAAGTGTGCATCCAAATACTCTACTAATGTTTTTGATCGGGTGTCGGGGCATTTAAACTGCTTATACAATTATATAAAAAGAGCAGTTCTGATCTACTGATTTGTATTTGTGTAGCGACCTATACCTTGATAGGTTTATGTTGAGCGAGGCAAAAGCCTCTAAGTTTCAAGCTTGGCAGAGAGTGCAGACGTCTTTCATGAAGAAGAAGAAATAGTTGTAAGATGGCAATTTGCGCTAAATCTGTACCGTGTCCCGTCCGAAATCATGAAAAATAAAGTTCATTTTTTAAACATAACTCTACTTTTCTATGACAGTCTATATAGCCTATATTTCATGGAAATGTATCTTGACACCACCTTTTAAGGCCTAATAATAAAGATATAGGGGCTCATGGCACAAGTGTTTCAACCGGTATTCCAACAAAGTCATATTTTGGATTGTACAGAAATTTCGCCCGCTCAAATCAAAACAACAAAATGGTCAAACTCACTAAAGAGAAACATTGCAGCCACGGCATTTCCCTGGATAAAAATTCTGGTCACGTGACCATCCGTGATTTTAGACCAATGAAAACGCTTCATTTCCCCGGATTAAAGTTGTGTCTACACTAACACGCGGGAAATGGCTAGAAAACGAGAGAAAAAACCGGGGGTCAAATTAAATTTTTCTTCCTTCTTGCGGCAAACATAAAAGACTTTAAGAGGCCATTTATTTAAGAAATGGGTGTTATAATATCATAAATGAATTATGTAAGTAAGTGATATTTCAAGTAACAAGCTCATTAACAATTTATTTTGAAGTTTGTTTTTAAAAACAGAACCCCCGTGCTATAAGATAATCTCATTTTCTTAACTTATGGACCCAATTGGAAGTCTTTGTAATACAGATCATTTGGCAGTGTAGTTCCAGCCTATACAAGAATTGGAATCTAAAGTCTGAAGTCGTAACTCCTTGTCAGTGACCCCCCAGAGAAGTTTTTAGTTGGCAGACACTGACTTTGGGTTGGTTTGGAAATCGTTTTATTTTGAAATGTAATCTTCACTTTACATGAACACTTTTATTTATTTGGATTCATGAAAGGTTCAAGGTTTGTTTACTTTTTATTTCAAATTATTTCATTGATTTATTGAGCTGCAATAGCTGAATGAAAAACGAAGATTTTTGATAGTTATCATCGTGGGCTTGGCCGCCATTTTGAATTTCGAATTTTTTTCTCCTGTACTCGGCAATTTAGAGGTTGTTCGTAATACGCAATTTGGCTTACGCGTAACACTTGTGATGGAGCTGTTAGAGCGTATGAAAATGGTAAATTTGTGGTAAAAAAAAATCAAAACTAACTTGCACTGGGGAGAGAGTATCACATATTATAAGGGTTTTTTTTTTGTTGCATTCTTTTGATTGGCATGTAGATATCGAAAATGATTTCGGACGGACAAAATTTGCAAAACTAAAGGCTAGAATACATCAGAAAAATGTATTGAGGAAGTAAGGAAGGTGTAGAACAGCCTGAAATTGTTCGTACAACGGCCTTCCTCAAATTAGAATGGATCTTAAAAATCTGTATCACCTTTTTCTTCTTTTTTCAGGGTGATTTGCACTAAATTTTTCCTGTCCCGTCCGAAATCATTTTCATAAAAATCTGTTTTATTTCAAGTTTTTCTAAACTTTTTCTTCTACATATTATCAGTAAGTAAATATACTACTATTCCAAATAGAAAATACTTCCACTCTTTTTGTTCCAGTAGTGGTTTTAATACAATACCTATTTTTACAGGAAAATTGTCCCGTCCGAAATCAATTCCTATTTTCAAGGTTAAAATAAAGGTATAAAAACTTACTTCAATTGGCCTGTTTGAACATTTTTCTTACCACTAGGTCTTGCTAATAACTTCCTGAATGTTAAACATTCATTTTATTACAAATTGAAACATATTTGAAAAGTTATGATTTCGGACAGGACAAATGATTTCGGACGGGACATATTTTCTAGTACCCCTGGAATCAAATCTGAAGAGCTTTGAATCTTAGATTTACTCAATTAAAATATGCTCTATCCTATATAACAATATTCAGCCATTCAAATCTTTCTACCCTGCAGAATTTCAGAAATATTGTCAATCTTATTGTGATTTCGGACGGGACATTTTTTGGTGTCACTTCCAATCACCAATGCACTGGGACCTATTGAATGGTAACCTAATGGTAAAATCATACTTTTTGACAGGTTTTCAAACACATACAGATTGAGCTTACTCTCAAACTTAAAAAACCTTCAATAAACACTCTTAAAATAGGGGCAATGTGCAATGATTTCGGACGGGACACATTTCGGTGTCAAAATGGACTTAAACAGAAAATCACTGCTAGAGCAAGATGGAAAGAAGGTTTCAAAACACTTTTTTGTAGAAAAACACATGAATAAATTGCCTATGGAAAATCAAAATTCCAGGTCAAATACCTTACTGGAAAGAAAGTGCTACCATATATAAAACTGAAGCAATTTATTGCTAAAAATTGCCAAAACGAGGAAAAATTGACACAAAATTTATGATTGCAGACTAATGATAGACAGTTAAAACATAAAATTTTGCAGAAAGTGTACCATTACCAAGCTGTATCTGATGAAAAAAGAAAAACATCATTAACACTTAACCTTAATGAGATGTATGCAAAAAATGATTTCGGACAGGACGGTACAGATTTAGTTTGAACTTAACTTTACCTTGTCACGTGCGTTTGCGTAGGGTAAAATGGCGAAATGCGAAAATCGAATTTGGTAAAAAAAATTTGAAAAATGACCCTACAAGATTTGACTATATCTTTTTATTCCATGAAGAGATTACTTTCAAATAAAAAATGTATTGACAATGAATGGGTAAGACGACCCACGGCATGGCCCGAACATGTTCGGGCCTGTTTGGACCATGCTCCGGGCACAAAAAAGTATTATTGAATCGGCCCGAACATTTTGTTCGGACCATGTTCGGGCCATGTATTTACAATTGATACGGATTTGCTCGGGCCATTTTATTTACCTTTCCTTCCGCCTAGACCAATGTTAATTTTTCTTTCAGAAAAAAAGACTATAATTTGTTTACTTTTTTTCCTGCAGCTTCCCAACATCCAAGCTCTCAAACATCACAAGCCGAATGAAATTACTTTCGATTTCCCGTAGAAATTATGCGATGAAAAATCTGGGGGTTGAAGAATGAAGACTTTTCATTTGTCCGCGTCATCGAATTGTTGTATACGTCACAATCTATTGTCAACCATTGTCCAATCCCGTAAGCGATTGAAGTGCCGTCAGTAATAATCTGAGAAGAGAACAATTACATTATGACATCACACAAATAAATTACGCTGGGAAAATCTGCGAGGACAACATGCGGTCTTAACATTTTTCCCTCGCAAGTTTGGGGGGAAAACGAAAGTACTCTATATTTTACGTATGGGGAAGTGTAAGAAAGATTTACAAAATAGAAAAGTTTCGTTTTGGGGTAAAGAATCAGTATTGTGAATTTAAGCGAGTTTCTATTTTGCAATTTTTCTACAGAGCCAAATAAAGATTTTTTCTATTGTTCTTGCTCGATTGCCTCTAACGATAAGTTCCATAGTTATGAGGTTATCGAGACAAAATGTGACGAATTTGCGCGGAAACGAAATTTAACATTAGTCTAGGCTGTTCCTGGTTTATCATCATCCATTGTTAAATATTTTCAATAGACAAATTCAAAGTTCCAAATACCAGTTTCATTCACAAAGTTGTATAACAGTACAAAAAACGATCCAGAAAAATTCTGCTTCGAATAGGAGAAGACAACGAGAAAAGGGAACGGGATAAAGAATAAAAAGAAGACCATATTATGTAAGATTCAAATCATTCTTTTTAATAATTTTCCTAACTTAATTGGAAAATAGATGAGGCAAATACTTTTTTATTTATTGGTTTACAGATCCGCCGACGCTATTTTTGCCAAAATAAAAAAAAATTAAAATAGAGATTTCAAAAACTTTTATTTACTTTTTCTCCTCCGACTTCAAAAAAGAAGAAAAAAATAAAAAAACCTTAACTTTTAAAACAGGAAAACAAAAGAAAAGAAGAGAAGAGAGAGAGGGGGTTAAATGATTTAACACAGCTGTGCCCTATTCTGCCAATGTAAAGATACTTTGACCCTTCCCTTAATGTCAGGGAACTTCCCCATGGAACTTCCTTATCCACAAAAAACAAACTAAATTATGTAACTCTTTGTATACACAATGGATTTTCCTCATTTTTTTCTTTCTTTTGAAATTGCCATTTATTTAGAAAAGTGGGATGGGGGAACCTAAGTAGGAACCCTAATAAGGGTGAACCCTAAATGGGAACCTATGACAGTCTTACATATATACACGTATCAGTCTTTATGTGTACATTTTTATGTTTCAGTTAATTTTTAGTGTTTTTTATCCATAGACTCTATCAATAACAACATCTTGTACTTTATTCTTTTGTCTTTTTAAATCTAAAAAATCGATACTTTAGGAAATTTCATAAAATTTTATTTTAATATTTCCTCCGATTTCAGATTTTTTTAAAGAAAATAAAAAAAATTTAAAACATAAGTTTTATTTTTATTTTTTTTCCATCCTCCTGTCCAAAACTTTTCCTCATAATGTCCGTAAACCAGAAAATAAAAAAGTTATTGCCTGATTAACTTTTATATTTGAACAATATATATTTGAATAAAGATGAAGATTTTTAAATTTGTTTGCTAAGATAAGGAATTTAAAATATAAATATTGGGTCCTGAAATTACACGCGCGATCATAGCAAGTTTTCAAAAATCTGGCCCGAACATGGTCTGAAACTGCGCGGGCCACGCGCGGGCCATTTTTAAAAAGTATTGATCAAGAGGCTCGAACATGTTCAGGCCATGCCGTGGGTCGTTGGGTAAGCTTTCTAGAAATCCAAACATAAATTGCATAGCTTTTACCAAAAAATAGCACTATAGGATCAAAAACAGTCAAAAACCAGCTTTTTCCAATTTTCTTCGAGTTACAGGAATTAATTCCTTGTTTGTTTTGATCTGAAATTTTCATTAGGGGTGGCCAACATGGTTCCCTTGCTCATATCATCAGGGGGGCCGAGATGGGGGTAAGAGAATTAAAGTTTCTAAGTAAAATCTTAAAAGTGTTTAAAAAAGTATTTTTTGTGCTTAAGGTTTGCTTTTCTTTGCAAATTTTTGTCTTCAATCTTAAATAGATGAACAAGTATTTCACTGATGGTTATGATATTTTCACAGAACATAGTAAAATTATTTAGGAATTTGGACTTTTTTTACAGAATTTCAAAAAATCTGTTGGTTCTGGAGATATATTGAAAAGTTTAGACATGGGTAGTTAGCGTTCGTGTTTCTCATTCCCAAACCAAATGCACGTGCCAAGCAATTTGACTAAGTGTATTGTAGTACACAGTATTGTAGTTATTACAGTATTGTAACAGTATTGTAGTCTGTTGTAGTACCCACTTAATACTCTGGAACTTTCCGGAGCAAGAAAAATAGTGTTTTTTGTTTGCTAGACGTGTTTTTATAGAAAAAATGGCCAAATCTGATATTTTTTTTATAAGCACATTACCAATTACTTAGTTATTAGCTTTTCTCAAGATTGGCTCTTTCATCAGTGCGTCACAAACAGCCATATAAACAAAACTCAACATTCCCACAAAAGTTGTCTTTTTGATTTCCCAAACATTGGTCTAAAGCGTTCACTTCCACAATAATTTATGTAGTTGCAATTCGGTCAGTCCACAGTCGGCTTCAACATATACACGAGTTTTTATTTAAGTGACCGAAGTGCCTACTAAAACAATCTGGGGGTAAGTGGCGAAGCAACACAGCAGATTATTCGTAAAGTAAAGAAATTTTGGCATTGACAATCAAAGACCTACCATACAACGATTACAAGTTCATCTCTCTTTCCAACTCATTAAAAACAATAGTGTCTGCGATCTAACTTCCTTTGTTTGTATATCGAAAAAAAAAGAATTTTAAAAACTCTTGCTAATTTTTGAGTTTGCATTCAAAGATTTACAACGGAAAAGTTCGATCCCAGGCAACCAAATTTAATATATCAGCCAGCCAGCAGTGATAAACCCTTGGTTTGACTGGGGCTTTAATTGCGACAAGTGTCAACAGCTTGCTACATGAAAATCATAGAGGGAAAAATTTCACAATTTTGTCTGAATTGCACTGAAACAAAAGCTTCAAAGAATTCTGCAACACCAACTTGAGCTGGCTCAATCTGAATCAATCCAGATTCAAAGGGCAATTCTATAAAAGAAAAGGCAATTTCATAGACAGGAAGGTTATATATACATTACATTATATTTCCTTAATTCAAAAATACAAAAATAAAAAGATGATAAAAATTACAACAACATGACATGTTTTTCAAGTCTGCCGTTTTTATTAGTTATATCCCTTGTTTACAAAAAAAACCCAATTCAGTGCTGCAAATAACGGCCGGTGACCGGTAATTACCGGTCATTTTGTAGTTTCTACCCCGGTCATTCTGAGGCCAAGTTTTTCATTTTGTCCGGTTAAAATTTGAAGATTTAGAGGCTTAGATAAATACTTAAATAAATATGCTTCGAATTAAAAGAGGGACAGTTTTTTAAAATTAAAATAGGTGTTTAGCAAATCTAAAGGTCATTACAGACTACAAAACTTTCTAAGATAGTTCCACTAGACCCCCTGCTCGTTACACTCAAAAAATTACCGGCCAACTGGAATTTCCCTATTTGCAGCACTGCAATTATCTTTTTTGCCTTGAAAATAATTACACTTATTTTTTAGAAGATTAATAGCAGTAAAAACAGTTTCCAACAGTTTCCAGAATGAGTTGGGCGCAAGCACTGAGAGATCGAAATGAAAAAATAAATAAAAGCAAAGGTACATTTTTTGTCTATTACATATAGCTTAATTTTTGTTATTGAGCAATTGAGAAACATTTTTATATTGATGGAATGAAAAAAATTGATCGCTACTATTTCATATTCATACACTGAATCCAGATTGAATCAGGCCATAATAATTATTTGGGTAACATGATTTTATTCTTTTAGTGGTAAAAGAAGTGAGTGAAGAGGAGCAGAAAAAGTTGGACGAAGAAGCATTATCAAAATATTATGCAGAATACAAAGAAAAACTCTGCGCAGAAACCAAGAAGGACAATTCCAACCAGATTCCTCGATTTTACTTTAAGGTATTTTATAATTTCTTCTCTTAATTTCTTAATTAAGCTGAGATCAATAAGAATTTAACCCTGAATTTTTCTTTCAAAGAGATATTGTTTGGTTATTTTGCAAATTTCTTCTACCTTAATTTAAAGACATATACAGGATGTCTGGAAAAAATACAAAAGCAGAAATTTTGTGTTTCTCTGATTATATTTTTTGACTACTTCAATAAATGACATTTTTATTGAATGTATTTTATGATTTTATGTAGCTACCTTCAGATGATGATGTCTTGCAGCAAAAATTGAGAGAAGAATCAAGGTGAAATATTTTGCATTTTTTACTTATCACATAGTTTTTAATCTATTGTAATGAATGTAAACCATTTTATGAACATGATTTTGAATAATTAGAAAAATCCAGAATTATAGTAATATCACATTGATGCATAGTTGTGATTTCCCAAGGGATTTAAAGTATCTGAAAATCGACCCAGTCTTGGTATGGTATTACAAGCAGTCGAATTTTTGTTTAAGGTCAACCTTCTAGAAAATCTGATATTCAACGGTCCTGATCGCTCATGGCTGCTCGTTTCCTGGCCGACCGTTACTCCGGTCTGGGCTGTTTGTTAGACTGGTCCTGACCCCTCATTAGTGTTTGCTTGTTACAAATACATCCAACAAATTTTTATTAAAGGATATCGAACGTCGATTGATCCTCCTTAGATTCATCTTTGTGTATTATGTGTTTTGCGTAATGTGAATAATTGTTTAGAGGTTGGAATTTTGAAGCTTAGCAGGACATTCAAAATAAGTCATTTTTTAATCAAAATGATTCATTCTTTCATTTCAGGGCAGTGTTTTTACAAAGGAAAAGTCGTGAGCTTTTGGACAATGATGAATTGCATGTATGATTATGTTTTTTATACCATACCAGTTTTTGTTTGATTTCTTTTCATTTCCTGAAATTGATTTCAAAATTTTATCTGTGAATTCAAGCTTTTTGTGTCTTTTTATTTTTTATTTCACATTTTTGTCGAGATTTAGCAGTTTTTGCTGTTTTTTTAGGAGATTTTATAGGTGAAATTTTACTTAGATTTTTATTTTTTGCTGACCGACTGACCCTCTTTATTTGGGTAGCTTGGCCCGTAAAACAACAAATTAAATTGGCCTTGCCTAATCTGAAAAAAATAAACTTTGTATAACTCAAACAGCTATGAACATTAGACACTCTATAAACTCAGTCAAAAAGACTTTTGTGCTCCTTCAGTTCATTTACATTTATAGATGGCTCTTTTCTTCTTGAACGCGCTTAAACTCAAAAAAATTCATGCGCCCTCTGAGTGTTTAAAAATATGTCATAAGCAAGAGTTGGATGTCTCACTATATATCACCCATTACACAAAAGTGTTTGACAAGGGCTACTTAGACTAGAAAATATTTGAACTCAAAAACAGTATTGCTTTTTATTATAAAAATGAAGTTGCTTCTGTAAACAATCACCCTATATTGTTGGATCATTACAAATTGAGCTGATAGTTGTGGGGCCATTTCAATATATTATGAGTACTCTACAACTTACAAAATACTACTATAAAGCGTATGTAGCCCTTGTGTTCGGGGGGGGGGGGGGTTACTTAAATGCAAAATCAACATTTTGAGAAAAATCTCTCTAAAGGTCCCAAATCCTTCTAAGGGTCGATTTTAGTTTTTGGCTTGGACATACCTGTCACCTTGCAAACCTAGTACCCCCCAAGGGCCGTCCCTTGTGTTCAATGGAATTTTGTTTATTTTGGTTTGAATCGTATTTACTGATATTTTGACAGGAATTGTGGAATTTACTGGAAAAGCATGCAGCACCACCACCTGTTGGTGAGGAACAGGTCAGTATGAATTGTTGTTAAAAGTTTAATTTCGATCTCAAAGTTATCTTTTGAATCTATTTTCTCATCTTTTAAAGTCAATTAATTTTTTGTTTTATACTATACACAAAATTGAAGTATATATCAGTTTAGTTGATTTATGTCTTTAAGATTTACTCATCATTTTTGGACTCCTAATACTTAGTTAATTCTTGTTTTAGATGATTAACTACGAAGGATTTTTAAAAGTGAAAGCAGATGCGGGATCGAAGTGCAGGTAAAACTCATCCCCTCGTGTGTCATCATTTCCGAACTTAAAACATAATTCTTCTATATTGACCACAAAATTAAGAATCTTGTAAATAGTGAGGTCTGTTAGCACAAAAATACTTCAGATGGTGATTAAAGCATGAAATTTGGCACAGATGATCCTTAGAGGGTCTAAAACTTAATTTTAAACAGTAACACCAAATTTTGCCACCTGGCCACCTGCCAGATGACGTCATCAGGTGGCTTAGCAAAAATTTATTTTTTTGAAAATATTTAAAATCTGATGGTATCAGCGGAAAGAGCATGAAATGCTGATGAAAATCGAGGTATAAAACATGCCTTCAAAATCTTCCTATGAAAAGTTATGAAGGTTTAAAGTTTTGTGATGACGTCATCATAAGCCTTTCCAGGCAAAACCTAAAATCCCATAATAACGGAACTAGTTGACCAAATTTAGTGTTTTATACATGAATCCATGTCAAAATTTGAAGTTCCATATGATGCTTGGGTCTAAACAACATAGGAAGGCTTAAAACATCCAAAAAAATTAGTTGGTTGTACACTGTGCTCCTGAAGGGAGAACGCTGCGTTGATTTGCCTTGTAAAGCTCAAAATCTAAGTTTTAGTATTCTGTAGGATTTAAAGCTTTTAATTCAATTTGAACATCGGAATCGGAAAAAGCAATGAATTTTGATATGAATTCATGTATAAAGCATGAAATTTGGTCAATTTGTACCAAAATTACGAGGTTTTTAAGTTTTGCCTGGAAAGGCTTATGATGACGTCATCAAAAACTTTCAACCTCCATAACTTTTGATAGGAAGATTTTCAAGGCATGTTTTATACTAGACTAGTAAACCACGTCGTTGTATTTCGCTGCAGATTAAACTTTCAATGGGATCTATTTTTTTATATGTTTTCTGAATACAACGACTAGTTCCAAAAGGCGCTATTTACTAAATAAACGGTGGAGTGCTTTTTCTACCGCGGCGGAGTGCTCACTCAAAACAGAGCACTCACTCTCACGGATTAGAATAAAAAAGTAAACAAAACTCGGTACTTTTTTTACACTTTATTATTATGTTTTTTTTAATGCGACTCTTGAAAAACTAATTGCTGAACTAAATTAACAGCGTTTTTGAAAACTTAGTTCTTATTTTGTTAAATGAGAGGTGTTTTATCATCTTATGTGCAACATTTTGATATACAATTCAATTCACTCAAATCAAAACAAACTCACATCCTGATTATTTTTTTGATTTTAATGTATTATATAAAAGAAGGTGAGTACAAAGGAATATCAGTCAATTTAGAAGCTTTTTTATTTTTTATTTTGTTAAATGAGAGGTGTTTTATCATCTTATGTGCAACATTTTGATATACAATTCAATTCACTCAAATCAAAACAAACTCACATCCTGATTATTTTTTGATTTTAATGTATTATATAAAAGAAGGTGAGTACAATGGAATATCAGTCAATTTAGAAGCTTTTTTATTTTGAAAAAATTGAAAGTACTTGAAAGTACTTGAAACAAGATACCAACAACAAGACAAGGAGTTAAATAAAACTATTCACAAAAAGTATGATTTGTGAAATGAATGAAAAGAATATAAACTGAACTGTACCTACCAGCTAGGTACTCCAAAACAAAAATATTCATGTAAGGGGAAAAATCTCTTTAAAAAGAAAAAGATGAACATGTTAGAAAAACGACATCAAGAATATAAAAGATCAGGGGATCAAGGGCCATTGCAGGCATAAGAAAACTTTTTTTTTTATAAAAGCCAAAAAGAAAAAAAGCAACAGCTTTTACAAAACATAAAATTATATGTACATATTGACCTCCAATTTTGCTATAAAAATTATATATAGTATCTACATAAAATTACTTCCAAATCCAAGTGGTTGTTTTTAAATTGGCAAAAGTCCAATCAAAATTTTCATAAATTTCATAAGCATATAAGCATAGTATAAGTTTTGAAAGACTTTCACAGTAGGTATAAATTTCAGTCTGAACGTGTTCAACAACACCAGTGGACAACAAAAAATTACAAGGTAGAAGTATGCTCCGGGGGAGGGGGGGCACCAACCTTGACGACCGACGGGGATGTGCCCTGCGCTGGAGTTTGAAAAGTGGACCCTGTGAGATATGAATGTTTGGTAAATTTGGGACCATTTCAGAACGATAAATGATTCAATCGAAAAAAATCTGTAAAGTGGCAAAAATGACTTAAAGAAGATGAAAAATTCAAATATTTTCTAATATTTCTAATATTCTCACTGTAAAAATTGTCTAAAATGACCAAAAATTGACCCAGTCAGGGTTACTATCTTGAAAATTAGTACAAATTTGACACCCTATCATATATCTCTAGAGTCTGAAAAAGGGACCCTGATCAGCGGCATGTCCCCATACTTAATTTTGCCTAAGTGCCCCCTGGAAGTCTGCCAGTAGTTAAAACCCAAAACATCCTCGTACATCTAACAATTTCAAGGTAGTGAAATCCAGCTAAACAACGGCCGGGCATCCGAAAACCCAGAAAACCAGCCATCTCAATGTAAAATGTTGTTATTTTCATTCACAAACAGAACCAAGATGTGTCTCACTGGTCAGCTTGTCAGAATATTTTTATCGTATAAAAAGCATTCAATTTTTAAATTCCAAATTACCACTTTCACTTTTCATCATTTCCACACCATGTATCGCACCACCAAAAATGTTATATAAATACCATACTTTCCATCTTAATTTTTGAGGATTTCTGTAGCCATTTCAGAGTTACATTCTCTGGGATAAGGTTATCAAGTTTAACTTGTACTATAGAAAAAGCAGTGATCTGTTACCCAATGAATGTGAGCATAAACATATTGAACATTCCCTGCAAAAAGTATCCTGCATGATGCAGTCATGGAATCTGTGTTCAGCTGTGTCATATTGTCATAAATACTGCACTTGTACTATAGATTTACCAACGTACCAAGCCAACAAAATTTCAAAGATGCCAGTGTTAAAACATGTCATGAATGTTTATAACCATACATAATCAAAAAATCTTTCAATCACAACAATCACATGAAAAAGTGAAAGTATAATCCATATAAAAATTTGTTTTTTTTTTGAATATATCAACGTCCCAACCAAGCCAAAAACAATGTATGAATAAAGTATCTCAGATAGAGAATGCCAAGACAGTTTAAATCTATGTTTATAAACATTTAAAAGCATTAAAAATCTTCTCTTCTCAGTTTTGCAAAGAAGTTGGAGAAGTCCTCGCCACGTTTTTCTGTTTGTGTTTATATTTTTTTTCTCATCCATAACTCTGAGAAACTCAAATATTGCGATGAGAATAGAAGAAAAAATAAGCCGTGTCCATTCATTTTATCTTCCCTCTTTTTCGAGGGAACGTTGCCTGAGATTAGATTGAAGCAAAATCCCGTATTGCACCGTTTGGAACTAGTCTGTCTTTCCAATCCACTCTCCCGCGGCAATTTCTATATTTTATAAGAACTCTTTATTATATAAGCACTATTCCCGCGTTCCTGTGTCCAAGGAAAGACAGACGCTTGCTAGTCTAGTTTTATACCTCAATGTTTATCAGCATTTCGTGCTCTTTCCGCTGGAACCATCAGATTTTGAATATTTTCAAAAAAATAATTTTTTGCCCAGCCACCTGATGACGTCATCTGGCAGGTGGCCAGGTGGCAAAATTTGGTGTTACTGTTTAAAATTAAGTTTTAGACCCACTAAGGATCATCTGTGCAAAATTTCATGCTTTAATCACCATCTGAAGTATTCTTACGTTTTTATGTGCTACCTGACCTCACTAAAAGTAAATCTCTTTTGTTATAATCGTTTAATATTGTAAAGTTATTTGACCATTCATGATATGCACCACTGGAGAGTCTTCTGAGAACTTTTAAAATTTTCCGCCCAATACGTCACTTAAACAATAGAAAAAGTGACGTATTGGGTGGAACAAAAATAGAAAAGTTGCATAATTTTGTGAAGTCATTGCAGTGGTGCAAATCATGAATACTATGCATTATTGCCCTGTTTTATTTCCAGAGAATGTTCTAAGAATTTCCATTTAAGAAACTATTGAGATGCTGCGAAAAAGCTGCTTAGTGCATTTTTATTGTTGTGAAAATTCGATTTCTTCTTTTATTATAGTCAATTCTTCAAACCAATCACTTTCGCCAAACTTTATCAAAAAGATCCATATGGGAGGTATGAACGATCAGAAAGATTTAGAAAGAATTGCGTCAGATTCATTTTCTTTTAACACAGTGGAGTTTCTTTAACTAGAACCACTTACAACTCGAATGTCTCCTTAATTCGAATAAGTTTAATGGTCCCTTCAGTTAATAATACTTTATAAACCTTACTCTATTACTCAAAATTTCCTTAATTCCAACAAATTTGTGTTTTCCGTGCTTGTTCCAGACTCCACTGTATTTGTAAACTCTATAGTTTAGTTCATAGCTTAGTTCGAAGTAAATTTTGTTTGGATTATAAATTACCTGGTATTTCTTGACAGTTTTACATAAAGTTTTAATTTTACTTAAGCTTTCATTGTTATTTTCATTCATCATTAGGATATCAATAATGCAGTTCTTCAATTATGTCATGCGGAAAGGTATCGTACAATTTTCTGATTACCATTTTGAAGCAAAGTTGTCTTGACACGGTCTAGTAGGTCTAGTAAGGTCTCTTAGTCTTAGCTCAGCTGCATTGTTCCAGAATTGAGGATTTAGCCCCTGTGTGAAGTTCGCAGCGGAAGAATGATACTTGATGTCTCTCTTGGCGAGTAGAAAAGGGAAGAGATGAATGATTCAGAAAATGAAATAACTGTCAAATTGAACTCTTTCAGATTTCGCTTAAGTTACGTAATTTCTACCCTAAAGAAGAAACGTCCGATCTGTGTAAACAAATCTTTAAAATCAAATGTTTTCTTCCATGATAACTGATTTCCTGTTATGTTAACCTTATCTATCCTGCAAAACCTCTATTGCAATAAGGATTGGTTCCATATTCTTTATTGTATTACTATATTGTCTTTTAGTTTGGCTATATCAAACACGTATCGGATTGAGTTTGTATGATGTTGCTGGCCAAGGCTTTCTTAGAGAATCGGTATGATTAACGATGATGCAAAACCCTTTTCTTTGCTTCGTCTTAACATTTTTGTGCTATTCACTTTTTTATGATTTATACACCCATACAAAAAATAACTCAACCGAGATTGCCGCCGCATATTTCCAATATTTCCCTCATTTCGTCCAAGATTTTTTTTTGATTTTTTTTCGTTTTGTGTATTTAATTTTTTCATTGTTTATTTGATATTACTTTTCAGGATCTGGAAAATTACATCTTGGAGTTGATACCAACTCTTCCTCAGGTAACTTTTGTTATTCGAATTTAAATATTTGTTCTGATTGAGAATTTTGAGTCATATCACTTTTATTGCATTCTAGTCTATTTTAATGAAAGCAAAGATTTCACTTTACGTACATGTTTTTTTAGAAGCAAGTATCTGCCCATTGGTCAGGCTCAAGAATCTTTAAGCTTTCAAAGCATCCAGGCATAACCATATACTTATTACATGCATATAATTATTATGCTTCACCCAACCCAACTTTTTATAAAATCTCAGAAATTTTGTTAACATTCGATTCAAAAAGTGCTTAGATTTTCGGAGCAGTGGAATGTGGCTAGTCTTGGAATGTCTTTTTTTACTTGACCACTTCCAAAACGTTTTGAACAGAAAAAAATTGACACCATGAAAAATATTTCAGGCTGGTGTATATGCTTATGTTATGCTTAGGAAATCTGCGAATCTGAGCCTTAATATGCTTATAAGTGTTATGCTTATGAAAAAAAATATATCTTAATTGTGTCATCGCCTCTTATCAAGAACACTATGAGGAAATTTTTAATTTGTATTTAAGCTACTGAGTTTCTCATTAAGTTCACTTTTATGATAACTTGATTCTTTTCTCATATATCATATAATAAATTTATATCATCTTGATTTACGATTCAAACTCTGGTCATGATTTTTTATTCAAACTCTTCCTTTGTTACAGTTGGATGGATTGGAAAAGAATTTCTATTCGTTTTACGTTTGCACGGCTGTTCGAAAATTCTTCTTTTTCCTCGACCCTATGCACACTGGTAAGTTTTTTATATATCCTGGATACATTTTCAAATGTCCAGTTCAGCTAATGCGACTTTCTTTACTCTTCCCGATAATCTTGGTGTAATTTAATAATTTTGAACCAGCATTATCTTTTGTTTGGGCCTTTAATTAGCACGTCGCTGTCCGTGGTGCTGTACGTCCGTTTTTGAACAATCAGTACAAAGTGTACGCATTGCGAATAAACCTCCAATTATTGCTAAGTCGTTTGGTCTTCATACCGTTTCGGCTTCTTTTTCTCTTTTTTGAAGGCAAGATCAAAATTCAAGACGTCTTATCCTGCAGCTTTCTAGATGATTTATTAGAGGTATAAATATAATACATGTTTTTTTTCTTCATAAGCATTGCACTTATAAGCATATTTAGGCTCAGATATGGCAAAGATTTAAGCATATGATAGCATTACCTTGAGCCTACGAAAAATGCATTTTCCTGATTCAAACAGACTTTTGGAATTTCTCTAAAATTTTGCTTCCGATAAAAGCACTTTCCAGCCTTGTCAAGCCGTCGACCTAAGCATCTCCGAACCTGTTTTCAAATTTTTGTATCCTTTCTGACACCTTCGTGAACTTTCATAGGCTTCAGTATTGAAAAGAGCCAATGATAGCATTTAAAAGCATTTTGTTTCAAATAATTTGGCTGTTAACTTTCTAGTGTGAAACGGTAAGGCTTTCTTCGATCTTAGTGGGTGTTACACATTATATTAAAATGTCATTTTCTTTCAGCTTCGCGATGAGGTGTTATCGAAAGAGAAGCAAGATGCAAACTGGTTCTCGGCGCCGTCTGCTCTTCGTGTTTATGGTAAGACTCGAATATCTTTGTTTGTAAATTCCCATTTTTAGTTCACCGTCACTGAAGGTTTCATTATTTTCAAGTGACGTTGTTCACTGACTAGCGAGTGCCTCACTAAAAACAGAGATTTTTTATCCCGTTTCTTAGTTAATTGCGTAGAAAAAAAGCGGGTGTTGTCTAGTATAGGCTATTCACTGACTTGACTTACATTTGATGCACAGACGCAAACTTTTTAAGCCAAAGCTCTTTTGAAGAATTATTGACCTTTTCTCTTTTTTCGTTCAGGGCAATATTTGAACTTAGACACAGATCATAATGGGATGCTTAGCAAAGATGAACTCAAAAAGTAAGTATCAAAGATGTTATCTAATTCTGACGTCTCCAAACTCGTGCCATTTGAAAATTTAAAAAGTCTCAATACATTAAAATTTCTAATCTGTTTCTATGTAAACATTTGAATCAATGATGATGCAAAAATGTCTGATATTTAATCGCATAACAACGAGCTTTTCCTATGCGTCTAAGCGCCAACCTTTTGTATTTCACTAGAAAACGTTGATTTGTTTTCAGGTACGGTACTGGTACATTGACGGATTGCTTTTTGGATCGCGTCTTTCAAGAATGTTTGACCTACGAAGGAGAGATGGTTTGTTTATTATTGTTGGACCTACCTCCGGGTACCCCGGTGGAGGTCCAATGAATTAACCTGTGTTCGTCCGTCCGTCTGTTCGTTCGTCTGTTACCAGCTTTTCTCGAGATTGGCTCATTAGTTTTTTCTGATTTTTGGCATAAAGATGCAAAATGGCAATGGCCAAAATGTGACAGAGCCCGATTTTGGAAAAAAAATATGCCGGAAAAACTGTTTTTTTGGCATTTTCTCGAGATTTTATTATTAGTTTTTTCTGATTTTTTGCTCAAAGATGCGTATTAACAATGCCCAAAACATGGCCGGAAATCGCCATTTTTTTAGATTTTCATTGGACTTTTTCCTTATAATTGGTTGTTTTTTTTCATTCAAAGACATTATTAATAGCAATGCCCACCATCAAGCATGTTTCAATTTTCAATAAAATTGATTTTTGAAGCCGGAACTATTTAAAAATCGCCGGAACAACCTATTTTCGCCGGAAAGACAGTATTTCTTGAATTTCTCGAGCTGTACTTTATATTTTTTTATGAAATTTTGCACACTGATGCAGAATGACAATACCTAAAATGTGACGGAGCCTGATTTTCGAAGAAAAAAAATTTTCCGGGCGAATATGTTGGAAAAACTGTTTTTTTGGCATTTTCTCGAATTTTCATCCTTAGTTTTTTCTGATTTTTTGCAGAAAGATGCGTATTCGCAATGCTCAAAACATGGCCGAGTTCGATTTTTGAGAAAAAATTTTTTCCGGTTTCAACCGGAAATCGCCGTTTTTCAGATTTTCATTGGAATTTTTTCTTATATTTCTATGCTTTTCACACAAAAACATTATTGATAACAATGCTCACCATCAAGCATGATATTCAATTGTCAATAAAACTGATTTTTGCGACCAGAACTTTCTATTTATTTTTTCCCTACAACCCTTCCCTCTCCCCCCATCAACAATCAATGATGAATTTATTGCGTTATGCATTTTCGCTAAACGCTATATTTTGTGACTGATTTTTTCATTTTTTTCCTCGCATTGTTATCTAACTTTCAGCATCTAGCTTGTTCTTATCGACCCCTTTTTGACGAAGGACAATTATATTTTTTGGCATTCAAATATATGCTAATCTCCACTTAGCTTTTTATTCGGGCGGTAATAAAAAGCAGGGTGGTATGGGTCACGGTGTTCCTAGAACCTAACAGAAAATCAAGCATTTTATGATGCCAGTTGTACTTAATTGCTATGAGAGACCACTATAGTTCTTCTAAATTTTACTATTTTTTTTTGAAATCAAAAGTGATTACTTGGACATCTAATCATAGTCCGTATAAATAACTTCGGTCTAGAGCCTTTTTGTTTCTTTCCACTGTTTCTTACTTGAACTTGCGTTGAGAAATTATTTTGTTTTGCTCACTTTTTGATCATGTGATTAAGTCTTTAACCAATCCCAAGAGGAATTCTTGGTAACGTGATCAAAAACTAAGCAAATCGATTTTTATCTTTTGATATTAAAAAAGGGAAAAGCTAACAAAAAGTTAAAACAATAAGCTTCCAGACCAGAGTTTTTTATACGGACTATGATCTAATATAAAGTCATCCATCCCATACAATTTGGCTACAAAATTTTAGAAAATCTTCCGCTTTCTTACAGGATTACAAGACGTATTTGGACTTTGTACTTGCGTTAGAAAACAAAAAAGAACCTCAAGCGTTACAATATCTTTTCAAAATTCTCGATGTACAGGTATATAATTCAAATTTTCATTGGGACTCATTATAAATACCAAGCACTTTCTCCGAGTTTACGACTCTAATGTTGGGAATTTTTGTCCTTGCATTCGAAAAGGTTTTTATGTTTACAGGTTACAGGTTACAGGTTACATACATGATGCATTTGGACTATGATTAGAGCTATGGGAAAGTGTTTTGACGGGTGTTACACTAATTTACTAAAAAAGGTGCAAAATCCGACCCTATCCTATCCCTCCGGTAGGTTGGAGGAACTTTGCAAATCCTCACCAGCAGCAGAAGGCCGCAATACACCTATTTCCTATTAGCAGATTCATGCAAAGTCACGAAAAAACGTCGAGTAAACAAACTTTTGATTGGCGGAGGCATGCAAAGATTACCTCATACTCTGGACATTTTGAAAAATATGCTTGTATATGCAATATTTCAGCCAATCAGAGACTTTCTCGACATTTTTCGTGACTTTTTTACATGAATCCGCTAATAGGAAATACGTGTATTTGTAGATCCCTTTTTCCGAACAAAAGAAGAAATAATACGTAAACTTCTATTCTGGTCACCATCTGGCTCAATAAGATCAAGCAAATTTACTTTCCCTGAAACTTTGAAGAGGGAAAAGGTGGAAATAAAAACGGTCATGCAAGATTGGGTTTTGTGGAGGGATGGCTATTCAAATTTTCCGGCGTAAGTCGAAAGAAAGATGTACTGCGTTTCCTTGTTACAGTGTAATCTTGAAAATATCTAATAATGTTGATGATGCATTTCTCATTTTAGCACAATGCATATTTGAATACGTTTTCACTCAACTTTTTCTTTCGGGTAGGTTTTCTATCCTACTTATTATTTTGTAACTTTCATTTTCAAAGGTTTCTTTACCAGGAATGTATTATATTATTCCTATGTAACCGCACCGCCGTCTTGCCCTTCAGCTTTAACTGATCATAAAATCAACATCAACATTTGCTAATGATATGTTTTTTATAAGCAACTTTAATTTCCGAGTCGGGCCGAAGATTGCTTAGTATTCTAGCTCATTTTCTAAAAAATTTGCTTTTACCACCCCTTATATTATGCCAATGGTTAGATTATCTAGAAATTTTTAATTTACGAGACAGTGAAAAAATCGGCTAATAATTTGAGGTCGAGTCTTAGCAAGCTTATAAAAAAAGGTGTATATCATTCCTATGTAACTGCACTTCCGCCTTGTTCTTTAGCTTTGACTTATATATCAACATCATTATTTACTGATTACACGTTTTTTCTACTTATTCAGGCCATACAAGAAGAAATGAATAAACATGGCCATGAAGAAGTCACCCTTCATGATGTTAAGGTAATGTTACGTAATGTTTTTTATAATTTTTTTGCTCGATAATGTCTACAAATAAGTCAAATTTTGGTCCAAATTTTAGCCAATAACAGCAAAAACATGATACCAAATAAATTGAAATCAGCGGTTTGGTTGAAAATATCTTATTGAAATATTGCACCAAGCCTATATAGCGCTAACTGACTATTGTAGATAAGCTTATATCGTGTAAAGCTCTAAAACCTTTTTCTTGAACTAATTTATAAACCATAATTTGATTCATTAGGATGAGATTTTTGACATGGTGAAACCAAAACACCCGCTTCACATCACTTTACAAGATCTTGTCAACAGGTATTTTACATTATCATTCTTATCCTCCGAGCAGATTTTGATTAGTCCTCACGTATTCACTCTAAAGGTCACGGTTCCGTAAGAGAGCTTTGATTTTTTTTCATCGAGTTTTGAGATTAATATTAAATGAGCTTTTAAGTGCACTGATTGGCTAAAGCCAAACAATCACACCGAAATCAAACGCCAATCGTAAAATTTAAAAACATTAAAATCCAGTCGCTTTCACTTTCGATTTAAGCAAAAAGTAGCGCGGTTTTGATTTATTTGGCTGAACAACCAGGTCAGATCGTCACATTCGCCACATCCCTTTAAAGCAGAGCGCGGTATGCGCGGAATGAATTTTATGTTATGAGTTATAATGTTTGAAATGGTGTTTATGGTGTGCTTCTTTTAGACGTCCCTTCCAATTACACGAGATTATGATGTATAATGTATTTTCTTTTCAGTGCACAAGGTGATACAGTGATGAATATTTTAATCGACGTCAACGGATTTCTGACTTACGAAAATCGAGAATTGTTAGTTTTGGAGGATAATGAGGATGTAATATGATGAAGGAAAGTTTTCTGGTTGGATAGATTGATGAAGGTTACAGTAATGGAACTTTGAATCCGCTTTTAAAAGGTTCTCGTATAAGAATCGAACTGGTTTCTACAGTGGAGTCTCCATAACTCGAACCTGCACGGAGAGCACAAATTTGTTCGAGTTAAGGAAATTTCGAGTTTTAAAGTAAGGCATTTTCAACTGAAGGGACGAAAAACTTGTCCGAGTTAAGGAGACCTTCGAGTTGTAGAGGTTTGAGTTAAAGAGACTCTACTGTATAAACATTCTATCACAAACCACATCAGTCGTCTATCGTTATCAACGGATGAGCAGAATTTACAATTTGAGAAGATCAAAATATAGTAATGTTCTTGTTGAAGAAGTTGATTTCATGGCAGATCGGTACACAAAGACTAAATTGTTTTAAATTATATTTATTCAAGCTTTGTAAATATGTAATATAGTAGAAACATTTAGCTAAAAATAACAATTACAACACATTTAATGCAATTTTGTATATTGTTTCCTAGGCTGCACGCATCCCCTCTGATATGTTTTGATATAGGGGATGTTAATCATGTATAAAATTCCCGTCCGAGAGTTACTCTACATTTGGGGTGACCTGTTTCAATTTTCACAAAAAAGTTTTTGAAATCCAATGATTGTGTTTTAAACCTCTAGCAATTCAATTTAAAGAAGGAATGCAATGACCTAAATGTTCGTTTAAATCACTTATAAATCAATTTAAAGCGGCTTTCCTTTAGGAAGCAAGGAAATTCAAAGGAATAACTTAATGTGAACAGACGTCTTCCGCTAGAAGACGTGTAATTAACACGAATGGAAAATTTTCGTGCTGATACAAACCCCGTAAGTTTTTAACACCTGTTCATTCGTGTTGATTTGATGTCGTGTTAATTTCAAGGACGTTAAATACTTCCATACTTATATTCATGTAATAGGGACAAGATGGAGTTTTTACAAGCTCTTATTTGATTTGGTAGCTCTTATTTACCCCCTTATTTCATTTGGTAGCACTTATTTGATTTTGTTACTTTTTCTAAAGGACACGTCATTTTTATTACTTCAAATGACCAATGATTAAAGTATCTTATCGACCGTCGGAGGCGGTTTCTTTCATAGTGGTACGCTAATCTCGTTTTGCCTTGGCTCATTACTTTGTCTGCCATTTACTTTCGGTTTTTTTAACTAGATTACCCAGGTGTTTCTCTTTTTTTTCCCTGAATGTCTTTTATTCGGAACTGAATAATCGAGACATAAAAAATGACTATATTGTAATCTGTTTCAATGAATAATCTAAAATGTACTGGAGATGACATGTTAATAATGTGCGCGCGCTCTTTCGCGAGCGTGATGCGTGATGTAAGGCGGTCGTTTCAGTGTGGTTTTGATCCACACTGTGACCTAGAAAAAAATTCATCTCATCTGATGTAATAAGATATAAGAAACTCTTTCGCTAGAGTACGAGTAGGATGAGCATAGGAACCTACAGGCTGTTACAGGGTAAGTAGAAAACCTGGTCCACCTTTCTGGCCATATGGCCTACCCCATGGCCTACCTTTGGCCCACCTTCAAAAGAAAAAATTATTTTTCATAAACTTCATTTTTTCTTAAAAATATCACCAATGGGTGTGGCAACCGTCCGTTCTATATTTAGAACCCATAAAGTTTGATCCAAGTTGGCCAGAACACCTTTTTAATTGCACTTTCGATTACTAAATTTCGACTTCGTGTAGGCGCTTTATGATTGGTTCAGATTAGATTCAGATTAGCCAATGAAGCTCATACATCACATGCGAGCGCGGGTAATTAAAAAGTATAAAATACTGACTCAAGACAGGGATATGTTATAGCGTAACTGGATGAAGGACGAGAATTCCTTAGCGGATTGCGCCTTTGTCTTTTCTATTGTAAACTGTTCATAATAGAAATCCATCTCTATCCCCTTAAGTGTTCTGTTTTTATAAGAAAAATGAAGCAGACAAAGTATTCATGCAGTACGTTTGCATATATTTTGCTATGATGTTCCCGCTTTTCATCGAAATAATATTTGCAAAAGATACCCCAAAAGCTTCCTTGTAAATGAAATCTAATTTTATCAGCGTGTGTTATGAATTTGAGAAGCTTTCATGATTTCTCTTTAAAAATTTCGGATGTAAATATTTTGACAAATATTGTTTCAATTGACTTGAAATTTTTTCCATAATCAGATATACCGACTTGCTATCTGAAAGTATCATTTAAAAAGTGAGGCACCCCGCGGTGTAGCGCGGTATTTCAAATGAAAAAGAGCTATTTATAATCTTACAGAAGCAATTTCTTATAACTTTACTGATGAAAACAATGTTTTTCATTTTTTTAAATTGTCATTCACCAATATTTTACAGACCCTCTTGATAATTAAAAGTTTTTAATCGTGAACAATAAATGCAGCAGCAGAATCCAGTAGCGGCCTGGCTTAATTTTCTTGGTGGTGCAAACTATGAAATTGGCGCCCCTGGTATTTTTGTCCTTATTTGCGCCTATACCATTATATGAAACTATTAAACTGTAAGAGCAGTGACTGGTTGAAAGTAACGCCCGGAATCTCTGAGTTAACAAACTTTTATATATACGAAGGTGGTGTAAGTGGTAATGATAATTTGATATCTATTTCCTTGTTATTTCCTGGTCTTGCTTCACTCTCCATTAAAGATCAATGGCTGAAAGAGGCCCCAAAAATTCGAAAGTTGGCAAGAATAAGGGTTCTTTGTAATTGTGGCGCCGCAGGCAAAAAAATTTGGTGTAAGAAAGGTCAAACAGCTTATAAGACATTCTAAAAAGGAGAAAGTTAGTCCGCATAAGACCACAAAAACCACAGCGAGTAGTTTCGATCAATCTCTCATTTTGGGGGGTGAGCATCCTCTTTAACTCCTGGCGGATACACAACACTTCTCTTGCTTTGACTTTTCGCAATTCAATGTTGATAGTAAGTAGTTTTGAAAAGATTCGTAAAATAAAACGAAACGCCGCAGGCGAAAACAAATTTACATTGCACTTATAGAAGGCGCTAAAAACGTGTCAAAGGGCGCAAAATCGCCCAACCAAACATCAAAGAGAATTTTGGCGCCCTCTTGAAAAGCTTTTTTGGCGCCCCTCTCAGGTCTTTCTGGGTGGTGCACTCCCGGGGGGGGTACTACCCTTGTCGACCGACGGGGGTGCTCCGCTGAGGTTCGAAAAATGGACCCTACGTGGGACTCGAAATTTCCGAAAAAAGTGACCCTGAAAGGGACTGAAATTCCAAAATTTTCTACTTTTCCCCAAAATTTTCCAAAAAAAGGCACCCTACGAGGGACTGATTTTTCTATTTTGGTGTTTTTGCGACCCTACCTGGGACTCGTGGAGGTTGCAAAAGCTACCCTGACCAGCGGAGCATCCCCGTAACCCATTTTGCCCTAGTACCCCCCCCGGGGGTGCACTGCACACCCTGCACCCCCTGCCAGGCCGCCACTGGCAGAATCATAAAAAGAAATCCAAATTTCACGAATTTGTAATTAAAAAAGTTTAATTTCATATCAAATTTTAATGTCAGGGACAGACAAAATAAAATGATTGAAGCTATTAGCAAATTGAAAAAAAGACGTTTACCAGCTTTTGAAGGTAGGCCAAAGAGTAGGCCATGGAGTAGGCCATATGGCCATGACCCGGGCCAGAGAGGTGGGCCAGGTTTTCTACTTACCCGGCTGTTACGTTATTTTTACGGTATCTTACATTTGCGGTACTAATCGTAGCATAAAAGCCGATCTCTTTGTTACTGTTTTTATTAAAATCGATAGAGAAAACTAGCTAGGTTACTATGCTGCTCATTCAGCTCTAACTGTATTACAAAATATACACTTTTCCGATTATAATATTTTTCATTATGATTTTACGCAGACAGAATCTCCATATTATAGATTTTATAATAGCCAAGCCCTTCTTTCTGGTATTGAAAAGTTTACCTTACTGTTGCATCCGACAGTCCTAGCAAAAAAACTCGTCAAAAGCAGAAAAAAGAAATAGAAGGAGAAAATTGGCTGGTTGGAAGCTTTCTCTTTGCTTCCTTTTCTGGTTTCGTGGTATGTATCTATAAGTTTATCTTTTTTAACTAATAGCTTTTATTCGGTTGACAGTCAGTGTAGACCTAACCAAAGATTTATTATACACTGCACTGGATAAACGACTCATAAAACGATGGAGAGCGCCGCGGTCGCGATCATTGTATTTTCATTGTTTCAGAAAACAATTGATGTTCTAGTATTGTCCGCAAAGGACAACTGTCATGGCGGCTCGAAGATGTCTGATTTTTAAAAATGTTTATCAGTCTTATTTTTAAAAAGTTCTCTAGCTCTTTCTTTTTGTTCATTTTGTAGAAATTGTATCTTTCCAAGACTGTGTCCCCAGAAGAGCTGAAATTAAACATACATAAGACTTGAGTGTTTTGGCTCCACTGTGGTATGAAAATCCTCTATGGAGGCACGTGGTGGCAAGATGGTTTTTTTGAGGTTGAAGTTTGAAAATTTCCGGTGTCATCATTAGATTTCTTATACACAACACGTCATTTGCATCTTTCTCACATCTTGAAACGTCATAATAACGACTTATAATTAGCAATTATTTTAAGTCTCTTTTGGGAATTGGATGAGTGATTTTCGATAAGAAATGCAATAAAATGCTTCGAAAAATCATTTAATGAGGGAAGGAGAGTGAACAATAATACCATTACTGCGGACATAAAGCTAGTACGCGAGAAATCGGCAAAAATCTGTTACTTGTATATCCAGTGTATAATAAATCCTTGACCTAACTCTTCACACAAAAATTACGGGAATTGAAGTTTGCAAAAGAACGCCACATAAGAAGATCTTTCAAATTCAGTATGTGAATAGAGCAGTAAAAAATACAACTTTTCTATTTTTCCTTTTTTTTGCAAAAGTTCTAGGAATGAAAATAAAGGGATATATAATGATAATTGAATACTATCCATTGATGACCCGCGGCACTATCGTAAAGCTAGAATCGCTTTGCGTACTCTGCGCTTGAGAAGTTGATTGACAGAATTTTACTGAACTCTATTTTTTCTATTTTTTTGTTGTTGTTGGTGTAAATTAGATATTTATCTATGGTAAACTAACTTGAAATAAATGAAATAAATAAATAAATGTAAGTATCAAATTTGAATAAAGCTGAAAATTAATTCAAGAAATTGAAAAATTTAGAAAATTAAAGCATTCCATAGTATACTAACATTTTATTATGATCTTCATCGAAGATAAAAAAATAATTTTTGAACCAGATATTTTTTGGAAAACATTTTCGGTACTTTACCAACCCTGATAAATGAAATATTTATTCTTATTTTACCGACCTACCGACCCATATTTTGCTAACGATCTGCCCGTAGAACAACAAATTAAATTGGTCTCGCCTTACAAACATCAATATATCAGATCTAACAAAATTAATAACGGCACTGACATCACATTGACAATAAAACAAAGGATTTTCTGTCAAGAGTCTTGTAAACATTCCAACAACTTCCATTGAAATGATCTGTCACAGCTGTGTCTACCATTTTTAACACGGTCAAGCCGAAAACGCCCGCAGAACGCCTGCATTTTTCCTTTGTTAATTTTCATGCATGAAAGATTTTTTTAAAAAGAAGTGAATCTCATAAAAACTTTGAAACACATGAAAAATTTCTCTCATAACATCAGAACATTAAATGAGTGTGGTGTTGTGAGAGAAATTTGTTTTTGACCATTTTTTGAACAGTTGAAAGTTTTTAAACATTTATAAATTTGAAGATGAAGGGTTTGCTTTAACGATAAGTAAAGTTCAATGGATGGTGTGCAGCGACCTTGCTAATGTAAGTATAAAGATTACCTGTATATTATTCAAAACTAATGGTGCACTATATGAATGTAATGAATCTTGTTTGTGATTATACTAGTCTGCGACAGCATGATGAGTTTAGGTAGTTTAAGTTAAACCTGGTGTGAGTACGGATACAGATTTTCTTTATCTGCTAAAGAACTTTTAAGAATATTTACTTTCAATGTAACTAGGGTGTAAACTGGATTTTGAATTTTAGAGTTTCAAAATTGTCACAATTTTTTATCAAAATTTATTATATTGTAAGACTTTTTGCGCAATTTTGAGGTCCATAAGTCAAAAATCCACTGTTTGCCCCAGGGGTATCTGATTCGCGGTAGTAGCAAAAAACGGCAAAAATGGCATTTTTTGTCCATTTTAAGACTATTAAAGGCCAGGAAATGGTCAAAATGGTTTCTAAATGGTGTCTTGTACTAATATTCAACACAAAAAGACAGAAAAAAACCCAGCGAGATCGCTCAATGTTTCAATTTCAGGCTAAAAAGGCCGATTTTCTCGGATTCTGGGTAGCAAAATGCATGAAAGCAGCATTTTTGAGGACCTACAACTTTTAAACTTTTTAATGTACACACTTGAAATTTTCAGCAATGAAACACTTCAGAGAAAGCTCCAGGAAAAATCAAACTTGAGTTTTCAAATATTTCCTATAAATCCATAATGGCGCCCTATAAATTGAGTTTTCATGCTAAATGCCAACATTTCAAGCTAAAACTTGGTTTTCTCTGGCTAAAATCTCAAAAATGGTTTCAAATGGTGTCCTGAAAACTTTGGGTGTTGAAAGTATTCAGGAAAAACTCTGAGAGAATCAAAATGGTTTGGGTTAGAAATTTGCCCAAGTCTGCCATTATGGTATTGCATTTCCCACTAAAACGCAATATTTAGAGTTAAAGTCTGATTTTCTCAGGCTAAAATCTCAAAAATGGTTTCAAATAGGGTCCTGAAATCTTTTGGTGTTGGAAGTATTCTGGATATACTCTGGGAGAACCAAAATGGTTTGGGTTTGAAATTTGCCCAAGTCTGCCATTATGGTATTGCATTTCCCACTAAAACGCAATATTTAGAGTTAAAGTCTGATTTTCTCAGGCTAAAATCTCAAAAATGGTTTCAAATAGGGTCCTGAATTCTTTTGGTGTTGAAAGTATTCTGGATATACTCTGGGAGAGCCAAAATGGTTTGGGTTTGAAATTTGCCTAAGTCTGCCAATATGGTATTGCATTCCTACTAAAACGTGATATTTAAGAGTTAAAGTCATAATTTTCTCAGGCTAAAATCTCAAAAATGGTTTCAAATAGGGTCCTGAAATCTTTTGGTGTTGAAAGTATTCTGGGAACACTCAAGGAAAATCATAGTGGTTCACAATGGTCATATATATGCCAAAGTCTGCCATATGAATTTCATTTCTTTTAGGATGACACTCAAGCTTACTACAAAACATTGTGTTTTAGAATGAAATACAATTCAATATGGCAGACTTTGGCAAATTTCTGACCAAAACCATTTTGGTTTTCCCATAGTATTTCCAGAATACTTTCAACACCAAAAGATTTCAGGACCCTATTTGAAACCACTTTTGAGATTTTAGCCTGAGAAAATTAGAGTTTAGCTCTAAATATTGCGTTTTAGTGGGAAATGCAATTCCATAATGGCGAACTTTGGCAAATTTCTAACCCGAACCATTTTGGTTCTCCCAAAGTATATCCAGAATACTATAAACACCAAAAGATTTCAGGACCCTATCTGAAACCATTTTTGAGATTCTAGCCTGAGAAAATGAGACTTTAACTCTAAATATCGCGTTTTAGTGGGAAATGCAATACAATAATGGCAGACTTAGGCAAATTTCTGACCCAAACCATTTTGATTCTCCAGAGTATTTTCAGAATACTTCCAAGATTCAAAGATTTCAGAACACCATTTGAAATCATTTTTTAGATTTTAGCCCAAGAAAACCAAGTTTTAGCTTGAAATATTGGCATTTAGCATGAAAACTCAATTTCTAGGGCGCCATTATGGATTTATAGGAAATATTTGAAAACTCAAGTCTGATTTTTCCTGGAGCTTTCTCTGAAGTGTTTCATTGCTGAAAATTTCAATTGTGTACCTTAAAAAGTTTAAAAGTTGTGGGTCCTCAAAAATGCTGCTTTCATGCATTTTGCTACCCAGAATCCGAGAAAATCGGCCTTTTTAGCCTGAAATTGAAACATTGAGCGATCTCGCTGGGGTTATTTTGTCTTTTTGTGTTGAATATTAGTACAAGACACCATTTAGAAACCATTTTGACCATTTCCTGGCCTTTAATAGTCTTAAAATGGACAAAAAATGCCATTTTTGCCGTTTTTTGCTACTACCGCGAATCAGATACCCCTGGGGCAAACAGTGGATTTTTGACGTATGGACCTAAAAATTGCGCAAGAAGTCTAACAATATGATAAATTTTGATAAAAAATTGTGACAATTTTGAAAATCCCAAAAAAGTATTTTTTCATGGTTCCAGTTTACACCCTAGTAACTTACAGTTATTTTACTGTTACTTTCAATGTATCAGATTAATGGAGTTTAGTTTTAAAATTTCTTGAAATTCATAAGCCTTATAGGCATGAACTTTTCAAATTTCATTGAAAATGTGTTTTGAATGGCCATGTAGTTAATACTAGCAACTTCTATGAAAGTATACTTTATTTATACTTTTTTGCAGTATATATGAAGTACACTTCCATGCAGTATACTTAAAGTATATGGAATATTGTTCCAAAAATTTAGTACTTAAAGTATACTTCCTAAAACATCAAAATATATACTGAAAGTATACTTTTAGTATTTCTGAAAGTATACTTGCAGTACAGAATAACATATACTTAAAGTATACTGAGTTTTGATAAGGGAGGGGCTCCCCCAACAAAGTTGGGGTTTGTAGGTAGTGTGTTTATAATACACCGTTGTGGTGGTGACGCGTGAGATTGGGTAACTTGCATCAGTGGAGAGAACTTGCATAGCCATCAAATGCTAACCCAAGATCAAATTGTGGTTGATCAGTTTTTGACTTTCCGGCGCACAATAATAAGATTCTTGTTGTAAAATTTTGTGCAGGAGAACTACAATTGGGGAAACATTTTTTCTGAAAAATTGATTATTCATGACTAATCGTTCATTGCACTCCAAACCATACGATTACTAAAAAATACTAAAGATGAATAACAAATTATTTTCAGTTTTTTTCATATAATATTAACTAAAAATTAACATTTTCCTGAATTAGCATGTGATAACGCGATATATGATGATATATAATGTGATATTTCTGTAATACAGAGTCGATGATTTTAGGCCAGAATGGCTGGAGTAATTCTATATGCAGATTTTGTAGATTCTTATGTGCACTCTTCTTATAGTAATCTCAATATTTGAATTTCAGCTGAAAATAAAAAACTATCAAATGGATGTGAAAGAAGATAGTAAAACGCATCCTTTCACTTGTGATGTCTGTCAGAAACAATTTAAGAAAAAGTACAACCTTCAGGTACGATTTTTTGTCATCTACTTAATTTTAGATGTTTGATCCATTGGTGTTTGCTGTTATTGCTGTTTCTTCTTCGGTTTTGATAAAGATACCTTTATTAGTTGACCAATGACTAATTTCTTTGAAGCGTCAATTTTTTATTAATCACTTTTACTAATAAACAATAATTTGAATCTTATCATATTTAAAAGTTTAGCAATGACTCAAGATATACTGTCACACTATGCAATTAATTACATAAAATGAACTTGAGGGGTTTTGCTATGTTTTTGAGCTGGCGAAAGAAAAATTAACTCCTGTAAATCCTTAGCAAGTTCGGTGCACTGAATAGCATTAATATGTACTTTAGGTGGCGAAATTAATATTTAGAAACTGGCGAATTGTAATTTTTTTTGTGCTTTAGACCAGCGAAATTTGTGGATCGCCAGACGAAAATAAGATCTAGAACTTTGCTCTACTAAAGTTAATTAATGATTTAAACTTTTTCTAGGTCCATACCAGGTCACATACAGATGAGCGTCCTTATATATGTAAATTCTGCAAAGCGACTTTCAGACAACTTACACATATGAAAAACCACATACGCAACGTGCATCAGAAAGAGGGAATTCAACCAAAGAAAGATGATTTTGGTTGTACAAGATGTGGTCAGCGATTCCCATCATTTTGGCGCGTCATAACTCATAGTTTGGCTATGCACAAAAATCCCACTGTACCTCTCCTATGTATGTTTTGTCAGGACAATTTTGCACTGGATTCAGGTTTGCTGCTATTATCATTTATTATAACTCGCAAATCTTTATGCTCTTCATGTTTACAATATTGTCTAGTTTTGTAAATTGACAGTCTCCATAACTTAACATCCACAGGGAACCTAAGGGGGATGTCTATAGTTGTTATTTTATCTGAAGCCTTTCGAAGTTGTTGAGAACTCAATATCAGATTCTAAATAATCTTTACTGGTTTCTTCAGGTCTTTTAATCAAGCATTGTAGAAAGGAACACAAGAAAGAAATAAAGATTCTGGAAACTTTTCAAGAACATCTCTTATGGCGAAATCAAGGCTACTTACAAATGTTTGGCTGTAATTTGTGCAATAAAGAATTTGCAACATTTCGTATGCATATATATTTTCTTTTTTCATTATAACAGAATCAATATTTTGATTTACATTTCCATTTTAGTAGATTTATACGTGCCCTTTTGACCTAAAAGTGGATGTTTCAGTTTTAAGTTGGCTGTCATTTAAAAATATGATAGATGTTAATAGCAAGGGTACATTAGAGCTGGACAAATCGAACATTTTTGGTGTTACAGCTTCAATTTAAAGAAATATTCATTATTCCTTCTTAATATTTTTATTCAAAGTCTCTCAAGAATTCTGAGACAGAATATGTATTATAAAAGTCAATTTATATTTGTAGTGTATATTTTCGAGCACCTTGAGAATGAGCATGGATTAAAAGCAGCAGAATCAACATCTAGTCCAAGGTATATATTGCATTTGACTCTTTCAGAACAATTTTACAGAGTTTAGTCTAAAAGGAATAGAATGGTGAGATCTCAAAGATCTAATGATAATTTTAATGCTACCAAACGTTAACCAGAAATTAAACAATAATACAAAGTATTTACAAACTACGGTACCTTATTTTTTCATCTACCCAGACCAGATCTTTAAAATAAGAGTTCAAAATGGTGATAGACATTGAACATTTTTGCTGTAAATTGCATCAAATAGCCAATTGGATTGGATTTGTGCCATCCTTAAATATAAGTAATGATGATTAAATTCTCTTTTATCTAGATTTCAATGTATATTTGAATGTCAAAAAGAGTTCTCAGATGAAACACAACTCGTCAAACATTTTATCAAGTATGTTCACCTTACAATTCACTTTTTTCATAGTTTGTATCGGTCCTACAGTTATCAGAAAGCAAATTACCCGCAGTACGAAATCTCAAAGCTGTTAATTATTATTTATCTGGAAGCTGGTTGATAACAAGTCTCAACCAATGGGATCCATTTACTATCTTTTTAATTTGTTTACCTTTTCAGAGGTCACTGGCCTGAAGGATGTAGTACATGCATATCTTGTGGAAAATCTTTTGATAATATCATTATGGCCAAGAAGCACTTCAAGTATGTTCATAACATTTGTAGTAGTTATAATAGCTGCTCTTTAGAAGATTGAAGGTTGAGTGCTCAAGAGAAAATTCAAAAGTCAACCTCACTCGAAATGAATATTTCAACATAATAATTCTATAGTCCTACCCATCGTATAATGCAAGCATGTTTAAATTATTATTTTAAAAGAACTGCATGAAATTACTGTAGATATCTTTAAGTGACTGTAAAATTGTTATGAAATTTGATAAGTGACGGTATGTCAAAATATGTTCAACACAGAGAAATATGGCCACAGTGGTATTAGTAAAAGACGAACCTAAAAATCGAAGCTAGTTATAAATTGCTAAGTGTTATTTTCTGTTTATTATTTAGATTACTCCGTTGTCAAACGCTACGTGACCGCTTACAATCTATTGGTATTGACTTGACAAAAGTCGAAACGTATGAAAAAGTCGGAGAGAAAACGGAACAATGTCCAGAATGTGATTTCGTTTGCACCAGAAAGTCGACCATGGAAATTCATGCTAGAACACATAGGAAAGAAAAGTTTTACGAATGTCCGATATGTCGTAAGAAATTCTCACATATAGGAAACATGAAGAAGCACATCACGTAAGATTAAGAAAGAACAATCATTTTTCATTTTAACTAAATTTTATCTAATCAACCAAAAATAGACCAGAAGATCAGGCAGTATTTATCAGGCGGCCAAATTCAGCTAAAATCGCTAGACGCGTATCTTTCATAAAAAAAATCAGTTTGAAAGAAGTTTTAATGAACTTTTATTTCATCATTCTTTTAGAAGGAGATGTTTCTATTTCATTCATAAGCCAGAAAGCTTCGATTTCGCTTTTGACCATTATTTGTAAACTTTAAAAACCAGATTTTGTTAATGTTTGGTTTAATCCACCTTTTCCATGGCTCCGCTCTGTATATCCAGCCCAAAACAATACGAGATGACATAATAAGAATCTAATGATGAGTCATTTTCAAAGCTAGGTTATAGATAGAAAGAGTCCATATTTTACGACTCAGTAATCTCGGACTTTTGGATAGCTCAGTAATCTCGGACTTTTATACAGTCTTTCGATTGTTTCCACGGCCAGCCGGCTCGGCTATCTATGAACTGAATGGAACATTGGAAGGAGCGGGGGTTCGAACCGCGCACCCATGGTTTGAGACGCTAGCGCCCTAGACCACTTGGCCATCACTAATTAACTAGCTATGTTATTTATTTCACTAGGATTATCCACGAAGGGAAATCGCCCAAAAAGAACATTGAAAAGTTGTTATCTTGCCATCACTGTGATAAGATGTTTGAGTCTCCGTCATTACTGGAGAGACATTTGATCACTCATACTGGTGAAAAACCATATACTTGCCAAAACTGTGGTAAAACTTACACCACACAGGGTAACGAAATTCGTTTCATGTGCATTTATGTGTAGAAGTTTATCTTTTCGAAAAAATAAGACTCAATTTTGACAAGAACCTAAAAGCAAATAAAGTCAGAATAAACAACAATTCGAGCCATCTACTAATAGTTTCCGAGTAGTTTCTGACTGTTTAAAATATCAACAACAACAAGTCTTTAATTATTCTCATCCCAACACCAACTTTCATAAAATGATACATCTGCAACTCTTCTCGTTCAGGAAATCTGACTATCCATTCAAAAGCTTGTCGTGGCATACCAAACGCTTCTGACAGACAGCCAACTATAAATTTAAAACGAACAATAAATGCTGATTCGAGTCAAAACATCAAATTTGTTAATTTTACTTTGGAGGCACATAATAGAGAGCCTGCAATACCGAATCCAGGTGGGATGTTTTCAAAATTTAAAACCAATCAAAACAATGACGTGAATAGTAAAGAACCCGAGGAAGTAATCTCCGAAGACGAACTTGGTAATGCAATGCAGATACTGAAAGACAGTGATCGGTTAGAGTATATGAATCTAGAATTTCTTACAGCACAATATTTTCCTGCCACTGAAGACAGTCAAATCGAAAGCAGTAATATAACCAATGTTTACGGTGAAGCCGCATCTACTATTCCCGATTGCTCCCAAAGTGTTATTATTAAGAATATCACTGAA
Organism: Clytia hemisphaerica; assembly: GCF_902728285.1. Lineage (NCBI taxonomy): Eukaryota > Metazoa > Cnidaria > Hydrozoa > Leptothecata > Clytiidae > Clytia > Clytia hemisphaerica. The sequence continues at coordinate 407,754 of NW_027103497.1, forward strand.
ACAATAGAGGAGTCTGGAAACGACTCACATCAACACCAATTAGAAGAATTTCAAAAGGTGGTATGTTCAACCATAACTGCTAACATCCATGATCAAACTTACTTGGATAAAACTCAAGATCTTAACGTTGGAACCTTCAATATGGAATACTTTTTCCAAGACCAGACTATGGATGAACGATATCTTAATGTTTGTCAGCCACAAAACCAAGAAGAAGTGACCACGACAACAGATCTTCTCCTGGTGCCAGATACTTGTTGGTGGCAACCGAGTTCAACCTCACCAACCAAAAATACTACCATGGCAACCTCTAATAACAATAATATTCCTTTCAACAACAAATCTTTTCCGCAAACTGTCATCAAAAATATTACTGGTGGTGAAATTAAAGATGTTGAAACTCTTAGTGTTTAGTTAGTTCTCGGTTTGTTTTTAACTTAGTGTTTGATGACTGGTGGTATATTCAGAGTCTGTAATTACCCTTCTCTGAAAGTCTCTTTCTAGCTACCTTAGGGAATAAATTAATGCAAGAATAAATTAATGCAGAATAAATTAATGCGGAATTAATTAATGCGAATTTGGCCCTAATTCGCATTATTTAATTCCGCAATTCCTAAAATTGGTCAATTCGCATTAATAAATTCCATATTTTCAATAATTTTGCTGTGATTTTATCATGAATAAAGTTTAAAATGTGGCTCATTCGTATTAAATAATTCTGTAAAACATGAAATTTTTGAGGTGCCATTCGTATTAATTTATTCTCGCGTTAATTTATTCCCTTAAGGTAAGAGCTTTAATCTGCGTACCCAAATTTGAATTTTGCTCACTTTTTTTATCATGCGAAGAGTGGCATTTCGGATAAAAAGTGAACAATGTCTTTTTCTTATTTTAACAAGGTGGAAAATTAAAACAAAATATACCTAGGCTAAAGGTGCAGTATAAAATCTGGCCAGACTTTTTTGTTTCTATTTGTGTTATAGTTTATTTTATGGATTGTCTTTTAGCAAGCAGTCTGCACAGAGACCCGATATCTACGGCTAATTTCAAAATTTATTACCGTAGCTGATTTGAGAATTTTCGAACCGACCGCTGCGATGGAGTGCGGGTGAGATAGGGGAGACGACGAGATAAGTGTTGCGATTTATAAATGATAGGGTCTTACGAAAAGCTTCGTAGTTTACTCAGAAAATAAATGTGTTTTTAAAATTATTATATTATACTTCATCGCAGAGTTTCCGTAGAGAGTGAGAAGATGAATCATGAATTTGGTCAGTGAATTATTTTTCAAATTATATTTTCTTTTTGCATTTCATATTTTCCTGTATATATTTGTAGCAAAACTTTTAATTTCTTAGAAGAATTTATTTTATTTATTACTTACTAACTAGCTTTTTGGAAAATTTCAGTTTTATTTAAGTCATTTCCTATCAATTTTAATTTACAAGCTTTTTCACATTGAATTGACACGGATGTGAAGCAAGATTAGTAAGAAAGAGGAAAATAATTTTGTTTATTCAGGACAATATAACAATAGGGAGACACTGTCCTGATATGAAACATGTGTCTGATACGAAACGGAAACACCTATGTAAAAATAAAACCTTTAAATCTGAGGATCTTCAAACGTTTGAACAAACTCTGTGTCAAAACACACAGCAGTGTGTCATAAATATAACTAACTAACCATATATTGGGACGATTGGAAAAAAACAAGATTAAAAAATGGGGAGGGGATATATAAAAATTCCCATTATTTGCTATATAAGAAATTGAAAACTCTTCCATTATAAACTATTAAAATGCCGATGTTGAATCTCTCACGGCTATAGGTGGTTTTTTTCCGTAATATTTTTCTTTTCTATGCTTTACCGAAGCTACTTTTAACTAGAACAATTATAATGTTTTTCAGAAAAAAAATTTCCTTTGGCTTGGGGAGCCAGTAGAAATTACTGTGTGAACAGAGAAATAAATCTGATTTTAAGACCGATCATTTTCTTTGAAACAGTCTTTGTAAAGCGAGGCCAATTTAATCTTTTGTTTTACGGGCCAAGCTACCCAAAAAAGAGGGTCGGTCGGTCGGCGAAAAAATAAAAATAAAGTAGAATTTCACTTATAAAATCTAAAAAGGCAGCAAAAACTGCTACATTTTGACAAAAATCCGAAATTGAAAAAAAAAAAACACAAAAAGCTTGAATTCATGGATAAAATGAAAACTTGAAAATAAAATTCTCAAAACCTTGGAAAAGCTACAAAAATTTTGAAAAATTTGGCAGTCTGTAAAACAATGGAAATGAAAATGTAGTACCAAAATCAATTTTATTTTTATTTCGATTTTTGGAATTTCAGGGCCGGTCGAGCCCGTAAAACAACCAATCAGATACAGATTGAAAAAACTGAGGTTTATTTTTCCTTTTTCACATGAGCTTCCCAGTGGTTCATATTTCCCTCCTTGTTTTGATATTTTTTGTCCCATTCACAATTTCATGTTATTTTTTATAGTTTTTGTCTGTCTGGAAACAAGTATTTTGTTTTTCTCGATAGATTTAGAATTACCAAGGAATGTTAACCACAAAAGAGGACACCCGTCAATTTTTCGTTCAATTATTTATATATATTTAATGTTTTTTCTTAGATGATATTGAATATGAAAGGAAAGCAATTATTTGTAAGCATCAAGTTCCAACGACTAAAAAATTTTTAAAATTATGAAAACATGAAGATGACCCAAGGTAAGTGTTAAAGTTTTTTTATGATTCATACTTTGGAGTGTGGCTAGGGACAAACTACCCGCCGGGGGAGTCAGGCAGATTGAGCAACGGGTATGTGCGGCGGTAAAGGGTACGTTTTTTCAAGATAGCAGAAACGCAGCACTGTAAGGGTGGACTTTTTGATAAATGCACATCAAGATTAGAAATTTCAACAAATCTAGGAAAAATCGCAAAATTTTGCCCAAAAATTCTGATTTTCTTTCGCTGAAAGAGTTTAGAATTTGAAACTCTATAAAAGCCATTTTTTTCGCCGCACATACGGTGACACTTCCCCACTCTCCTTGGCAAACTAGCAATGTTTTTTAGAAATTGCCATAAATTATAATTTCGAACTTTCGCTTTCCTGTGGCTTGATAAACGAGTCGGTGGTACGTCACAAATTATAGCAAAAAAAAAAATTCAAAAAGGTAACAGTGCTCTTGTGGATGCAGAGAAAATTAATTATTATAGAGATTTTTCCACTGACCTTTATATAACCTGGACAAAGCTTCTCAATCCCAGCCAAGCAAAATCTTTGATTGGAGTTTTTTGAAAATTGGTACCCTAATGTCGGCACTACTCGATAGGGGTGTAAATGCATCTAGAGCGCTAGGTCTACTTTTCCTCAAATTCTTTTGATGATGTAGCGGCGTTAGACGTTAATTTTTAACATTGCAATAGCTTCTCCTTGGGTACCAATTCTAAAAAAACTCCAATCAAAGATGGCAGATATTGTTTGGTCCAGGGTTATATAAAGGTCAGTGGATTTTTCATGTTTTGTTGATGTTACCTAACATTCGCCATTATGGAATGTGATTATTTGCGTGCCTTTCGTGCCCTCGTGGGTTACGTGGGTCTCGTGGGTCCAAAAAAAATTTACGTGGGTATCTCGTGGGGAAAAAAAAAATAATGTGGGTATCTCGTGGGTCCAAAAAATTGCGCCAAGACTCTGTGTATAGACTCGACATAGACTCGTTTTTTTGGACCCCCGTAATTTTTTTTTGAACCCACGAGATACCCACGTAATTTTTTTTTTGGACCCACGAGATACCCACGTAAATTTTTTTTTGACCCACGAGATACCCACGAAGGCACACAAATCGAATGTTTGCTTCCATAATAGCGGAAGTTACGTAACTTAACAAAACATGAAGACTTCTATAAATTCAGTTACAACATTTATCCAAACCGAACTGTAATTTATAGGGTTTTGACGAGGCTTAATATTCAAGTTAACAATGTGGAAATTAGTAAACTTTGAACAATAATAAACTGATCGTACTGAAAAAGTTGATAGATTTAATGTTCCTTTAGCAGTCAGCCTGTTATATATTTTAGATTGTTAGACAAGCAACCCAGAGATATAAAACAAACATTAGATTAATGCATTGATATTCATACATGTATACCATCCATAATTCATTGCGGTAGTCATCAAACTGTCACAGTATGTATTCACGTGTCAATATACTGTAACCTAGTTACAATCCTTTTTTATCAAATTTTTAGATGAATTGAAGGAATATATATTTTGGAAAGTGAAAGAATAATAAAAAGAAAAAAACTATTTTATTTCAAGTTTTTATTCGAACTGGTTTTTGTTTTTCCGACGGAAGAAACAATAATTTAATTGCGCTTGAATTAAGGCGAATTAAGGCAACCCAGAACTTCCTCACGCAGTTAGTTTGAATCAAATTTTCTCAATGGCAATTTTTTATTTTATTGCTTTTAGTTATCAATCATTATTTGTGTTTTAGGAATAACAATCAGGAAATGAGAGGACAGAATTTTCCATTTGGAATGAGTTAAATCGATTAAGTATACATTATCTATCGTGACTGTCTGTCAGTTGTTGTCTGGTGTAAGGGACTTCTCACTTCTCGAGAGAGGACATTTTCCTTCAAGAGAGGTTTTTTGAAACTTGCTTGCTTTACAACATTTCCGAAGGACCTTGTTACCATCTTGAATTCGCTCAATAATATATTCTTTACGGAGACTGATAACCGCTCATTAAGTTACAAACAAGCTGGAATTGGTACCACAATTGACTGGAATTATCATACAAAGGCTTCAATTTAAATTAGTCCTGCTACCATTCTCGACTTACTTCGTTGGGCTGAAGCTCTCATTATTTGTGTCACCAAAGCATTCTCAAGATGAGTACCAGCGCACGGAATATCGTGACCACGGACATGAAAACTATTCGCGATTACCGTGAAGTACATGACACAGAAGAATTTAATGCATTTATTGAAATGAACGAAAAGAAAATGGCGGAACGAGAAGCGAATAATCGACGCGGTGATGCTGGATTTGAAAATGAACGTTCTACTAATAAAAAGATTGAGACCAAAAAAGAACAGAGAATCACAGAAGCTAAAGAGAAAGCTAAAGAACATAAAAAGAAACAGGAGAAAATTTTGGCACCGCCAACGCCCCCGCCCCAAGAGGAGGAAGAAGTAATTGAGGTATTGAATGGGTTTTGTTTCTCAATTTCTTTTTTTCATACCTGTAAAATTGTTGGGCTTTTCTGATTTTCTTGAATGTTACTTTAAACTTTAAATTTGGTAAGCTCAAATCAGAGGTATAGCTTGTTACACTTGATTTTGAGTATGTAGGTAAGATTGTTGATTTGAATATGGATTGAACTCTTTTCTTTTAGGAAGTGAAACCAATGATTGATGAAGAAGAATGGAAAAGGAGGGTGATGGAAGGTAAGGAGGGAGGTTTTTCTAAGTCTAAATTTAGGATGAATATTAAAAGGAGCGGTGATTGGCTAATGCAAAAGAATCGGGCTCTTCCAGAAGATTTTTGTACATTGGCGTGGAGGATAAATTGGGTATTTTGTCCAGGGGGGTAGTGAAAAATCTGCAAAATTTGTTTGTTTTAGGGGCAAACTTGCTCTGATTAAGGGTGATTTTGAATGTCCGGAGGGTCAAATAATGCTTTTCCGGGGGGGGTGAGATCCGTTGTCCGGGGGTCAAAATTCACAATGTCCGGGTGTAAATTTCCAAAAAAAAATTATATCCTCCACCCCCCCCCACCATATTCAATTTTTTTTCTGGAAGAGCCCATTCATACACATAAAAATTAGAACCTGATTATTTTTAAGCAAAAGGGAGCACAGTTTTAAATGTTCAGGTTGAACAATCAGGTCGGTCCATCATATTCGCCGAATCCTTTAAGAAAAAGAATGTGGTGTGTGGTAGAATGGATGATATGTTATGAGATTAGAATTGTTTCCTTTTGGGTGTCCTGGTGTCCTACTGGGAAAGGGAAATTCCGTATTGCTGGATGCTCTGTGAGATAAAGATGGTGTAACCAATGAAGTATAAGCCCGAAGGGCTAGAATTGAATCTCCTTGGTAGGATTTGAAGCCAACAAAATCCTACCAAAGTTGCACGGTCTGACATATTGAAATTATAATTTATTACTTAATTTAAAAAAAATATCATATACTCGAAAACAAAGGTATTGCTTGATTCAATCCGTCGTCAAGAATACGGTGCATATTTTAAGGCTTCACTTTTTCTTGCTTCTAGCCCTTCGGGCTTATACTCCATTGGGTGTAACCTTGACACTGACAAATATCAAGGATAGTAACTACATAAACTTTTTTTTCTGACCATTTGCTTTGATTTTTTTCCATCGACAGATATTGTGGAGAGTTTCCATGCGATCGATTTGAACGGAGATGGCAAGATTTCAGTGCACGAATTAATGTCTGCAATGAATGCTGCTGGTGAAGATGTTTCGGCTGAAGATATTGAAGATATTTTTGACGTCATCGACCTCGATGGTAAGGCTCCTTACTGTAGACTGTCTTACTGTACTCCTTATACTGTATTATCGATTCTTTGACAGATAATACCGAGTTTATGTATGTGTGTTTTTCAACGACGGAGACGGTAAGGTTCTAATTTGATTAGATCCTGACCAACTGAGGACGACGGTAAATCAGCACTTCTACCGTCCTCGATTTAGCGGGTCAGAACTGCGGGTTATTTATTCCAAATCGCTTCAGTCACTCTACAGTCCTCAAAAGTGCAAATACATAAACTCGCTAATTTGATGAAGGTAGCGGGGAAAGGATGTGCTCTAAATCTCATCAAAGTAAGGGTCTTTTTGGCCAAGATGTTTTAAACTATTTCTTCAAGAATTACCAGAGTCAATTTGGCTTTCGCACCAAACACGCCTTTTCATAAATCATTTAGAGTGCAACGACTGCCTCGTTTTGAAACTATTATCAAGGTGATTAAATCCCAATAACGTTTCTTTTATAAATAGAGTACCTTAAAGGAAGAAATTTTGGCGGAAAGAAAATTTGGCGGATTTGGCGGATTTGACTGAAATCCGCCAAATTAAGTTCCCGCCAAAATTTCTTTTTTCCGCCATCCGCCAAATTAAATTCCCGCCAAATTTAGTTTTTTCGTCCATCCGCCAAATTAAATTCCCTCTGAAAAAACTTTTTTGGCCATCCGCCAAATTAAATTCCCGCCAAAATTTCTTCCTTTAAGGTATACTAACTCTTCTGGAAATCGAAAAACAAGATAAGCGTTGCTTATGGCGTAATTATGAGAGATCTGTCATATGAACCAAATAAAAATAATGTTAGACTTCAATTACATTTCACACTTATATTCACACGTATTTCAGGCGACGGTGAGATCAGTTTTGAGGAATTCAAGGATGCGATGTACGAAAAGATGTCACAACAAACAGTGGACGAAGACCTTATTGGTGCGTTCGAAATCTTCGATGACGATGGAGATGGCTATATCTCACCAACAGAAATCCAATTGATGTTCAAGAAACTTGGTGAATTAATCTCCACTGACGAAGCTGTGGAAATGATGAAAGACTGTGATATCAATAAAGATGGACTTATCGATTTTGAAGGTACAAAAGAATATTTTTGATTTGTTATGATTGGTCGATGCAAATGATGAATGACTTTTTTGAAAATAAAACACCCCTGTCTCACAGCCCCGGTGGATTTTTTTGCCACCACAGTGAATCTCAATGGGAATAGAAATTATATTATTCCCAAGCTTAAGATATCCAGTGGGTATGGTTTTGGATAGCTTGGATAGATTTTTTAACATTGGATTTCGAATGGGGATGAAATCAAAATCAGATTTAAAGTGGGGCTGAAATTGCAGGGTATTTTGTCCACCGGGGACGAAAGAAATCAAATCCCTGGTTTGACTACCTTAAGTTTTTAGAATTTATTCGAGATATGGAGTTAGGTTTATAAGGCATTGTTAACTATAGGGAGAAGGAGACATTCGAGTTATAGAGGCTCGAGTTAAGCATTGGAGTAGTAAATTGAAATCAAAAATAATAGCGCTCAGCAATGCATACGTCATAATTATTACTTTTATTTTTTTTGACATTTGTACGAGTTGCAATCCCACAATTCAATGCGGCTCAATTAAAGATACGTGCAAGTTGTTATATATCTTTAGTCAAATGATTTAATTAACTTGCAAAAGAGATTAACGCAAAGGTTGATGGGATTGTAACTCGTACAAACACATTGAGAGTAATGATTGTGTCAAAAGTCTATTTTCGTTTAGAATTCAAAGCTTTCTATCTGAAGATTTTTGAGAACCAACCAACACTGGCTGAAATGATGATGCAAGAGCAAGAAAGAATTGAAAAAGAAGAAATCGATAAAGCTGAATGGGATAAATTGAACGCACAATTCCCTGCTTCAGGACATCCAGAATCTTCCATATTTGATTACAAATAATGATGAAAAGGATACGAAAAGGATGTTTTCCCCCTGGGTATAGAATGTCTACTTCGATAATGATATTCACGTACCATGATTCAGTACGTGTGAAACAGTTTTGATTGCCGTGAATCTCGCAAGCTGCTTGGAAGATAGAAAGAAGATAAGAAAAGATGAATTACAAACAAAATGGACAAAATTCAAATGACAAGATAAGCTTAATTTTAAATTGAAACATGTTTTACCAGTCATTAAAACATTTATCAATACTGGTAGCAACTTTTTGAATGAAACAACGAAGGACTGATCAACTCTTGTGTCATCAGCATTCAACGAACTGAAAAATTGACAAACCAGATGCACCAAAAAACAAAATATATATTTTTACAAAGATATTGTGAGCCTACGACAAAAGATTTTTCGTTTATTCTTTTTTTATTCTACAGAGGAAAGTTTTACTTAAATTTTGGTATATATAACTTTAAAATCGGTTCACTCAAGGTTATGTTAAAAAAACTGAAATTTTGACCAACCAAAAATGAAAAAAAAAATAAAAACAGTAATTTTAATGAAGAATCAACGAGAAATCTTTAACCGTAAGCTCACGATATCTTGACAAACCTGTATACTTTTTTTGGTGCCTTGGCACCCGATATAATAACGATTTGACGCTTTTATCAGCATCATTAAATTTGACACTATTCATGATTTGAGATCAGGATTGGTGTATTTTATTACTGTCAATTTAAAAAATTATTTATAATTTAAAAATGAATGAATTTTACAAACTTAAATTTGTCTCCTGGATGACTAGGTTTACATTGTAATGGGTTACACGTTTTTTTTACAAGAACAAACTATATAAGAACATAAGGCTTTGATGGCTAAAATGTTAAGAACAAGTTAAGAACATTTTAAGGCTTTGTGGACTCAAAAACACCAGTTTTCTTAGGAAAATGCGTAATAATGGTCACAAAATGGTGAATTTTAGACTTGAAACTCAAAAAGTTAAAAACATCCCAAGGTTTCAAAAATTTTGGATGTTCTTAAAAGTTATAAAAAAACGTGTATGTGACAGTATTTCAGGCTCTCTTAATTAAGAAACACAAATACTGTAGAAAAAGTAGTTCTCGCTTAAGCGCGTTTACCTTCATTTTACATTTACTTGGTGCAATTTTCTTATATTCCACTCGTGAATATCTTTTTAACGAGCCCGAAATCACTGACGGATTTAAGGGCTCTGACCATAATCGGAAAATTGATTTTAGTATTTGAAAACAAAAGTTATAATTTAGGTTCTTTAACACTTTCAACAAAGAATTACCTTTATAAATTGCTTTTTAATCAAATCCCTTTAGAGTAATTAAGAATTTAATTGCAGAAATGATGTTATGAACTTTAAAAAGACGTTAATAATATGTTGCATCACCTTCTTTTATAAAAAGTGCTAAGTTTTAATGGGTAATTAACCTTTTTGTTTCAAAATTTCTTTACACTGTCCGCAAAGAATTGAACTATTTCAAATTTTGCGGAAAATTTTTCTAAAAAGATGTGTCAAAAGTTATGACTGTTTTCTTAAGCAACATCCAGATGAAAAACGATTAAAACACTATTTGAAGATTTGCGACAAAGAAGCATTTACAAAAACTTCCGCAAAAATTTTCATGTTGGTAAAAGATACACCATCTACTGCGAAAAATTTTTCAAAATGTTTTTTCTTCGCCGAAACTAAGCTCTCAAAGTTGAAATACTCTTCCTCGCAAAAGTCTTCATTTTCTTCTTCATCAAATTTTTTCAATGCAATTTTTGAATTTTCGATTCAGGAATAGTTGTCTAAAAGAATGTATAACATGCCATGGTTTGTTGGTTACATCCGTCAGAAAACACATTTTCACGGCAATGAAAACATTCACTATGTCACCCTCTAAAGAGCAACTACGTCGGTAACATGCGAAGGAGTTTCGTTGAATCAGAGTTGACGTTCTAAACCGAATCGGGAAGAAATTTTCGCGAGAAGAAATTTTCGCGGAATTTAATTTCGCGAATCAGAGTTTCAAAATGGGAAATTTCGCGGAATTCATTTTTAATTTAATTTTAATTTTAATTGAAAAAAAGACTTTGAATCAGATTTCTGTTACCAATCATCTCTGTCAACTACAGTGCAGTAATTTAATAAGTTTTCAATAAGTTCTTTTTGGGGTAACCGCGGTAAAAAACTGCACTGAGAAAAAATTTTAATCATAAACTTTCTTCGAAATATTTTTATTACATTGTAACAGTTTCTGCCTGACAGATTCCATTATGCATAGTTGTCTATTTAGCCGAACTAAAAAAAAAAGCTTATCATATAATCAAATGTAAGCTGCTTAAATGTTAAAGATGTTTTATCAATCTACACTTCAAAAATTTTGACATTAAAAATTCATGCATTTTTTAAGAAGCATCATCATTCACCATCAGTCGCGTACAAAGTTGTATTGAGATATTGAATTCCAATATATCAAAACTAGAATAATTTTATTCATTCTTCATTTTTTGATTTCAATATTCAATTTTTGATGAGCTCAATACACGACGCTTAGATTTTACACAGATTATATGATAAGGATCGGCTACAAGAAGAATATGTAAAACTGGTCAAAAAGTAACAAGAAACTCTCTCGGCAGTTCCTGTATTTGAATATAATCTAGTTAGGGCAGCGGCAACCATATAATGTAGACTTGAGTAGCATTACCACAAGCGCGAAGAAAATGAGGAATTTTCGGAATCTTGTCATGTATTTATTCATTATTATTAGCATCTTACTTGTAATGTATTGGTACAGATATCGCATTGGATGGAAACAATTTTACGGTACCGAGAACACGAGATATGAGTATGTCCAATTCAACGATACCAACAAATCAAACAACATTATAGGCATTTGCCAGAACGATCCACAGCTTCTTGACGAATCATATTGCAACAATAGTAATACTATCAGCTTTGGAACTGTTACACCTAAATGTTCTTCAAACTTTGTTGACAACGCAGTTACCGAAGTCTTTGGTCTCGAAAGTTGTAATGTGGAAAATCGAAAGAAACCACGTAGTGAATTGACTAACGCTATTTATTGCTTTCGTAGACGAAATCGTGCTGGATTTGAGAAAGATTTTAAGAATATTTTCCCGAAAACGTGTAATTATGTAGGTAGCCATGTTGATTATGGTATTACTGAGGTCCCCATGCCTAAAGGTGTCAAATGCATTCGAAGGTATACCATGTTACGGCATCCAGTCAGACGACTGAAAAGTGCTATCAAGTACGGTGGTGGAAAGTCTTTAGATTTCATTCACAAAGATTTGTTATACGCCGGTGATAATCACATGACTCGTGTTGTTGCCGGACAAAGTCTTTTATGCAGGACTATGCCAAAGATTGATAATAAAACTGAAATTCTAAGAATTGCAAAATATAATTTACAATATCGTTATAATTGGTTTGGAATTGTTGAAATGATGGAGGAAAGCATGGAATTGTTGGGATATCGAGGCAAAAGCTCCAAAATTATTCAACCAGCATTATCATCGAGTGGAGGTGCCTCATTCACTGATAAGCTCATTCTAACAAGACGTCGTCATTTCGAGTTAGATTTAGAATTGTACGAATTTGCTATGGAATTGTTAAAATGCAGATATGAGAGGCTCAAAAAACAGAAAGAAGAGAGTAATTTGAAAAGTTTGAATAATCCTTAGATCTGGAGCGAAGACCTTGGACAGAAGAAATCACCTTACTGGAGTCGATTTTGAAATTTACTGGACAGAGCCAACAACACTAGCCACAAAACTAGCATAGGAGTCAAGATATTAACTAAGAAAGGAGCGAACATTGAAATTTACAACTCCAAATATAGATATCGGCTGTATCGTTGGCCTTACTGGAAAACTTTTCCAACTGAAAGAACTGCGTAATGATGCTCGTTACGATTGATTGATGGTATTTCATCGAAGTCACGTTAAAAATATCAATTATGATTGGAATATAGTTTTATAAATTTTAATGAAAAATTAGTTAAAAATAAAAATGTTTTAAAAAAGTTTTTATAAATATAATCATTAGTTGAAATGATAGGAAGAAGACATGGCCATATCATGATACGACGGTGAAGGGACGTCTCGATATTTAGTCGCCTCCACTCCTTGTGGTTGGTGGAGACTGTGCGCACGCATGCGCTTTCCTTCCGTGAATGCAATCTGATTAAAATTCGATTCGTTGAGTACAGAATCTGTATCATATGCTTGATTGGCCGTATCTCCACTAGAAAACGAAAATGATGAAAATTAATTGATTATTTCAAAAGATTGAGTTTTAAAATGATACAGTATTCACAAATCTTCGATGCCTCGTGGTAGCGAAAAGAGTTTTCTCGCTATTCATAAGGTGCAATAGAATTCCATCTCTCGTGAAATACACTTGAAAAACCATTGAGAATGAATCCACAGATTGAAAATAAAAGTCCATCACCAAATTCCGAAAAAAAGGAAAGCTTTTTAATTGGTCATACTAAAAGTTTCGTAAAAGCCTTACACTTTTTCTTGCTTGAGAAAGGATGTATTCAATTTTCGAAATTCTGGTCCCTCGGGGTTTAAACTGCATGCTTAAAAGTATCATTCCATCTCCGCCTTCAGGAATAACTTTCGGACCACGTTACCGTTCCGCTCCGTTCCGAAACGGTTCCGAAACAAGTGTGAACAGCAAAATTCGAAACGTCAAAAAGGAAGACGTTACAAGAAGGCAAAACAGATCGAAACGATTTCGCTCCACTTTTTTCATCGGAACGGAACTGCTCCGTTTTCTTGTTCTGAAACGTTCCGAACTCAATATAAACATACTCAATCCGTAACGAAAATCATACTGTAGCGAAACGGAACAGTAACGTGTGAACATGGTCTTAGACTATCGAGATATAAGTTACAGTAGCGTAGACAAGGGGAGGGGCGCAAAATTGTTTAGGAGAGCAGCTTTTTATGACACAGAAATAATCTATTCATAGTATAAAAAGATAATTACTGTGTCATAAAAGTCGCAAATTTTTCACCCCCCCTGGTCTACGCTACTGAGTTACGTGATAATAACTTACGACTCATCGTTGGCGTAGTACTGAGCACTTCTTCGTTTACGAAAGAAAATGATGAGAAAAATACAACAAAAGAAAACGAATAATGCCACTGCTACTGATACCAATACGATCGTCAACTTGTCTGAAAAAAAAACAAGAATGATAATTAATAAAAGAAGAACTTTTCTGTTTGATTGAAATCGTAACCTTTTTTAGACTTTGTTCTCGGGGTCGGTTTGGACGATTTCCAAACTCTTCATAGGCAGTTTTAGACTATGTCGAACTTATCAGAGGAAGAGATTTGTAATTGTAATTTCATTGTCTTTTAACGAACGTTGCACTCCTTCGCATGTTTCCGACGTACTTGCTCTGACTGTCTTAAATCTGCCAATGTTCGTGTCCAGTCCTTTAGCTAGATGAGAATGGACTTTTGAATTTATTGGATTGAATTTCGACAAAATTGATAAGCATTTATAAAGGCAACCATCAACATAAAATTGGGAGTAGCAGGATCCTTTCTTAATTCTTATGTTATAATTATAATTGATTATGAACGGGGGGTGGGGTGGTACTTAGGCAAAATGGGTGCCGGGTATGTGCGAGCCATAAGGGTCCCTTTTTCACACCCTCGAAAGTCTCTCAAAGGGGTACAAAAAACATTAAAAAGAAAATTGAGTCTCTTTAAGGGTCCAAAAGTCACGAAATTTAAAATTTCCTCTCTCAAAGGGTTCTGATTTTTCCCAAATTTGGACAAAAATCGAGTGAAAATGCGCGGAAATTTTAAGAAAAGTCTCTCTAAGAGTCCCAAAAACGCCAATTTCTCCTCTCTCTAAAGGTCGATCTTGGATTTTTTTCGACTCGTCACCTTGCAAACCTGGTACCCCCTGTGAACCTACCTGATGCTGTTGTTCTTCCGCCTGTCGATGTGGTTGTCTTTGGTGGTGCTAATGTCGTAGAAGTTGTTCCCGTGATTTTAGTTGAGGTGGAAGCTGTTGTTGTCGTTGAGAGAGGTGACGTCGTTGTAGTACTAGTTCTTTCGTTCGGGTCGAGAGTCTCTGTCGTTGTTGTTGTGGAGGACGTCAATTTTGTTGTCGTCGTCGTCGTTGTAGTGGTTGTAGTTCCGTTTAAATCAGGTTCTGTCGTCGTTGTTGTGGTGGAGGACGTCGCTTTTGACGTTGTAGGTGTTGTGGTCGTAGTAGTAGTAGTAGTTGTTGTCGTCGTTATCAATTCACAAGTGACGTCATCAATTTGTATATAGCCCACTTTACACTGACAACGAAAATTCAAACCTTGACCAGGGGTCGGTACGCATGTTGAAGAGACGCGATCACAAGAATCAGAATCCAGGGCACACAGATCAGATCCTGTAAAAGGTTTGGAGAACAATTAAATATTAACATTATACATTCCCAAAATGGGAAATTTACAGAAAATAAATATTTCCTGGTTATTGTTGAAATAGATTGACTTTTATATATTTACAAGTTTACAGAAAATTTGGTATTTTCTTTTGATTTCAAGGATTGAGTTCTGGAAAGTAACATTAGCATGATTTTAAATATGCCACACAAAAACCGATTATTTTGACCACGTCAATAAAAAAGCACTTACCAACGACAACAACAATTTGTTCAGCTACAGGAAAATAATCCACCAGCGATCCAGTTCGATTTGTTTTCACTTCCGAATTTAACTTCTCATAAACACTCGTTTTATTCTCCACCGAGTCATTTTTCAATAACACAATAAAATCAACAAAAACGGAACCTCTCGATAATGCTAGAATCTTAACATATTCATCACTGCTTAACCCTAATGTTTTATGTAAGTCTCGTTCAAGTGAACCAGTCAGTTCTTTCGTTTTCGGATTATTCGTGTCATTGTACTCAGACTTATAAGTGAGGTTCAGTTTGAAGGCTACCACTTCAACAATCCGAGGTGCCGTGACGCATGAACCATTTATGCTGACGTAAGCAGGTAAACAATCGCAGCGAGCGTTTTCTGTTACATTGTAATTTTCGTAACATTTCTGGAACTTTTTGGCGTCACATTTGACTTCTTTACAAGCTGAGAAAATAGAAAGGATAAAATAATCATTTAAAAGTACATTGACCCTGCATCATGGTGTTGGAGTATTTAGTTCTTAAGTAGATATATTGTGCCAGGAAAAAAGCGGGACATGTTATATATATAAAATTTAATCATCAAAACAAAAAATCTTTGTGCAAAAAATTGGAAAAAACTAATGATGAAATGTCGAGGAAATGCCAAAAAAATGGCTTTCCGGCTTTTTTTTCTCGAAAATCAGGCTCTTTTGGGTACTGTCATTTGGCATCATGATGCAAAATATCAGAAAAACTGGTAATAGACAAACGAACAGACAAATGAACAAATGTTGAATTAAAAGACCTGAGGTAGGTCCAAAAATTGAATAATTACAGATCATAAAAATTTTAATTTTAATTTAAGGCTAAAAAATCTTACTTTTAGGACATTCTTTGATCAAACAGTCAATATTTTCTGTGATTGTGTTTGAACATCGTTCAGGCACATCGAAAAGACAAGTTCTTGTTCGGTTCCGTACACCTAGTCCACAATTTTTCGAACATGATGAGAAATTGCTCCATTGGGAATAACCGTCACCTAAATCAAAGTAAATATAGCGGTAATGTTTAACGATAGAATGAAAAAAAGGATTGATCTAGACAGACTAATTTTAGTAGTCTATTACTATATACAATCATATCATAAAGATAAAGCCATTATCTTAAAATCCCAGCAATGGTTATAATTGATACCTCACAATTTTCGTGTTCTCTTCGTGAATGTCAGAGGTCAGTATACTTTCTCGAGGTTTAAAATTCTCAGCCATATGATTGATTCTATGGCTCTTTCTCTAATACGGTTTGTATGACTAAGGGAGGTCCTTGTGTTTAAGATCATCGAGACCACGTTCACACGCTACGGTTCCGTTTCGCTCCGAAGATTCTGTTCAAAAAAGAATGACACATTGGAGAAATGCAATTTTTGTTGATTTTAGATAATGTCTTGTAACTTCTTAGCAAATGTTTCATGAGAGAGGGGAAAATACAGGATTGTGGATTAGGACTCTAGGAATTCACTGGAATTTCTTTTTTATCAAAATGTGTAGTTTTGAGGCTAATATTACCCTTTTTCTATCATTTTTTGAAATAGCCTCAATTAAGCACATATTGAATATCCACATTTGGAACTGGTTCAAAGTTGAAGATCACAGATTGAATTTTTCTAAGATATACTTATGTGAAAGAATTTCAAGTGATAAATGTGAAAAATTGTGGCTCGAACTCGCTGTATTGATATTTTTTAAGTAATTAAAAAACAATATAGCAAATAAATAGTAGTGATGAGAATAATGATGATCTGGTGCCCTTGAAAATTAGTAAAAATAGAACATATTTGAAGTATTTACTTACTAATTTGTGAATCATGCGGCTAATATTCACACTTTTTTGAAAAAAGGTCCTTATTTTAAATGGTAGCCACACCCATTCACAAAAGAATTCCAAAGACCTGAATTGTAGAGACTATAGCTTGATGATCAAATTTTCACTTTCTGAATTCAAAAGTATCAACTAATAGTTGCCCTGTGATTCTACGTGGCTAAAAAGACTTGCTAAAATTTCCGGATTGTTAAAAAGGCTACCCACATTTTTTCACATCATGAGTGAAAAAAATAACCTTGTTGAAACTTTCGAAAAATTCATTGGCTTTCTTTTGATACCTTGCCTGCCTTTCTTTAAATTTGATATGTGATTAATTGTGGCAATAAATGACAGGGAAAATCTATAAATTAGGCTTAAAATGAAGAAAAACTACTAGTTACTAAGTATGCAAATAACCACACATTTTAACAACAAACATACAGGAAGTATTATAAAAAGTGTTTCTATGGAATTAGCCACATATTTAGCACAATATCCCAAAATTTAAAAATTACAGCTTTTTTACATGGTGAATAAAGTCAGTACGTAAAATGCCTGTTGAAACGTTTTTCCTCAAGTCAAACATCACAATTGCAAGGAGTATTTAGCCACTTAAATTCACATTTCTGATGCTGTATCCTTAGAAAATGAAAACAAAACCATTCAATAAGTATCATCTGAAGCAAAAAAATTTCAAATTCCACGATTATACTTTTTTATTCAATACTTTTGTCTCTGGGTGCATTTTAAGTCTATTAACCACATTATTTCACTTTCAAGGATCAATAGCCCTCATTTTTTCACATAATCTCAAAACTTTATTATTCAATATAACCTTTGCAAAATTTGGGTGACTGATCTTTTAAATTGAAGTTGCTACACCTTTTTGAAATTAGTTGGTAGAATTAGCCACTCAAAAAATTAGCCACAATCTTTCACACACTTTAAAGGCTAATTACTAGCCACTGAAGATCACTAGAAATTTCGTTTCAAATGCAAAAATTTTTTTTGTCATTTTGGGACCTGGGAATTAATTTTTTTAACTGTAGCCACAAAATATCACATTTTATAGGCTTTTTAAAATCATCACTTAAAAAGTTGAATTATGTCATTCTTTTTTGAACACGATCCGAAACGAAATGAATAAGCCATTATATTGGTTAAATTCAAGTTTTACGTCACTTTTAGCCAATAGAATGACTTTATTTCGTTTCGGATCGAAACGGAACCGTCACGTGCGAACATGGCCCGAGACAAATCACCGATGTTCATCCTTCATAAAAATCTTTTTACCTTCTAAAACCAAAACAGAAGATTTGACGGTCACTGTTCTCTGAAACAAACACTTCAATTCAACAGTTTTCTCAATATCATCTAATCTAATTATAACCGAATTCGATATTTTACGAGGTCGTATTACTGCTATGTTTTCGTAAAAGATTGTTTCATTATCATGACCAATTATCGTGCCACACTCATCTAATTGTGTCGTAAGCGTGAAGTGTGTTTGATTGACACTGGCCACACACCTTGTATCACGTAGTGTGACCAGGATGGTTGATTCGATATTTGATGTTTGGTTCTTGGGAATATGCAATGTCATATTGTTTGATGAACAATCGAATGCCATTTGGTCATCTAGAAAAAGAGAAAACCATAACTGAAGAGTACCTTTAGTGTATCTCAACGTTTATCGCTTCGTAGTACACTCTATGCGCATTGTCTGTTTAATAAAAAAATTACGATGAAGTATGATTTATAAATAGCAACACTTCTCTCGTCGTCTCCCCTCTCCCACCAACACACCGTCGCAGCGGTCGGTTTGTAAATCTCAAATGAGA
The DNA here is from genome assembly GCF_902728285.1 of Clytia hemisphaerica. Lineage (NCBI taxonomy): Eukaryota > Metazoa > Cnidaria > Hydrozoa > Leptothecata > Clytiidae > Clytia > Clytia hemisphaerica. The sequence goes on from NW_027103497.1 coordinate 426,645, forward strand.
AAAAACAATGATAACAGACCCTATACAACAATGAATTTTGAAATTGACCATAGATATCGGGTCTGTATACAGACAAGAATTAATTCGACTTCATCAAATTCAATTTGTAATACACTCTCTGGACTAAGATTTCACCGTTATTCCTTAGCGGAAAAAGACCAAAATCCCAGGTAGCTAAAAAGTTTGGAAAGTTACAGTTTTGACTCAACGCGAGATATTTTCCATACCTCTAGAAAAACCATTTCCAATCTTCAGCTAACCTATACTAGTCACCCGCGTTTTTAACGCAATTAACAGGATGAAAATCTCGGTTTTTAGTGAAGTACTTGCATATCTTCAGTCTTCTTTGATAGTATTCTGGCAAAGTCAGCGGAAAAATCCTCCGGAAAATACAACGACATCTTAGTCGAGTCTTACTCAAAAGAACGCTAAATGAATACCGTGAGATCGGCTAACTTGCATCAGTGGAGGCTAGCATGCATAGCCCTCAAATGACTGACCAATCAAAGCAAAATTTCAAAACAAATGAACTACGCAGCTTCGCTCGCAGCTCTACTCTACCATTTTTGTTTTGATTTAACTTTGTATTTTAAGGACCAGACAGGTCATTCATTTGAGGGCTATGCATGTTAGCCTCCACTGATGCAAGTTACCCGTCTTCAAGGTAAATAAAGAAAAAGTGAGGAATCAGATTTTATACTTACAATAAAGTTCTCCATACACTGTGACGAAATGAACTGAAACAAATGAGAAAAAGCAGCTTTAAAACGATAGCATGTTTACCTTTAACAATTCAAAAGTTCCTTTAACAATCAAAATGGCCCAAATCACAAAAAAGTGGCTATACCACAGCACCACCTGAATTTAGGTGATTTTGGTTGTTGAGGCGACTTTTGGATTTTCAAATCGATCTGATTGTAAAAGCTCAAAATTTTGATGAAATTAATTTAAATGAACCAATCAGTGCTCCTTTGAATTTTGAAGGAACTTTTAGATTGTTATGGGTAAGTACGGTACGGTAGCCCTTTAGGAGATTGCGCACAATCATTTTGATTGTGTTTGCTCACGGAAATGCCTAACTTTCTGAAGCCTAATTTTCAACTACATCGGAAGTCCTGGTTTTTTCCGCTAGAAAGTGGCAAAGGAACCTGAGTGCAGATATGAAAATCTCAAACAAAACGACGGTATCAGGTCATAACAAAAGCCCTGCATCAGTAGTTAATTAGACATATAGGCTCTTCTCGGGTGAGTTAGGGCGTGTCTAGATTAAAAAAAATCACAAATCCCGAATCCGCGACCAATAGCACCCATTCTCAGGGATTCACTTATGGATTTTTAGATGACCTATACCTTAAGGTTTCAGGACCCGGTTGAAGAAAGTGTGAATTATCACGTCATCAAATTATGACGTCATAAATCGTAAATTAGCTCTAACTCTATAAGTACATGTCGAATCTTTCTCAAATTTGGACCAAAGATGCATCAAAATTTTTTTTCTCAAAAAGTTACATTTCAGTTAGATGCAGCTTTGGTTCAAATTTGGGAAAGATTGGACATGTATTTTTAATATTATAGCCAGTTAGCCACACTAGCGTCCCGCCAAAATGCGTATCAAAGATTAATGCTGCGAAAGCGCTATATCGTTTACTTGACTCTCAAGCAAAAAAATGCACCGCAAAACTTCTAAAGGGATTCATGAAAATATAACCCGGCGCTTTTTAATGAAATTAGCATTTTCAAAAACTTTTAGAAATTGCCTAAAATTTGAGCCATAGATGAAAAAATTTGAGCCAAGCCAACCTTGAAAACTAATTTGAAGATCAACTTCACAAGAAAAAGATCTACGGGGGAGGCGGAACCCACCTAGATCCGCGCACTGCCGGATAGGCTATCTCCCGGAAATTTTGCCGGACCTCAAAGAATGACCCATTTACATGTGCGTAATTGTTTTTACTTTAGCGTATAAACAAGGCCTTAAAAATCGAAGAGCTGTCTCGGGAATTGAATGACAAATTTTGGTTGGTTGATTTTGGCTGCTGCACGTTTTATTTTGTTTCCAACTTTCAAGTTTTAATTAATATTGTCTTGCGAACTTGATTCAGGTAACTCTCATCCTTGTTGTTGAAATGTATCCTGTAGATGACTGATGTTGTTTTTTCTGAAAGCTAGATTTCCTAGTGTGACTAACTGATAGCGATTATACAATTCATGACGTCACCAAATTCGATCAAATTATGACGTCATGATTATAATTTCTTTAATAATTAATTTTTAGGTTAATATTTAATTACGAAACCACCGGGTCCTGAAGCCTTAAGAGGTACTTTAGAGCCCTAAGTGGATCTCTGAATCTGACTGCTATTGGTAGCGAAAACTTAGGGTAAACTGTTAGGTTTCTGAGACTTGCCCTAAGTCACTTGAGTTATTACTGTCACCCTAGTGATCGTGTCACCACAAAAAAAATTAATTTCAAAAGATCCCATCATAAGTTTTTTTAAAGAAAGCTGCGATTAATGAAGATGAAAACGACACTTTTGAGGAAAGATCACTCATCCATCCAAATTTTTAAATGATGTAAATAAAATGAAACACTCTTACCATGACTCAACACCATAAGAAGCTTCCATAAATTTATTCGAAACATCTATCTTGCTAAAATATTACAAGTCAAAAAGATTAAATAATCCAACACAAACGTTCTCATCAGTCTCTCATATATCTTTCTTGAAAACTGCAATATTGAACATTTTTCCGTGATTTCACTTCTTGACATGAGTCAGTTACTCAATTAGTTTCAAGTCCCTTAGGAGTCGACAAATGAAAAAGTCAAGTTAATTATAAAGTTATTATAAAATCGTACATGTAATTATCGGGTAAACAAAAGTCATAACCCAAGATTATTTAACATGGTAGCAACATAATGAAAACGAGATGCAAAAAAAGGCGAGTAGAGTTTCTTCTATAAACTTCAAAACTTCAAATTTTTTACATGGCGGGGGGGGGTGGAGGATATATTGTCCGGGGGTAGCAAAAAATCATCAAAATTTGCCTTGTCCGGGGTGTAAATTTGCTCTGCCTGGGGGTAATTTGGTGTGTCCAGGGGGTCAGCAGATGCTTGTCCGGGGGGTAAAACTTATTGTCCGGGGGGCCAAAAGTCACCCTGTCCGGGGGGTAAATCACTAAAAATTGTTATATCCTCCACCCCCATGTACAATTTTCTTCTGGAAGAGCCCGTTTCAAAAAATTTCATTTTCTAGAAATCTTTTGAAAAGGGATTCGGGTAAATTGAGATTTTAATAATGACTTAAGTTTTTCAAGTTCGATATTTCTCTCTTTTATCGCGAATTAAAAAAATTGAATGTATAAATATTCCTTCTATAAATTTACAAAAACACAATTAAAATTTCTTTAATAACCTAATTTATCGTTCAACGCAGTTCGTCCGTCTCCCGTTTGCCCTGAAACAAAAGTCCAAATTTATAAAAAGAGGAAAGTTAGTACTCCGCTAAGAACCGCCCCCCCCCCAACCGAGTGCATCAAAGGATTTACAATTTTGTTCTCAGGCCCCCCACCCTTTGTTGAACAAACAGTTATGTCCTAGAAATATTAAAATTTTGAATTTATCAAGCATCTTTTTGACGATATTTGTAAAATAAATTTTTTTTACATCAGTCGTAGGTATGTAGTCATTGAATATTCCTATCATTATGACCTTTGGGTTCTCAACTGATTGTCCCTGATTTTCCTTAAGTTCGAGACTCAAATTTCTTGAGTCTTAGTTGAGTTGTGCTTCAGAAGAAAAGCTCGGGATTAAGAAAAGCAAATGAAAAATATACGCAGATAATTTTCAGCTATCTATGGTAATATATTCCTTTAACGAAATGAAGTTATTCTTATTACTTTTTGACAAGTGATTTTTAGATTTCATGATATATTGTCAGTAAAAGGTGCTGATATTTTTTATTGTCGGCCTTTATTTTGACTTTTCAGACGCGATTTCAATATTCACTTCATGATACGAACTAAACAATTGAAATCAATACTTCGACTTTTTAGTTATGAACAGCCCAACGATGATTATGAATTTGTCATGACTAACGAACACCCAGAAGCGTCTTATGAAGAAATGTACGTCACTGAACAGACACCATCTTACGAGAGACGTCTATGTGATCCAGATAACGACGAAGCATTGACTTTTTATTACAATTATTCGTCATCGTTCCATGCACTTTATGGTATGACACCGCAAGAGTTTGCAAACTTTGTTGCTAACTTTCAAGGCGAGGAAAGGCCTCCTCTAGAAAACGAGTTGATTGAACTGCCAGTCGTTCAACAAGATCTCCAGGATGTTGAAGAAGTTCCTGATCAGGAAGATGAAATATTTGAAGGTTTCTCCCTTGCCCACGAATCAGATGGAGGATTCAACAGAGCACCATCTGAGTTCGAAACGTTGTTCCTGGCGTCTCAAAAGACGGAGTTACCCGTAATGACGATGTATTCGATTTATCTGATGTTTTCTTTATGGCTCAAGATGCATACAATGAGTCATCAGTGGCGTTACATGGCGACAAGTCTCCAAATACTGCATTTTCGTCCGACTCCGAATTTCAAAAAGAAGCTTCGCTTGGTTCTTCAACTAAAATATCACCACATCTCGAACATCAAATATCACAGAATTATGATCCAAGAATGACAATACTATCATAAATCGCTTCAATAAATCTGAACGAGCAAGCCTTTTACTTTGCTCCATCACCGCACGCGATTATAATAACATGGTGTTGCTAAATAACATCAGGTGACACTGGGACCTTTCTCGAGATAAAATACAATGCTTTAAACGTTTCTGTACCTAAATCATTGGTCAAACAAATACCTCATTACTTTAGTTTTTTTTTCGGGCCAAAAATCTTTATTGCATTTTTATCTCGTTTACCCTTGCACGGGCCAGCAAGGTGCCAATGATATGTTAAGTGTAGAAAATTCTTTAAAAACTAAGCTACTAAACAGGTTTACACCATAAATTCAAGATATTTTTGAGATTCGCCATGACAGATCAAAACAGGACGTACAAGCTTGCATTCTAAGAAACCCATCTCGAGAAAGGCCGACAGTAAAAAATATCAGCGCATTTTACAAACAATATATCATAAAATCTAAAAAATCACTTTGTCAAATAGTAATAAGAACATCTTCATTTTGTAAAAGGAATAAATTACCAACAACAGCTGAAAATACTTGTATTTTTTCATTTATCTTCCCAAATTTATTTTCCTGGCATCTTCAAGGGCCGTTACAAGACCCCTAGAAACTGGGGAGTTTGAGGCTTTTTACCTCAAAATAAGTGAGATTATAGTCGATAAGTCAGAGCCTCAGAGCTCATTTTCTTGATATTTTCTTATATTTCAATAATTTTTGAGCCTCATAGCTTCAATATCTCACATTAAATTACGAAAAGTAATCCTTCACAGCTGTGCAAATTTCTTAAAAAATGAAAGAGGAAATATCATACCAGAGGGTGGTGTCCAATCCACAAATTCTTTTTCCGGTTTATAATCAGGCTTCTTGGGAGCGCTGTACACTTTCTTCTTTTTTGCTGGTGGAGCTTCTTCTTCGGTCTATATTTACGAAAACGGACGAACATTTATTCGTAAAAATACATGAAATACATGAAAAGCCATAAAATGAGTCTTTATTTAAATTGCAATTATTCGTTTTGAAAATGATTGCACTGGTAAAGCACAGGTGAAAATTGTCAAAACAGGACTCGATTTTTTCATAAATGGATAAATTTATCCCCATTTTAAGACTGCTTTAGCATTGTTACTCTAGTTGATTATAAAATAAAGAAGTGATCCTTCGGTCGATGCTCAACTAATTATCAATGGCGAGTAACTACCTACTAAACAAGCTGATGATTAAAGTTAGAGCAAGTAGGGAAGTGTAATATAGTTGAGGTGTTGGAACGCGAAGGGTATAATCAAAAATCGTTCGAGTTACAGAAATTTGAGTTATAGAGAGGCAGAATAGCCTAAGAATCTCCTCAAGAGACCGGGAAAACCGTTCGAGTTTATGGAGAAAATCGAGTTGAGGAGGTTTGAGTTATGAAAAGTCCACTGTAGTTTAAAGCAGTAATGGGAAAGATCGTGAAAAAAGAACGGACGAGCGAACTGTTTCCTAGTGATCTTCGGCTCTTCCAGCGAGTTTTAGAAAGTTCCGGCTACCAAAATCAGTTTCGTTAAAAATTGAACCATGTTTAATTATGGGTATTTTTATAAATAATGTTTTTGTTTGAAAAACGGCGATTTCCGGCATATTTCCGTCTTTTTCGACCGGAAATAAATTTTCGTCCAAAATCCGACTCGCCAAATTTTAGGTATTGCTAATTTACGCATCTTTATGTAAAATAACGGAAAAAACTAATGATGAAATCTCGAGAAAATGCCAAAAAAAACAGTTTTTCCGGCATATTTTCGGAATTTCTGGAATTTTGCATCATTGTGCAAAAAATACTAATAAGCCGATCCACAAAAAAGCTGGTAACAGACGAACGAACGGATTAACGGACGGACATGGGTTAATTTATAGGACCTCCGAGGTAGGTCCAAAGAGTTGACTTTTTCCCAAGATTGCAAACAAATGAAACCTGCATATTCACCTTCGATGGATTATCTCTCACTAGAGCCGTTGAATTTCCATTTTCTTTGTGTTCTTCAGGAGAATCAGATTTTGATTTAGTAGATGGTTTAGGTTGCGATTTTAAGATTTGTGCAGTTGACATAGTCGCCATTTTGATTTCATGATTTGTGGATTTCGTAGTCCCTTTTGAAGCTTGTGACTGGGTTTGAGGTGGTTGGCGAGCTGAACAAAATAGACATTTTATTGCAAGTTTTTTTTGAATAGAATAACTCAAAAGAAAAGGTAAGAAGGTGGGAACAAGCCTATGTCACAGACCCGCTGGAAAATTTGGCAAAAATTTGTCCCTGGTGGGGAAAAACCCTGTAATTTCAGCCCCACTGGGAAACTGACTTTGGTTTCGTTCTCATCTGAAATTCCATGCTTAAAAATTGCACTCTAAAACCATCCCCACTGGATTTTTTATCCTCGGGACAACAGAATTTCTATCCCCATTTGGATTTCAATAGGAATTTTTATCCCCATTGAGGAAAAAAGTTCCACCGGAGCTGTGAGACGGGTTTGGGGAGTGTTAAATTTTTCTAAAGCAGGTGAAGTTTCCGATCGAGAAATTTACAACACACATTGATATTTTCGAATTTAGATTTTGCGGTATCCTTACCTTGCTTCTGAGCCATTTCTTTTTTTGATTCCACTGGAATTGATTGTGTCCTAAAAGATGGGGTGAGTTAATTAAATAGAAGTAGAGGTGTTTTGATTGTTCTGTTATTACTTTTTATCACAGATAGCCGTCACTTTTGTCGTCAAAATCCAATAATATTTTGGTGCCGGTATACCCTTGACCTATTTGACCACCAGCAGCCATTTTCTTCGATAGTCGAATTGAAAGTCTTATCGACATAACGTGATAATACCTCAGGTTTATTACTTACATATCGATGGAAGGTAAGGCAGGTTTCGTTATCTCCACCATCTTCTCAAGTCGTTGAATTTCCTATTGAACAAAAGAAATACCATCAAAAGGTTTTTTTTTTATAAATTGTTTCCAACAATAAAGTAATTAATCAAAATTAGTTTCATGATAGTCTAGGAAGCTAGACGACTAATTCAGACATGGTAGAAATAAAGCAAAAAGTAATGGAGGGAACAATTTTTAGTCTATACAAACTGAATCCCGTAACAATATTCGTACTATCATATAACGCCTATATTACTGTATTACACGCATTATAAACGACTCCAGTCTAGTTTCATGACAGCAAAAGTCGTTTGATTGTAAATAGACAGCCAAGGAATTTGAATTTAAAACTCATACAAGGGCACGGGTTAGTACAGTTAGACCAAAGAATTAAAGCCGTGAAGGTCTAGAAAAGGCTAGACTTACTTTTTTAAATTCAGCACTTTGCCGTTTGAGTTTCATTTCGGTCGTTTTATCCAATCGATGGGACATGGAAGACATGAAAGAATCGAGTGAATCACCACCTTCCTCTCCCTCATTCTTCGCTGAAAGAAATGAGAGAAAGTAAATCATGAGATTACAATACAGGGTGTGCCAGATATAAGTTACCCTCTTTAAAAAGAGAAAATTTTCGAGATCTTCGAATTCCCAAAGAATCTATAACTATTTCTAGGATTCATTTTTTTTCACTGAAGGTTGGTGCCTGAGCACCATGAAACTCTGAGTTTGAAACAGATACTGTGACAACTCTTTATTATAACTATTTCTATAGTTACGAGGAAAGGTAAACATAAACTTTGATAGATCGTTTATTAAAGTTGGTCCACTAGATTAAAATTTTCTGAGATTGGTCAAAAACGTCGTAAATCGATCAATCAAATCTTGACAAACACAATGATTGCTAAGAACCAATAGAATTGAACCAATAGAATTGCCTCATTTAGAATCGACAACAAAATGGATTTGTAATGTTATTGGGTGTGTTCTAAAAACGGGTATTAGAATAGCAGTTGCTTACAAACCAAAGAGATTGCCGACTGATATGTTTTTCTAGGCATTAAAGAAAGTGCTCTTTTGGAATGATATTTCCATTTAAATTCCTAACGAGCCAAGGCTATTTTGAGCATACGTTTCCTTACCTGCTCTGGATAAACCCAATCTCTTTTCAACAGATCGTAGTTCTTTCTTCTTTTCCTCTAGTTTGAATTTCTATAACCAAATCATGCCAACATTAACATTTCAAAAACATTAAGAAAACAGCGCAAATATTTCACGCTTTTCTTATAAGAATATACTTTATAAAAATATTCATGATGAAAATGGCCAAAAAATTAAGAATATGCTAAGAATATCACCATCATGGAATTTGGCAACTTAACCCAAGAATGCCATTTTTCAGAGATTTCTGCCTGTAAACTGGCAATTATCCCCCAGCAATGCTCAAAGCTTTCGCAAAAATGCCAAATCCTTGCTCGAGGTGAGCTAGTAGAGATGAAACCGGAAATTCACGATTTCAAGTTTTCAATTCAAACAGTTGAGCGTGGCAAGGGCTCCTCAACTAAAACTAATTATACAAAATATTTTTTTCATATCCGTTATGCTTTTGGTAAAACTCTTTACTGCTGTATAGCAAGCACATCAAGTAAATCATTATTAGTTTAGCATGTTAGACGACAATTCAGACAAGAAAATAAGTAAAAAATAATGGGAGGGACAAATTATAGTCTGTTTGTTTATACAAACTGGTATTATCCCTTAACATTACCGTATTATTATACAACACCCATCTCACTGTGTTAGACGGATGACTCAGTCAAGAAAATTATCTCACCAAAGTATCGTGCGTTTCCACGATATCCTTTACTTGTTTACCAGCTCGTTTCTTACGCTGTATTCGTTTCTTCTCGATATTTCCCGTTCGATCGAGAAAACTGTCTTCATCGGAATCGTAAAAATCGTTCGCTTCGAGCGCGCGTTGTTTTAGCACACGTTGGTCTTCGCGCGTTCGATTGGTCATCATGTCGTATGTTTGTATGAGACGACACGCTTCGGTAGCACACTTCAACACGGCATCTTTTTTGTTGGACGAGGTTCCCTCTGCAATGACTTCTTCTCCATCGTCCGTATCGAAAGGCAACCTGTTGAAAAAAATTGACAGGAGCTTTAAGTCTACAGCATGTTTAAGGCGAAATTGAAAATAAAAAACTTGTGATCCACGTTTAGGTACGACAAATTTGTGAAGAATATAGGTACCATCACAAAACTGTAATACAAGGCAATCAAAGGCAATTTAAGGATTCGTGGTTCGAATCCCCGCTCCATCCAATGTTCTGTTCAGTTCATAGATAGCCGAGCTGGCTGGACGTAGACCCGGTGAAAACAATCGAAAGACAGCCTAAAAGTCCTAGATTACTGGGCTGTCCACGTTAAATATCGAGCTTTAAGAAGTTTAATTTGTAGCCTAATACTTTAGCCCTGCGTGAAAACGAAAAAGAGAAGTAATTTACCTGACTTTGGCCACGTGGACTGTACTTTTTCCTGAGCCTCTTTCTGACATGTCGTATTCGAACTCAATCCCTGTAGTAAAACAATATAAACAGAAAGAATAAATCAGATATAAAGATTGGTCATGGATTAATTTCAGTTCGCATGGCTAAACCAAGGAGGTTTGGTAAAATGAAGAAAGTAAGTCTGAGAAACAGATTGATTGTCTGAATGATGTATATGTCATGTATATGTTATATGTCATGCAAAGTACAGAGCTGCAATTTCATCTTTTGCTTATAATATATTGGCTGGATGAGCTTTATCAAACTTGCTTTTCTTCTTTATTGAGAATCAATTATCGACTATTGACAAATTGGAAATAATGCTACCTTCTCTTTCGAAAAATCCATTGAGTGTTTTCTTAGGATCCTTGACTTCGAAATCTTGCTTTCGTTCGAACAGGTCTTTCAAATTAATGCCTTCTTCTTGTGCATCCTCGCCTACAATGCAATGTAGATAGGTATAGTTTTAATTCATTGATACTACCCACAAGAGTGTGTATGTAAGTGTGTATCAGTAATGGTACCCAATTCCCCTCACATGGCATGGGTTGACCCAGGCGAAGGTATATTCACTTGCCAAGTGAATCGTAGAGACACGGTGGGTATCGAACAATGTAATGCAACAATGTAATGTGAAGCGAAATAACTCATAACAAGTACCAATAGTTTCGATTTTAACTAGAACACATGTGATTTCGTCATATAAACTGTAAATAGTTTAATCAGACATTAAAGATTTTAAAAACAAATTCATTCCTCAACCCCATTTTGGTGACATTATACAGTATAATAGGGGAGAAGACATAACTTGGACCCCCCAATATGGACCCCAATATGGACCCCATTATGGACCCCATTATGGACCCCATTATGGACCCCATTATGGACCCCAATATGGACCCCCTCAAAAATTGCAAATTGCATCACGACACCGCGCGGTCGAATTGTATCATGGTTACCACATGTTTAATTTCATAGACCGGCTATTTATTTGTATTTCTTGAAATAAAATCATTTCATTATCAAAAATAACTTTGAAATTATGTTTTAGAACATAAGGTCACACGTGTCTTAGACACAGGGCACAGGTCATACAAATAACAGACCAGAAAAATTGTAACGCGCTCGTATCATATAATTTATAACATGAAAATAATATATGCAATGTAAATTATGTATCCAAAATATGCTATTCAGAAGATTTCAATGACAAATCATCAATCCCAAATATTGACAAAAATGACACTTAAGTTATGTAAATACCCATCCTGACACTTAATCCACCCATGGATTAACTGTTTTTCAATCACAATCTTTGTATACCACCCCCTAAAACAGTCTACTGGGGCATTTTGACATTCATTAAGTTATTTTAATTGATGTTGGTCGACTTTCTAAGTAATTTTCAATGGATTTCTTTTTGAAATAATCAAGTAATATTTCTATGAATCAGTATATATGAATAACTATGAAAATAAATCTAGTATGAACAGGTAAGAATATTAATCAAAATGATAAAAGGCAGTAAGAAACAAAATTATAACAAACGTTATTGTATGCCTCAGAAAAGATTCAAATATCTCTTTTTTAGAATCAAATAGAGGTCTAGGTATTAATAGAGGTTATAGATGGGATTCATGCCAGCAGGTGCCAATACCATACAGTTTCAAACTAGTTCTGTACTATCATGTAGCGCAATTTAGCTCTAAAACCATTCAAAGTCAGTTAGATCTTGTTGTTCAGGCCCAGTCCTACCCAGCCTTTAAGTGTCCCCAACGATGTAGAAGCAAGACTTTGATGCAGTTTGACGTTTTAAAGACAGAAGAAGAGGCAAAACTAGCACGAATCATAATAAATGAATTTTACAGAATGGAGAATGACATATAAAGCAGTTTTAGAGATATGAAAATAGTACTTTTATTATTATTTTTATTTTTATTTTCGTATGAACAGAGTATTACATAACTTCAAGTTTTGAAAGGACGTGTTTCTTCCACGAGAAAGACGTTAACTGTCATTTTCCTGACAAAGTGACACTTTTCAACAAAAAATTTACAGGGCACTTAAGTGGGATACCTGCAAGCTTTATTTACACCAAATATTTTAATTGTACCGAATGAGATGCCTTTGATATAAATAGATAAATATTGTCAAGAGGCAAACACTGGGAAGCGCAGTTTTAGAGATACAATTCTCATCAATTATTCTATTGTCCTTATGTTGACAAAATGACTTATTTTTACAAAATAATGATCAGATGGTCAAATATAAAGCTTCTTTAATCAACCAAAATGCTTTCCCGCCATTTTTGAGGGGGTCCATAAAGTGGTCCATATTGGGGTCCATATAGGGGGGTCCAAGTTATGTCTTCTCCCGTATAATAGGTGACCTAGTTGGGTGGTATTATTTTATAAACTTAAAGTTTTAGACCCTCTGTATTTCAGACCTACACCATTTTGAAGTGTTAGCGTTTTTAAAGGGTTCCATCATTCTGAACATTTTCAGTTCAACAATTATCCCAATGACCTTGAAAGTCAAATTATTTCAATCAATTTCAAGAAATAACTTTACTAAAATTCAAAAATTATGAATAATTAGTTACCAAATCCCCAAGAAGCGCCGTCATCGCACGAACTACCATCGCTTCCTTTACCGCCATCAATCGTTTGTCTAGAACCAGTATTTGTTGAAGTGAGAGGTTGTTCTTTGGATTTTCTTTTCTGTTTCTCTTCCATTTTATGTTGCTCATATAAACGTTTCTTTTCACGCATTTTGTCAATGTCTGTTTCCTCCTCTTGATCTTCCTCTGGGCCCTGGTGAAATGAAATTCAACAGAAAAGCATTATTTCGTATTTTTGTTAAAGAACTATGTATACCTTTAAAAAAGCTATCAAAATGTCAAAACGAGCTTCCTATAATTGATAATCTAGTAAGAAGGCTAGGAATTCTTGAATTCTGGATTCATTATACAGTATCAACAGATATATTACTGTTAACACAAGTGTTATTTTATCCAGATCATTTTTAATGCCTTAGAGTAGACACAGCCCTTCCTGAATTATGAAAAATCATAGCAAAAATAGATTAAAAAGCAAATTAAAATCGAGGGATTTCTTAACTGAAAGATAGATGCAATCTCTGTATTTTTCTAATTACTCATAAACTCTAGAAAGTGTTTATATAATACCTCCACAATGTACAATCTGGTACTACCACCAAACTTCAACTGATATCCAACTCGTACACGATTATAAGATTGCGGTTTGATTTTCACTTTATTCAAATAAGTTCCATGAGTACTACCCATATCATATAAATAAAATCCTTTCTTTCGTAAATCTTTTTCAACAACACAGTACTGTAGAACTGCATGATATCTTGAACAAGACGGGTGCTCTACCCTCACATCACAATCATCATTTCTACCAAAAACAAAACGTGATTTTTTAGTCAAATCAACAGTATCTTTAACAGTGCCAACTTTCAAAATAGTCATTGAATAGGGCGGCTTTAAGTCTTGAGATACTACACCACCCCAAGGTGGTTCTTCCAAAGGGCATTTTTTGGCAGATGACGCTGTTGATGGTTGCTTCGGTTTTTCAACAATGACTTCAGTTCTTATTTCATCATCTGCATCACTATCTTTCACTTGTTTATCATCATCTTCAGGTTTCTTAATGGCATTCAAAGCAGGTAGTCCTGGAACTGCAAAAACGTGTTTGTCTTTTTTGTTGTTCAATTTCTGTTCTTCTTCCTTCTCGATCTCAATTACAGAAGATTCTTCGACCTTTGAATCCATTTTTTCACTCGTTGTTTCTGTTTTAATAATTTCATTGTCAGGTTTCTCTTCCCCATTTTCTTCCACCACCCCCTGCATATCATGATCAGTTTCTTTTTCTTCATCCATTCTTCTTCACTTTTTCTGCCAAGCCTCTTGGTCCTTCTCTTCTACACCTGGGAAACCAATCAAGTCAGCACTTCTGTAAAATCCTAAAATATATGTATTTATATAATAAAATAACTGAAGACAGTATTGAATATTCACGAACAATATACTAAAAATAAGATCAAGAAAAACTTCATCTCATTTATTGCCTTTTTTAACCCAAAAGACTTCAAAAGAATACCATTATCAATGCTTTTAGTTGATGAACCTTTTTCAAATTAAGACAAGTTTCACAATAAAATGAAAAAGTATTATTTTCTTTTTTTCTTCACCTTTTAAAACAGAGGGATAATTTGTATGCATCCACTTTCTGTAATCTGAAAAAAGCATCATATAATAAAATAATCAAATTGGTTGTTCCTCCTGAATGATTTCAACAAAAATTGTAAAAACATTTTATTTTTATAAGATCAAAATTTATTAAATATAATAAATGCCAATACACATCCGATAAATTTTGGTGATTCTGTTCCAAAGTTTTAAAGTATAATGATAGAAAATCTCTTTTCCAATCGAAGATTTCTGATCCACTCACTTTTTTATATCAATAGAAATTGGAAAAACCATTTTTAAAATCAAGGTAAGAGTTTCTAGCAAAAAAGAAATTCTTACTTTGGTCTGTGTTCATTGAGTGCCACACGTGATAAGTGCCCAGAACAGCAACAACTTCTAATGCTACTAAACCTTTTATTATCTTTTTCATAATCCTGAAATTAAAAATAGATAAAAGCAGATCTATTTCAAAATTATTGAGAAAAATTAATTATGAAAATATCTAAACCAATGTGCCTTGTTGGGATTGTAAAAGGATAACAAAGGCAATGATCAGTCAATTAAACCTTCTATTATGAGCAAAAACTTTTTCCAGAAACCTGTCAGTAACTTCTTTCTTCAAACTACAGATTGGCAATGAAAAAAAAATCTTTCACTCTGATTCAAGCTGAGAAAGTTAATTCTTGACTTAAACAGTCCATTTCTGTAAAAAAAGTTCAAAAATCCATAAAAATCATAGTCATGGCACAAAGTGGCCTCTTTTTTTGCTTCATCCTTAACTAGTGGTAGTATTAGTATAATGGGTTTTATTCTATTTTCTCATGTTTTTGTTTTTTATGGAGCATTGAATAAGGTGTAAATTCAATAATTTCAAAGGAAAATTGCAAATAATTGCTATGCCGAATGCAATCAAGAATAGCAAACAAATGTCTGATTCCTGGGTAATATTTGATTGTGCTTGAATCGCAATCAGTCCAGTTTATTGTGTGATTGAGGTCAACCTTTTATAAAAATGGAACAAAACAAAATAGTTAAGATCAAAGAAGAAGAAGTTGACCGTTAACTTCAATTGCAATTGATAATATTGATAAATCCCATTGGTCATCTGAAACACCAAAACGCTATAGACGAAATGCAATCAACAGTGCGCTCCATTGCGTCTACAGAATTTCTTCACACTTTAATAACGAGGTTCAAATTATCAGAGATAAATATACAAAAGCAGGATACCCATTAAACTTTGTCAATAGTGTTATCAAATCGTTTCATGACAAAATTAATAAAGAGATTATCATTCCAGACTTCCTGTTCAAAGAAACTAAAACAACATGTTACTTAGAAGTGCCCAAAATGAAAAAGTAATGCACACATTTTTGAAAAGGTTTCACTCTTTAACTGAATCCAGATTTAAAGCTCAGGATCAAATGGCAAACCAAAGAAAGTAAAAACTTTATTCAAATTGAAAGATCCAGACCCATACCCAGCCTGTTTCATCTATGAAGAAAATTGTATTTGTGGTGAAAAGTACATAGGTGAAACAGAGAGAAACGAAACTTGAAAACTGCAGGAGATTCAAAGGGCAAATTTTTTTTGGTCAATTCTACACCCTATTAGGAGCATAATATAAAAAATTTGGCCTGATCTAATAAGGGGTGCCCTACAAAACCATTTTTAAGGCCCTTTCTGAATCTCGGACGCTGGTAGGGTGCACACTCATCGGGATTTTTTGCGTGGAACAAGTCGAAAATCAAAATTAGAACATTCCATCCATCATAACTTATCCTTTAGAAACTCCAAACTTGTTCATTCTTTTTTTTTAAATACTCAGAATTTATCTGAGAAAACAAAGAAAAAAACCCCATCCCATTACCTACCTTCAATAAAAAGATAATTCGTGGAATTCGAAAAGGAATTCGTGGCACCACCACTGTCGACCTTGACCACCATTTTTCAAATGGCTATCGCTATTGAGCTGGATTAGTTATAGACTCGCGTTTTTTTTTATAAAACGCGGGAAAGATAGTACTTTAGTTTGTCACGTGGTAGCCTTTTCGATAATCTACGGGCCGTCTTTAAATCGAGAAAAAAGAAGAAATTTCGATTTTTTGGCACTTTCCTGAAATCTTTATCAGGACTACCATATATCAGTCAGGCACATCCTGGCAAATGAACGGGGTATTTTTCACTTGTGATTGGTGGCAAATGCAAGGGGTTGAAAACAAAAGTGATGTAACAGCACTGAATACCCCACGCAATTGAACCGGGTTGGAAATATTTTGCTTCATTTCAAAGAACTGCATAGATGAAATTTTTATCTCCATGGGTCAATTTTGTCTTCGAAGATTGAAGAAACTTTTAACGAAAAAATAAAGTTCCCAGTTTTCTTCCTTTTTTCCCGTTTTCAGTTTGAAGTTCATTTTTATTCATTTTCACGCTTTTAGCCTGAGACGTCCTATCTCATTTACACTGGGTGACGAATACCCCATGCAAATGCTCACCCCGTTCATTTGCCTGACTGTATAGGAAAGATCTAGTTTCAATCACCAATTCCACCCTTCTCCTATTTTTCTCTATTTCCTATCTCTAACTGTTTTTTCTGACTTCTGTTTTTTCTGAATTTGACTATTTGAAGCTAATTTGCTAATTCTGAAACTATACTCCCACATCTCGGTTCGAACCACCAAATGCAAGCAACCTTGGTTTCCAAACCCGACGCCTTACCACTTACGCTATCGTCGCACAGCAAAACCACGCAATTCATAACATATTATACCGAACTGGCAAAAGACGGGGGTAATGTTATTATAATAGACCTTTTTTCAAAGAAGCCACCCTGCTGAATAATTATGTAGTCCAGCAGAAAAACAATGATAAAACCATGCATAATTATTACAATATGCATAATACAGTAATTATGCATGGCTCTATCATTGTTTTTATGGCTGGACTACATAATTATTCAACAGGACGTCCTCTTTGAAAAAAGGTCTATATCAGTGAGGCTGGAACCTCGATTTTTGAGGATTACGATTTTACCAGTTTTTTAGCGATTTTTGCCTCGCTAACCCAAATCTCGCAACCTCTTTACCTTAAGGAAGATCGAAATTAGAGTTTTTAGCGTTCCGAAAAAAACGCATAGCAGAAATTTTTTCATCTTCACAGGATCGATTCTCAACAACAAAATACATCCATTGGTCTTTGGGTTTGTTTCTGACATTTTTCATTCAAAGAATATTGATCACTTTCTTTTTCCCCTTGAGCATGCGAAAAGAAAATGATTAATTCACATTTTCGCGCGGGCGAATAAAGATGAGGCGGCAATCTTGCACCGAGGGTGCTACTTAGTTTCCGCCCTATTTTGCGCCCACTATAGAATGGTCCAACAACGGGGGTATTCCAAGTGATAAACTATGTACTGTAAGTGTCTATTTTCTGAGAATAGTATATTGAATATTTATTACGAATAGTATATTGAATATTACCAACTTATTTATCTAAGTATTTTTGAGCGCAAATTTTAATATGGTTAAATAAAAAACAAATGATAAAAGTTCTATTTACTCCTCAAACCCCCGGAAAAGTTTTTTTGCCGACTTAGCTATTTTACAAATCTCGGAAAAATCTGGAAAAAGAACTCCCATAGGAATTCCGATACCTAACCCGATTTGTTAATTTCGGGACCGCTTCAAGAAAGTCATAATGGCAGATAATTTCAAAAGTTTCTGAGAGGAAATGTGTGTAATTTATCGATGTTGATGGCTTGTTGATTTTTTAAAGAAAAAAGATAACAGGTATAGCTTTTTCTAATCCTGGAATATCGAGGTTCCAGCTACACTGTATATGGGTAAAAGTCAGAAAGTACCCCTTTTTTAAACCTGACTGAAATTTGAGCCGTTATTAGCAACCCTGCGGGGCCCAAGGCACCGAGTATGCACCCGGCACAGTGACAAGCCGTTACTAGCAACCCCTGACCCTGTCTGATAGTCGAATTCTGACCCCCGGACTAGAAAGAACAAACAAAATTGAAGGGGCGGAATTGCTGATTGAAACTAGTTTTCACCGACTGTATATCGTTGGAAACGCGGAAGGCTAGAATTCACCCGCCATCTTTAATGTTTTTCGGTGCTGTCCAAAGGTCATTTCTTGGTTGCGCGTGGTAGGGAGACGATTCCTTGAAAAGGTGGTTTTTTTGTGGTTTGAAAATGGAATAACTTTGGAACTACTTAGCCTATTTTAACAAATGACCCCTCATTTTTCTCATAAAGGTAAGGACTTTCAAATAAAATTTATAGTTTGGTTTTCAAAATTTGAGGGGAAAATTTTGGCCTGTCCACCCTAACGCTGGTCTATCATGAGGCCACCAGGTTACCAGAATGTCAAATTTTTACCAAACGTATGGATAATAGACCTTTTTTCAAAGAGGCCACCCTGTTGAATAATTATGTAGTCCAGCAGAAAAACAATGATACACCCATGCATAATTATTACAATATGCATGAAACAGTAATTATGCATTGTTGTATCATTGTTTGTATGGCTGGACTACATAATTATTCAACAGGGTTGCCTCTTTGAAAAAAGGTCTATGGAATGCTTCTTAGGACTTCCGTATACTTAAAATGTAGATACATAGATAACCAAAAATCTTTCAGAACTTTTTACCCCACATCATGCTCCACAACACAACCAATCGTTCTTCATCTCGCTATCTTAAGTTCACTTGTGCTTCGTGCTGCAATTTCCTTCGATGTTTTGAATGGTTTTGAGTCATGACTTTTAGTAAAGTTCTTTGTTCTTGGTCGCATTTACCTGCAAAAAACTGATTTCACTTCTTTCTTTTCTAAACTGAAAGAGGAAAACAGGTTATATTTTTATTTAGGGTGTGTGTGACCATAGAAATAACAAANTCTGTTTTTTATCGGTTTTTATGATCTATGATTTTATCCAGACGATGTCAATCGAACGGAATCGAACGAAAATTCCAATCGAATCAATCGAACGCAATCAAACGCAATCGAATTATTGCGATTCGATTACCGAACGCAATCGAATAACAATCGAACGTAAAATTCTGGGTAAAATTCGATTGATTCAATTGATATTCGATAGACCTTTTCGCCTTTCCATCGGCCATATTGTCATAGGGTGCGCACTCGTCGGGATTTTTTGCGTGGAAAAAGTCGAAAATCAAAATTAGAACATTCCATCCATCATAACTTATCCTTAACAACTCCAAACTTGTTCATTCTTTCTTTTTAAATACTCAGAATTTATCAGAGAAAACAAAGAAAAAAACCCTATCCCATTACCTACCTTCAATAAAAAGATATACCATTTATTAGACATCAAGGTGAAAAAATGGCGACTCGGAATTCGTGGCACCACCGTCTACCTTGACCACCATTTTTCAAATGGCTATCGCTAATGAGCTGGATTAGTTATAGACTCGCGGTTTTTTTTATAAAACGCGGGAAAGATAGTACTTTAGTTTGTCACGTGGTAGCCTTTTCGATAATCTACGGGCCGTCTTTAAATCGAGAAAAAAGAAGAAATTTCGATTTTTCGGCACTTTCCTGAAATTTTTATCAGGGCTACCATATATGGTTGGAAAGCTAATGGTTTCAGATTTTCATTGGTAAAATTTGTTTTTAGCTATCATTTCCAGCTCATTAGCGATAGGCTAAAGTTTAACAGTCATCAGGCCGATTTTCAGACCGCGCCAGCAAAACTCCTCACGCCCCGCCACACGTAAGACTAGATTTCATCCGCCATTTTTGGCGCGATTTTGGTGCTTCCGAAAATTATTTCTTGCTGGCGTGGTGTAAGGAGGCGATTCTTTGAAAAGGTGTTTTTTTGTGGTTTGAAAATGGAATAACTTTGGAACTACTTAACCAATTTTAACAAATGACCCCTCATTTTTCTCACAAAGGTAAGGACTTTCAAATAAAATTAGTTTGGTTTTCAAAATTTGAGGGGAAAATTTTGGCCTGACCAATACACCTTTTTTTACGTGTTTTTTACACTTTTCGAAAAGTGAATTTTGCCTTCAAAAGCTTATAACTTGACAACTACTTGACCAAACTTAAAAAGTTATACCGCAAAATTTAAGTTAGCATGTCCTCTTTCTAATAAAAGTGGTTTTGAGTCCAAACAAGACTTTGTTCGGTCCCAGTGGCTCACCAAACATCCAAAGTTTTTTCTGACGCACCCGGTATTTGTTTTGTTGAAAGTATCATCCCTCAGATTCTCCTTATTATAGCTTCTAAAATTGACATTTTTCAAATATTATGCATTATACATTATGCAATATGCATTATGTTTTATGCATTTTGGACCTGCCGGTTGAATAATCGAGGGCCTTCTTGGGAAAGACTTCCCCTCCAGATATTTTTATGTTTGATATTGACAGCTTTTAGATTGCAAATTCTCCCCAATCTCTGATTTATATGGCAGGAAATGCCTCCTTTACTTTCGTCATAATCAAAATTTGGGACGTTGCCTTCAATGACGTTCCAGGTATAAATTATTTGATGCCGCTCTCTCCGTCTTTCAAGACTATACAGTTTTAATGATTTGAGTTTTTCCCAATAATTGAGATGTCTGAGGGATGGAATTCCATGTAAAAATTATTTCTGAACTTCTTCCAGTTGCTGGACAAGACCACGCTTCCAGGGAGACCAGAGTTGAGAGCAGTAGTCCAAATGAGGTATTTAACTTCGTCTTTATTTTCGATCAACGTTGCTGTATCAGAAAAATAGCAAGAACTTTGCTTCAGAGTGTCGTTTTTCCCGTAGACAAGGTGCTTAAATTTAAGACCATTCAGCTGCATGTTGTTGGCTTCTGTCCACTTATAGACAGTGTCTAAATCATTTTGTAGATGATAAACATCCTCCAGTTTGGATATTTCTTTCATCAAACGGGTGTCGTCAGCAAACGATGCCAAAATAGAATGAAGGATGTTGTTATCAATATCTTGAATCATGATAACATCTGTTTCTGAGGACAAGGTTGAGTTTACTGAAACTCTCTGTGTTCGATGAGTCAAAAAGGATCTGATCCATTCAAGGAGTTTACCGTTTATGCTATTTTTCTGAAGCTTGTGTAACAAAATGGTATGGTCTACTCTATCAAAAGCTTTACTGAAGTCTAAATAGATAACGTCAATGTTGTTTCCATTCTCTAGGTAATGGATCAGTCTTTCGGTGTGTTGAATCAATTGACTAAGACATAAGCGGCCTTTCCTAAAGCCATGTTGATTATTGTTATACAGATTGTTTTCTTCTAGATGATTCTGTATCTTGGCTCGTACAATCTTTTCAAAGACCTTTGAAACGTGGGATGTGAGGGCAACGGGTCTATAATTTTCAGCAAGTCCTTGATTCCCTTTCTTGTAAACTGGGGATATATGTCCAGTTTTTGAAAGTTTTGGAGTAATTCCTTTGTTAAGTAAGTTTCTCCAGATGATTGAAAGTGGTAGAGCGATGTTATCTTTATTTTTTAGCAGAAGAATAGCTGGAAAACCATTAGGTCCAGGTGCTGAAGTTTGTGACAGTGTACCGATTTCTTTGACAAATTCCCTTGATAGTCAGATTGATATCTTCAAGTGTTGGTATTTGTGACTCAAGCGGATGAAGGTCGTAGTTTTGAAGAGGTTGGGTGAAGACAGACTTGTATTGATTTTGTAGGATATTGGCCATCAAAAGGGGATCATTAGTCAATTTGTTAGTGTCTGGATCGATTAAGGATCCAACTTTTGGTTTAGATTTCGAGAAGCGATTAGCGTACGAGTAAAAGAATTTTGGGTTGGATTTGATTTTAGAGGTTGCTTGAGCTTCTTTCTGTTCCCTCTCTTGAGTAAAGGATTTTTGAAGTAGCACTTCAATTTCAACAAGTTTTTCTGTAGTTGTAAGATTTTGAAATCTTTTTCTCAGTTTATTTCTTTTTCGCATTAAAATCTGCCTGTATCTTGGCTTGGGTTTCTTCTTGGATGAAAATATTTTTGGAGGTACATTAGTTGAAGATATAATGAATATGCATTTTTTGATAAAAGCATCATATTTATATTGGGCGTCAGGGTCTGAATCAAGTGGGTTCAAAATTTTGTGCCAGTCAGTGTCTTTGAAATTTTCATTGATGATAGCCCAATTAATTTGATCATAATAGAAGCTAAAACCATCAAAAGCACTGATTAAATTTTTGGACCTACCTGGAGGTCCTATAAATTAACCTTAGTCCCTCCGTCCGTCTGTCCGTTCGTCCGTCTGTTACCAGCTTTTCTCGAGATTGGCTCATTAGTTTTTTCTGATTTTTGGCACAATGATGCAAAATGGTAATGCCCAAAATGTGACGGAGCCCAATTTTCGAAAAAAATCATTTCCGGCCGAAAATGCCGGAAATATGCCGGAAAACCGGTTTCTTGGCATTTTCTCGAGATTTAATCATTAGTTTTTTAAGAATTTTTGCACAAAGATGCGTATTAGCAATGCCCAAAACATGGCGGAGTCCGATTTTTGAGAAAATATTCTATTCCGGCCGAAAATGCCGGAAATCGCAGTTTTTGCAGATTTTCATCGGACTTTTTCCTTATATTTCGTTGTTTTTTCACTCAAAAACATTATTAATAGCAATGTCCACGATCAAGCATGGCTCGATTGTCGATAAAACTGATTTTTGAAGCCGGAACTATTTAAAAATCACCTGAACAACCTATTTTCGACGGAAAGACAGTATTTCTTGAATTTCTCGAGCTGTACTTTATATTTTTTTATGAAATTTTGCACACTGATGCAACATGACAACACCTAAAATGTGACTGAGACCGTTTTTCGAAAAAAATTCAATTCCGGCCGAATATGCCGGAAATATGCTGGAAAAAACGGGTTTTTTACATTTTCTCGAATTTTCACCTTTATTTTTTTCTGATTTTATTGCAGAAAGATGCGTATTCGCAATTCTCAAAACATGGCTGATTTCGATTTTTGAGAATTTTTTTTTCCGGTTTAAAATGCCGGAAATCGTCGTTTTTGCAGATTTTCATTAGATTTTTTAACTATTGGGATTTGAAAAGATCAGGCGTCACTGACCCAATTCTCTCCTGGGAATTGATCAAGCTGCATCATACAAAAATGGAACAAAAACATGCAACCTTTGTTTGGCAGAAAAATTCCACATTATCACTTCCAAACGCAAACTAGTGAACAAAAAAACTGAATTAGTCTCTAAATGCAGGCATACAAATAGATTCATTCTAAAGAACTATAAATCAGTCCCTCCGGACAAATAGCTTTTATTTGCACCTTTTCAACTTTTTAATCATGTACATTATGTAATCACTATTCTATTATGTTTTATATTTTAGCGCTTTATTTAGATATTCCCTTTGGGACTAGGTATTCCGATTTCTACAAGTAGAATTTGTTCGTAGAAAATTTTTTATCCACATCTGATGATCGACTTGTGCGTGAAACACAGTGTAATGTTTGTTTTTAATTTTTGAAGAGAAATATATGAAATGATTTAGCTCTACTTGTTATTGAGCACTATCTTCTTCACCGTTCTTCATGATTAGATTTTTTTCCTTGTATTTCTATGTTTTTCACAAAAAAACATTATTGATAACAATGCTCACCATCAAGCATAATTCAATTGTCAATAAAACTGATTTTTGCAACCACAACTTCCTATTTATTTTTTCCCTACAACCCTTCCCTCTCCCCTCATCAACAATCAATGATGAATTTATTGCGTTATGCATTTTTGCTAAACGCTATATTTTCTGACTGATTTTTTTCTCCTCGCATTGCTATCTAACTTTTATCATCAGGTAGGTCCATTCAACATCTAGCTTGTTATTATTGTTATTACTTTAGTTGTTTTCAGTCATAGAAAAGTTCAGATGGCTTGTAACATCAATGATGAAGTGATCTGAGAGAGCAGTTGGTGTGCATAGGTAGTTGAAGATTAAATCGGAGTTATTAGTCAGTAAGAAGTCTAATATATTTCCATTAGAATGAGTAGGCTTATGGATCATCTGGTTTAAAATTGAAGTAAAATTGAAGTAAAACATCTAGAAGTTATTTGTTGCAACTAATTGATGGTATGTAAGAGTCATTTTTTTATGGTGTGGGGTATATTCGATGATTTCCTGCATTGCTGAGATAAGGTCCAAGAA
The DNA here is from genome assembly GCF_902728285.1 of Clytia hemisphaerica. Taxonomy (NCBI): domain Eukaryota; kingdom Metazoa; phylum Cnidaria; class Hydrozoa; order Leptothecata; family Clytiidae; genus Clytia; species Clytia hemisphaerica. Next base: position 451,181 of record NW_027103497.1, read on the forward strand.
TACCAGAGCTGCTGATTTGTGTAGAATGTTTGTTGGCTGTCTATAAATGACAACGGTAGGTAAAAATGAGCACTTTAGTACTGTGGAAGGTTAGAGGAATATAAACATTGTCAATTTTTAATTTCGCATAGCGAAAGTATTACAATAGGCTTTCGCGGCGGCGGTGCGGAAAAAAAATTAGAAAACGAAAGTACTTGATACGATGGACGAACTCACTAAAATCAATTTACAAATTACACGCTCGTATAACCATGGACGATTTTCGCAGGTTTTCTTTGGATTACGTCATATATCTTTGTGTCTTTAGCTTCACAGTTTTGATTTTTTCTTTATTTTCTTATAAGCATATACTTTATAAGAATCAAATCAATAACTCTTGATAGACGGTGATATACCTTTCAGTAATTAGTTCTTACAAAGTAAACAAGGGATAGCGCATAATATGGGCATATTTGTTTTTCTTATAAGCATATACTTTATAAGAATCAAATCAATAACTCTTGATAGATGGTGATATACCTTTCGGTAATTAGTTCTTACAAAGTAAACAAGGGTTGGCGTACAATATGAGCATATTTATTTTTCTTATAAGCATATACTTTATAAGAATCAAATCAATAACTCTTGATAGACGGTGATATACCCTTTGGTGATTAGTTCTTACAAGGTAAACAAGGGTTGGCGTACAATATGAGCATATTTATTTTTCTTATAAGCATTTACTTTATAAGAATCAAATCAATAACTCTTGATGGACGGTGATATACCTTTCGGTAATTAGTTCTTACAAGGTAAACAAGGGACGGCATACAATATGAGCATATTTATTTTTCTTATAAGCATATACTTTATAAGAATCAAATCAATAACTCTTGATAGATGGTGATATACCTTTCGGTAATTAGTTCTTACAAAGTAAACAAGGGTTGGCGTACAATATGAGCATATTTATTTTTCTTATAAGCATATACTTTATAAGAATCAAATCAATAACTCTTGATAGACGGTGATATACCCTTCGGTGATTAGTTCTTACAAGGTAAACAAGGGTTGGCGTACAATATGAGCATATTTATTTTTCTTATAAGCATTTACTTTATAAGAATCAAATCAATAACTCTTGATAGATGGTGATATACCTTTCGGTAATTAGTTCTTACAAAGTAAACAAGGGACGGCGCACAATATGAGCATTTTTATTTTTCTGATAAGCATATACTATATAAGAATCAAATCAATAACTCTTGATAGACGGTGACATACCTTTCGGTTATTAGTTCTTACAAAGTAAACAACGGACGGCGCACAATATGAGCATATTTATTTTTTATAAGCATATACTTTATAAGAGTTCTTAAAAACTAAACAACAATAGTTCTTAAATTGGTCTTATTTTTTTAGCGATTTTAAGCCTCGTTGTTCTTGTAAAATTGTTTCATCAAGGCTCGATGTAAAGTAGATTTCAGATTAGCTTCAATCTCTACTTCTTCTTTTTCCTATGTAGTTCAATTTGTAGGCGAAATTTTCGACTTCAAGTCGTCTTGTTTTCTTTCCTTTAAAAAGAATGATTTATATATTTGAACATGATATCAATGATAGTTTTATGGATCTCTCCTGAAAATTTCACAAAAATTCATCTAGAGGTAAAGAAGTTATGATCAAAAGGAGTTCTTTATTTACCTACCGTTTTTCTGCTGGGTTTCCTTATGAAAACCAAATTTTTACCTACCATTTTTTTACGCTCTCCCCCGTAGTTTCCCGCGATCACTAAAATCAAAACAATGGAAAATTGTGTGGACGCGTGCGCAGTCGACACTACTAAACGGTGTATTAATCGTTGCTCAATAACATTTTTAAATAGTACGCAAAAAGATCCTGCATCGATGCTGAAACACAGCCAGAAAGAGAAAACGGAAACCCTGTTACAAGTTTGTTTACACCTTGACTCAATTTTGCTAGTCTTCATCTCCAACAAAAACCAGTTGAAAACAAAACTAAGCAAGACACAGTGGGACTATGATTGCGAGAGTGTCAAATACCACATGCTCAACAATAAAATCAACTTTTTTTTCCAAAAACGGCAATTTTTATCTTCTTTTTTTTTGTTATCTTTCTGCTGATTCAGCATTTCATCGTTGAAAAAATTGCCTTTTTCGGCAATAATTGCCGAAAAGAGAAGTATTTGCCATTTTTATTTTAAACACCCAGCTGTTTACTTTAGGCGTATTGTATAAGGGTTACGAAGCGAGCAGAAACTTTCGCGATTTTCGCGAATTCGGGCCCTTTTTGCGAAAGTAAATGTCTCTTAAAAATCCTAGGAAGGGCCATTCTTGACAAAATAGAAAATCTGTAAAACTTCAAAATTTGAATAAAATGTATTTTTTATGGCACCTTTTAGCCTGCTAAAAGACTAATAAGTCAAAGGACAAATGTTTCAATACAAGAAGTACTGTTCCTCTAAGCTATTTTTTCATGTGAAAGTTCTCAATTTTACGTCTTGATTCATGAAAGTTTATGCTAGCGAAAAAAATTTTTCCGTTAAATTCGCGAAAGTAAATGTTGTGAATTTTGCGATTTTTCGTCCTCGCGAAAGTTTTACGCCTCTACCCTTTAGGCGTACCTGAAGTAGTTATTAGTTGTTGTTGTTTCACTTTTTTGCACCAATTCTTCAAAATGAAAATATTTAAGATTTAAAGTTCTTCTTTTATTCAATGATTTTTTACGGCACTTTGTTGACAATCCAACTTTCACATCAAATTCCCACTTTCTTCAGTAAATTGAAGATGAGAAAAAACCTAAGCCTTAGGATCACAGATTGAAACAAATATGTGAAGGGTGGGATTTTACAGTCGACGGGCGCTGACCTTGCAGTATAAAGCAAACAGTAGAAAAGACCACTTTCGTTTTGGTTAAAGATTTTGATATAAACTTCTCTTACAGGGACAGGGATTACTTGTCAATGTGTTGTGTCAACTTGTCAGCATTGTATTGTTGTAACGGGAAAGATAAAAGAGGTAAGACTAGCCTAGTTTCTAATCCTGATATATGAGTTTAAGCTTAGACTGTATATGATAGAAAGCAGGCCATTTTTTGCGGCACAAATTTTCAGGTGGGGGATTATTTAATCTAATGTAATAGGTAGGTGCAAGAGTTTCTTTTAAAGAACTTATTTTTTGTGGAAGATAAATCTTTCATTTTATACAATCATGGACAAGAGGTTTGTAGACTTCTATATTTGCAAAATACTTCAATATCGATCAAAAACAAGTTCCCAAGAGGTTCTGGGTGCTTTCTTAACCCATCCAAAGCTGTTCAAAGTCTTTCAAAGTCTTTCAAAGTCTTGCAAAGTCTTTCAAAGTCACCCACTGCAGTCTAACCACAAGGGCTTGATTAAGTGGCTTACACCAGTATCAAAACGCTGATTTTTTGCTTGTGGTTCCCTCAAAAGCAATTCAAAAGCAATGCAACAACTTGTGTGTTTTTCTTAACTTCCCTCCCCTTTCAGACACATTGAAGAGTCATTTTGCTCTATTTCTCATAATTTTTCACTGAAATTTCATTTGTCTACAACCTTTTGTCCATGATTGTAGTTATGAACTGTAATTATAGTAATTATTTCATATGTAATGATTTTTTTATTCCCTTGAAAAATACATGTTCTACAGAAATAAAATGCTCTGTCCCTCCTTTAAGTTTGCTACTTTAAAACCTTCTTAAAATAAAAAATGAATTTTGGATGCACTTCGAAATAAAAAAACACAAGTTTTGGGGATTAGTAACAGAATTAAATCTTCTAGAACATTCACATTTCCCCCACGAATATACAGTATAGAAACCAGGCCTGTTTATTTTTATATTTTGATATGTCGGTGCCGTAAATTTATTACAACTAACAATTAATAACTATAAACCTATTACAACTAACGACTAAAGCCTAAAGACTCTTTTACAGAGAGGGGGTTTATCTGACTAATCCTACATTACTAAAAATGGACAAAAAGAACAACAAATTTAATAAAGATCTTTGTTATTTTTATCATGGACAGGCTAGCTCTAAAGCAGAGGAGCAAGAAGATTGAAGCATCTTTTTGTTCCTTCCTACAATACCATTACTTTTGGTAATATTAATAAATCCTTTTCTAGAATCTGCATAAAACACAACCGAATAGTATTCAGCGATCTGAATCACACAGCCATTTTCAAAAAATCTTTTTGAAATATTTTCAAATCATTTTCTTTAATGGGTGTTGCATTGATATGGACATATAAACATATTAACGTCATATTTCACGGCAATCTGTGACCGGATCAGTCGGACTCAAAATTTTTGGTTTTGGCCAAATTTTGAAAAAAATGGCTGAGAATGAATACTCCATTTTTCTTTTATCCCTTAAAGAGCATAAAAGAGCACATTCTTTCAAAATTTCAAGTATCTAGCTTTTTCTAATCCTGATTCTGATTTAGAGGGATCTCACCCGAGATGAGGAAGGGCAGTTAGTCACACTAGCTGAAAAATCTTTATCTATAAGAATCACTATTTATAAGCATAGATCAATGTTCTTAGCCAAATTGTTATTTTTATTTTTTTTTTTTTTAAAGAAGAAAATGTCACGGTAGAGCGCGATGGTTTGAGTTTTAGTCGCGCGGCTGAGGTCGAAAAAAGTGGCTAGAAAATGATTTTCGTGATACACCTCTTAGATTCCACTTTTTTCGATGGAAACTCTCGAATTAGTATATGTAGATTCCAAAATCAAAAAGTTTCCACGATATTATCGTGCAAGTAACGAGTAAATGGCGATTTTTTGCGTTTCCAGGCAAAATTGCAAGGCCTGGAAATTCATGATTTTTGGGGGGGTCTTCAAATTAAAAAAAGACCTATATCACATGATAGAGCTCTTCAAACTGAGCAAAAAAGTGTATTACACCAAAGTCCCAACTTCTCTAGATCAAAAGTTATTGGCCTATTTGTGGTTAAAAAGATGTTTAATTTTGCATAAATTAATGCAGATTGTGGGGAAATTCCCTGTTTTCCATCAGTTTTTTACCACAAAAAGTTTCTCCCAATAGATATGCTTTCATTTTTCTTTTTTCTTTTTGTATTTTGACCAGTTATGTCTTATGTGTTTCATTGTTTCAATGTTCATTGATTAGTTTGATAACCAGGTAGGTCCATAAAATTATCCCTTGTTTTCTCTTTTATTTACTTCTTGATTTTGAAATATAACTGAAGAAGGATGTTAGGATTAGAAGGGGGTCGTTAACATTAAACCAACTTACAATCTTAATGGTATATCGAATTACTATTTAATTACTACAGTATAAATTACTTGCCCCAAGCAGTACAAATGGAATAAATTATGAGTAAGCTTGATGAGGCAATCCACCAAAGCTTGGAAGTATGGTAATTTATGCTAATTATTCAATAGACTGTTGTGGTATCGCCAGAGGAACATTCTTTTTAATATTATTTTATAATCAGTTAACACAGCAAGACCTTTGAAACCTTTGAAATCCAAATTCTACGGGATCGGTAGCTATAAACTGGCTAATCCTTTAAGCTTTTACTTTCAGTCACAATTTAAGACGTCTTACTGCCTATTGGTAAAACCTTTTTAGAAATATTTGGTTGTACTTTAGGTTTTTACAGACCTATAAAGCCTAAGGAGGATATTTATTTGACCTACAAGAAATCCAAGGATTCCCCTTAAGCATCACCCCTTTCCAGCAACTGTTTGGAAAAGCGTCGTTAGAAACGGGCGAGAACTCATTTTGGGAATAAAGTGATAATAAATTCGAACAAAACAATGAGCTTCCTATTCTATAAATTACTATAGTAATATGTAAATCACTATCAATTCTTACATGATAGTTAAAAATTAACTGAAAATAACACTCCGAAGTGTACTCATTCTGGGAATAATTGATTGATTCCTATGAGACTGCATAATAATACCGCAGTAACAATACAAAAGAAATGGCTAAAATTGAAAAATTAGATATTAAAAGAAAATTCGCAAGGGAATATGCACGCAGACGTAGATTGAAGTATAAAAAACGAAAAAATCGACTAGAACTCCCTTCTGGGTTTTTCAGAGAAATAGTCTAAAATAATTAAAACAGAAATCTAATTACATCGGTTTAAGAGATTAAGAGATTAGTTAAGTTTAAGAGATTAACATGATAGACTTGAATGTCATGGGTAAGTGTCAAAAAGTCCATGAAGCTTTATTTCAAATCACAAAATATATAATGAATATTTTCATTGAGGAAATTTAAGAACAAAACCACGTGAAACCACGTGGCTAATTTAGAAATGGATCAATAAAGACTTAATGAAGGTTTCTGTTTCCATTTACATCAGTTTTCAAGTTTCATAAAATGTCCCATCGTGGACCATCACTTCACGGCACTTTCTATCCCAGAAGATGTTATCGAGAATTGTTTTTTTTATTCAGATTTGTATATGATGATTGATGATTATTGCTTTCGTCTGTGTGGGCTAGAAAGGCCATTGAGATATAATCAGTTTTCAAATTAAAAGAGTAGGGAGGTGGGGGTGATTGTTGGGGCTAAGAAAGAATTCTCGAAAACTTCGACTCTCGCAGGTAAACAAATGGTACTTTAACTGGATAAATTTCGCGGATTTCGCGGAAAATCCCATTAAATTTCCGTTTTTTACCTTGGCCGTGTCATTTCCTATTAAAAACTGCAAAGTAATGCATATCAACATTGAGATAATTCCGAGAAAGGAATTATGCGGAACAATCTGTCTAATTGAGAAACCGATTAATTAAAGAATTAATGAGTGTTTCTATTAGATTTTTTGTCTGATTTATCTATGTTTTATCTAAGTATAAAAGTTGGGAGAAATTTGATATTTGACACTTAAGATATTCTGTCTAGCGAGTGGTTCATAGACAGTACAATGGCTTCAATTTGTCAACGTTGGTTTGCACTGGTTCTTTTGTTGATGACGGTGGCCCAAGCTAAGCGTAAGTCAGATTTTATTCAGTTTCAAAAATTCATCACCCCTTTGCATTAACACGTAATCGCCAATAAACTTTTTAGCTTATTTTGAGTTGTCTTGTCACATCCCTTACTGTGCAGTGGCCACAAACATATCATGCCATTTATTGAGGTATAAATATTATGCTTTTTTCATACAATAATTCAGAATTCGTTTAAACCATGATTCAAATCATATTTTAGAGACAATTTGTCAAGGCAGCAACCACCTACAACAGAAATTTGCATATGAACCTACACTTTCATTTCCATCAAAAAATTATCCACATCTTGCCATCAGCTATGACACAACATCAAAAGTATCCAGAATACTGGCACCATCATCAAACTCGGCTTGGAAGATAGTGGCAGGGCTTTGTGGCCAAGGGTTCAGCTTTGAATCAACAACACAACCTAACCATTTCTTGAGACATCGACACCTTCTCTTGTTCGTGGATCCCTTCGTAAATACTGCCCTCTACAAGAATGACGCTTGCTTCAAACCCGTCACTGGTCTTGCCGATTGCAATGAAGTCTCGTTTCAATCCATCAACTATCCAGACCGTTTCTTGCGACATCAAGGCTATCGAATGAAACTACATCAAAATGACGGCTCTTCTCTGTTCAAGAATGATGCGACATTTAATATTCGTAAGATTTGAAATATTATTGCAGTTTTATCTTCATTATACGCTTGTGGGCTGCTGAACTAACCATTGGTTCGGAATCGAGGGACTAATTCGCTAATACAGTGGACCTTGTTAATTCGAACTTCTATTATTCGAACTTCTTCTCAGGTCCCGTCGCAAGGACAATCCTTCGTAAAATACTCTCTCTATTATTCGAATATCTCCGCAATACGAACAGATTGACCTTTCTACTCAAATTCGAATTATTGAGAGTCCCTTAATACAGAACAATATCTAAATAGTTATCCTGTATATTTCGACTGAATGAACATAATATATTTATCAACCAGGATTCAGACTTCCTCTGCCTACATAAAGCAATTCAATCTGAAAACTAAAAGTTTGAAGCCCTTAGAGCCCTTTGTATTTACACGCGAGGCTTTACCACCAATCGAGTTAGTTTATCTTTGTCAGGGTTTTAACACGTCCACTGCGGGAGCCCTTTTCATAAATCGAAAATACGATCCCTTGGAATGTTTAACTTTCAGATGCTCCTGTTGCCTCAATTTGGCTTCAAATACCCTGAAATTGTATCCCAATCGATGTAGAATTTCATGTAAATTCCAAAAAGTGTAGTAAAAATGTTTCTGTAGCTAAGCTTCTGGCCCTTTGAAGAACAACCTTTATGCTGACCCACTTGAAGTTGTCGGCGATAATTCGAACTTATTTCTAGTCCCCTTCAAGGGGGGGACCATCTTAAAATACTTTCTACAATTCGAATCTCTCTATAATTCGAACAAATACGATTTCCTGTTCGAGTTCAAATTACCAAGAGTCCACTGTATTAATGAGCTCATATGGGTGTTTTTAATCATTAGATATGACTTAGGGTTCGATTTGAACTGTTTTTTGGGTTTCTGAAGTGTTCATGGAGCCCTGTTAATACGTTCACTGCTGAGCCCTTTTCAGTAACAATAGAAATTCCGACCTCTTGAAATTTCATCAAAAGTTTGTCTTTTAGAGACTCCTGTGGCCTCATTTTTGCTTCAAATGCCATCAAATTGCATATCCATCAGCGCAGAATTTTGTTTAAATTCCAGAAATATGCAATAACAAAGTTTCTCAATATGAAAGTTATGACCCTTTTAAGGTACAACCGGTATTTCAACCCTTTTACTACGAGTATACTCATTGTTAGCAAAGAATGTGTAAAAAGACAGGCTATGTGTATTGTAATTCGGCTCACTGTGTTTCTTAGAGCCCAAATCAGTCGCAAAAATATAATTCCAAGAATGAGTTAAAAAGTTCTTTTTTTGCAATAGCAATGCATTATGATTTAAAATTTGCTCATATCATAATTCAAATCATATTTTAGAGACAATTTGTCATGGCAGCAACCACCTACAACAGAAATTTGCATATGAACCTACACTTTCATTTCCATCAAAAAATTATCCACATCTTGCCATCAGCTATGACACAACATCAAAAGTATCCAAAATACTGGCACCATCATCAAACTCGGCTTGGAAGATAGTGCCAGGGCTTTGTGGCCAAGGGTTCAGCTTTGAATCAACAACACAACCTAACCATTTCTTGAGACATCGACACCTTCTCTTGTTCGTGGATCCCTTCGTAAATACTGCCCTCTACAAGAATGACGCTTGCTTCAAACCCGTCGCTGGTCTTGCCGATTGCAATGAAGTCTCGTTTCAATCCATCAACTATCCAGACCGTTTCTTACGACATCAAGGCTATCGAATGAAACTCCATCAAAATGACGGCTCTTCTCTGTTCAAGAATGATGCGACATTTAATATTCGTAAGATTTGAAATATTATTGCAGTTTTATCTTCATTATACGCTTGTGGGCTGCTGAACTAACCATTGGTTCGGAATCGAGGGACTAATTCGCTAATACAGTGGACCTTGTTAATTCGAACTTCTATTATTCGAACTTCTTCTCAGGTCCCGTCGCAAGGACAATCCTTCGTAAAATACTCTCTCTATTATTCGAATATCTCCGCAATACGAACAGATTGACCTTTCTACTCAAATTCGAATTATTGAGAGTCCCTTAATACAGACAATATCTAAATAGTTATCCTGTATATTTCGACTGAATGAACATAATATATATTTATCAACCAGGATTCAGACTTCCTCTGCCTACATAAAGCAATTCAATCTGAAAACTAAAAGTTTGAAGCCCTTAGAGCCCTTTGTATTTACACGCGAGGCTTTACCACCAATCGAGTTAGTTTATCTTTGTCAGGGTTTTTAACACGTCCACTGCGGGAGCCCTTTTCATAAATCGAAAATACGATCCCTTGGAATGTTTAACTTTCAGATGCTCCTGTTGCCTCAATTTGGCTTCAAATACCCTGAAATTGTATCCCAATCGATGTAGAATTTCATGTAAATTCCAAAAAGTGTAGTAAAAATGTTTCTGTAGCTAAGCTTCTGGCCCTTTGAAGAACAACCTTTATGCTGACCCACTTGAAGTTGTCGGCGATAATTCGAACTTATTTCTAGTCCCCTTCAAGGGGGGACCATCTTAAAATACTTTCTACAATTCGAATCTCTCTATAATTCGAACAAATAAGATTTCCTGTTCGAGTTCAAATTACCAAGAGTCCACTGTATTAATGAGCTCATATGGGTGTTTTTAATCATTAGATATGACTTAGGGTTCGATTTGAACTGTTTTTTGGGTTTCTGAAGTGTTCATGGAGCCCTGTTAATACGTTCACTGCTGAGCCCTTTTCAGTAACAATAGAAATTCCGACCTCTTGAAATTTCATCAAAAGTTTGTCTTTTAGAGACTCCTGTGGCCTCATTTTTGCTTCAAATGCCATCAAATTGCATATCCATCAGCGCAGAATTTTGTTTAAATTCCAGAAATATGCAATAACAAAGTTTCTCAATATGAAAGTTATGACCCTTTTAAGGTACAACCGGCATTTCAACCCTTTTACTACGAGTATACTCATTGTTAGCAAAGAATGTGTAAAAAGACAGGCTATGTGTATTGTAATTCGGCTCACTGTGTTTCTTAGAGCCCAAATCAGTCGCAAAAATATAATTCCAAGAATGAGTTAAAAAGTTCTTTTTTTGCAATAGCAATGCATTATCATTTAAAATTTGCTCATATCATAATTCAAATCATATTTTAGAGACAATTTGTCATGGCAGCAACCACCTACAACAGAAATTTGCATATGAACCTACACTTTCATTTCCATCAAAAAATTATCCACATCTTGCCATCAGCTATGACACAACATCAAAAGTATCCAGAATACTGGCACCATCATCAAACTCGGCTTGGAAGATAGTGGCCAGGGCTTTGTGGCCAAGGGTTCAGCTTTGAATCAACAACACAAACCTAACCATTTCTTGAGACATCGACACCTTCTCTTGTTCGTGGATCCCTTCGTAAAATACTGCCCTCTACAAGAATGACGCTTGCTTCAAACCCGTCGCTGGTCTTGCCGATTGCAATGAAGTCTCGTTTCAATCCATCAACTATCCAGACCGTTTCTTACGACATCAAGGCTATCGAATGAAACTCCATCAAAATGACGGCTCTTCTCTGTTCAAGAATGATGCGACATTTAATATTCGTAAGATTTGAAATATTATTGCAGTTTTATCTTCATTATACGCTTGTGGGCTGCTGAACTAACCATTGGTTCGGAATCGAGGGACTAATTCGCTAATACAGTGGACCTTGTTAATTCGAACTTCTATTATTCTAACTTCTTCTCCGGTCCCGTCGCAAGGACAATCCTTCGTAAAATACTCTCTCTATTATTCGAATATCTCCGCAATACGAACAGATTGACCTTTCTACTCAAATTCGAATTATTGAGAGTCCCTTAATACAGAACAATATCTAAATAGTTATCCTGTATATTTCGACTGAATGAACATAATATATTTATCAACCAGGATTCAGACTTCCTCTGCCTACATAAAGCAATTCAATCTGAAAACTAAAAGTTTGAAGCCCTTAGAGCCCTTTGTATTTACACGCGAGGCTTTACCACCAATCGAGTTAGTTTATCTTTGTCAGGGTTTTAACACGTCCACTGCGGGAGCCCTTTTCATAAATCGAAAATACGATCCCTTGGAATGTTTAACTTTCAGATGCTCCTGTTGCCTCAATTTGGCTTCAAATACCCTGAAATTGTATCCCAATCGATGTAGAATTTCATGTAAATTCCAAAAATTGTAGTAAAAATGTTTCTGTAGCTAAGCTTCTGGCCCTTTGAAGAACAACCTTTATGCTGACCCACTTGAAGTTGTCGGCGATAATTCGAACTTATTTCTAGTCCCCTTCAAGGGGGGACCATCTTAAAATACTTTCTACAATTCGAATCTCTCTATAATTCGAACAAATAAGATTTCCTGTTCGAGTTCAAATTACCAAGAGTCCACTGTATTAATGAGCTCATATGGGTGTTTTTAATCATTAGATATGACTTAGGGTTCGATTTGAACTGTTTTTTGGGTTTCTGAAGTGTTCATGGAGCCCTGTTAATACGTTCACTGCTGAGCCCTTTTCAGTAACAATAGAAATTCCGACCTCTTGAAATTTCATCAAAAGTTTGTCTTTTAGAGACTCCTGTGGCCTCATTTTTGCTTCAAATGCCATCAAATTGCATATCCATCAGCGCAGAATTTTGTTTAAATTCCAGAAATATGCAATAACAAAGTTTCTCAATATGAAAGTTATGACCCTTTTAAGGTACAACCGGTATTTCAACCCTTTTACTACGAGTTTACTCATTGTTAGCAAAGAATGTGTAAAAAGACAGGCTATGTGTATTGTAATTCGGCTCACTGTGTTTCTTAGAGCCCAAATCAGTCGCAAAAATATAATTCCAAGAATGAGTTAAAAAGTTCTTTTTTTGCAATAGCAATGCATTGTCATTTAAAATTTGCTCATATCATAATTCAAATCATATTTTAGAGACAATTTGTCAAGGCAGCGACCACCTACAACAGAAATTTGCATATGAACCTACACTTTCATTTCCATCAAAAAATTATCCAAATCTTGCCATCAGCTATGACACAACATCAAAAGTATCCAAAATACTGGCACCATCATCAAACTCGGCTTGGAAGATAGTGCCAGGGCTTTGTGGCCAAGGGTTCAGCTTTGAATCAACAACACAACCTAACCATTTCTTGAGACATCGACACCTTCTCTTGTTCGTGGATCCCTTCGTAAATACTGCCCTCTACAAGAATGACGCTTGCTTCAAACCCGTCGCTGGTCTTGCCGATTGCAATGAAGTCTCGTTTCAATCCATCAACTATCCAGACCGTTTCTTGCGACATCAAGGCTATCAAATGAAACTCCATCGAAATGACGGCTCGTCTCTGTTCATGAATGATGCAACGTTTAATATTTGAATTTCAAATTCTTTGGGATAAAGACTCTTCTGTAACTTTTTGGACCTACCCCTGTGGAGGTCCTATAAATTAACCGTTGTATGTTCGTCCGTTCGTTAGTTACCAGCTTTTCTCGAGATTGGCTCATTAGTTTTTTCTGATTTTTTGCACAAAGATGCATAACTATAAACCCTCGAATGTGACGGAGCCTGATTTTCGAAAAAAAAATTTTTTAGGCAAATTTGGGCCAAAAAATTGCTAAAAAACGGGTTTTTTGGACTTTGTGAAAAATTGGATTATTAATTTTTTCTCATTTTTTCTATGAAAGTAGGGTACCATCATAGGTAAAAGATGGGTTAAGCAGATTTTTGCTAAAAAATTTTGTTGGCTTAAAAAACGCATGTTTATCTATAAGAATCAATATTAATAAGCATACATCAATGTTCTTAGTTAAATTACTAAATTTTTTTATGAGATAGATGTTTTTTTTTCTCATGAGGGCCTACTTTTAAAGAATATATGTGTCTAGACACGAACCTTTGGTTGCTTGGCGTGTTTTTGTAGAAAAACTGGCCAAATTCGATATTTTTTTATAAGCACATTATCAATTACTTAGGTATTAGCTTTTCTCGAGATTGCATGTTTCATTCTTTATTATTTTTTCCACAGAGATGCGTAACTATAAACCCTCGAATGTGACGGAGCCCAATTTTCGAAAAAAAATGTTTTTGGGCAAATTTGGGCCAAAAAACGGCTAAAAGACGGTTTTTTTGGACTTTAAAAAATTGGATCATTGATTTTTTCTAATTTTTTGAATGAAAATAGGTAAAAGATGGCTCAAGCAGATTTTTGTAAAAAACTAATTTTTCAGCTCAAAAAACGCATCTTTATCTATAAGAATCACTATTAATAAGCATACATCAATGTTCTTAGCCAAATTACTCAATATTTTGATGAGATCGATGTTTTTTTTGCTCACGAAGTCTTGAATATGAAAGAATATTTATAGAGCATGAAATTTTGCTTTCTAAACGGTTTTTTATAAGAAACAAACGACTAATTTTAATAGATCTTAACTATTAGTGTTCTGAATGATTGTTTGATGGTCACGCTCACGTAGATATCAATTATATATGTGTTAAATGCATAACCAGGTAGGTCCATAAAAGTGTCACTTGTTAATACATTCTTCTTCTTTTTTATAAGAATGCGAAAGGTGTAAATCCATTTCATCATGGATATTCTTAACTTTTTAGTAAAAATCATATAATATTCTTAACATATTTTTAAGGTTAATTTTTAGATTGTACTAGTCATAGTCTCAAAAACATCGAAAAGTAATGTGTATGCATAAAAGGACAAAAGAATCAATGTATTAAAACAGCTACGAAAGTACAAAGTAAATGAAATAGAAAACTATAAAAGTAGGAAATATCCTAAAAAAAGAATTGAAAATTTTCATGACGGCAATATTATTCTTACGATATTCTTAATTTTTTGGCCATTTTCGTCATGAACATTCTTATTAATTGTATTCTTATAAAAAAAGCGTGTAAAGGAGTTCAATACATTTTTTTGTATTTTTTTAATTTCTGTATTAGAACTTTTTGTGTCTTCAGTTTGGTCATCGTTAACTTACATTTATGGCAATTTTTGAAGGCAAAGTATGTTTAATTAAAAGAAAACTTAAAATTAAACTACCTATTCTTTTTTTCTTCTTTGAGAAATTAACCGAATTGCATTAGGAGTTAGCTGTGTAAATTGTTAAATAATCTACAGTATATGGCCCCCAAAACGGAGACGGCCCCCAAAACGGAGGTTCTCCCTTAATGAGCCATGTTGATACTTTAAAACCTGGAAAAGCTTCAGATTCAATCCTAACACATTTCTCTGGAGTCCGAAAAAAGAAAAATACCAAAATTTCAATTTTAACATGGCTAATTTTCTTCTTCCTTGTTTTTTCAAAAATTAGTTTCGAAAATTCCTTTTTTTGGACTAAAACCGTCAAAAGTCAAACAAGATTGCAAATTAACCCCTAAAAACTGGGTAACTCTGGAAACTATAAACATATACCAACATACCAACTCAGTAATTCAAGGTTTTCAGAAAATTCTAAAAATTTTACGATAAAATTAACATTGGAAACTGCTAGTATTTTGCACAGGATTTTGCACTTAGCCTGGCCTGAAACATTTATTGTTTTGGTATGAATTTTTTTTGCAAAATTATCTAAAAACTAATTATTTTATCGTGTCATTAATTCGAGACATGATTAAGTGATGGGTTTTTAATAATTTCAATTTAATTAAATCGACGTTTTGGGGGTCACTAGCCTCCGTTTTGACAACCATTTGTATGAAGATAAAGAGCAAAGTAAATTTTGACTTTTTTAAGTCGTAAAGCATTGCCTTCATACCTATTGATAATAATTTGATGTCGGTGCTATGCTTTTTGATTAAGATATTTCGAAAAAACTAAACCTCCGTTCTGGGGGCCATTAGAAAAATGGGACTCAACTTTGACTGAAAAAAAAAATTATACAAAAATCTTTATTCTAAGAAAATTAACTTTTGGGAAAGAAACTAGACATGTTGAAGCTTAATTCACAAGAAAAATTTTTAACTTTCCCTATTTTCTGAATTCACTAGAAAGATTTCAATTTGGATAGACGTTTTGGGGGCCACGTACTCTATTGTTATTAATCTAACTTGCCTGCTATGTAAGATTCAATGAACTTTAAATGCACAGACTAGAAGTTAATTACCTGACATTTTGTCTAATAAAGGTATACACTCCCTTCTCACAGACCCAGTAGAATTTTTTTAGTCAGTGGGGATAGAAAGAAACACTTAAACTCGACTGGAACTCTATGGGGATTGATACTCTCATATTTTTTGTGGCTGGGGATTTCAATTCTTTTTTTTTCAAGCCAGAAAATTGGGACAAGCTGGAGTTTTTACAAGCTCTTATTTGATTTGGTTGGTCGTTAAGATGTAATAAAAGAATCTTATTACTTTTTCTGAAGAACGCGTCATCTCTATCACTTTAAATGACCAATTATTGAAGTATCTTGTAAAAACTCCAAGGCATCTCAGAAAATTCAGTGGGGATGGGAAAAGTAGTAAATATTTTGCACTGAGGATAGGTTTATTTGATTATTTTCAGTGGGACAAAATTTGGAGAATAACTTTCCACCGGGGACAATATTTTGGGTTCCCAGTTGCTCTACGAGAGAAGAGGGATGTAGGTATCGATGGTTATTGGCTCCTTTCTGTTTATACCTCTATTGTAAATACAACCTGTTTCTAGCCTGTTTCCTATGCCGATAGCTTACTTTCATAGGTAAGGGTATCTATGTATGTCCATGTATAAGGAATAATAGCTAATATTTTATATCCAGAAAAAGATACATCATCTTCATAATCAAGATAACTCACCTTTTCCGGAGATATTTCTGATTTACAGTAATCCCTGACTGAATGAAACATACCAAACAGTCACTGAACCAACGAATTCTGATGAATTTCCATCTAAATTGATATTCATCATAAGCTTATTGTGTTTAATCATGAATGATTCACGGGACACGTGGCCAGCTTAGTACTGTTACATCATTGACTATTGGGTTGGCTGTTTATAAACGTGTCTAAACCCAAATTTTAGTCGTTTTTGATTCAGGATTATATTTAATTAAATAAATAATTGATAATTAAAGTTTTATTAATGTTTCTTGAATCTAAGTAACCAGTATTTTATTTTCAAGTTTCTAAAAATGGGTCATTAAAAAGTATTTTCAATTTGTATTATATTCAAAAAAACACTGAAATTTTCTAAATCAAGTACTGTATCTCGACTTTTATTGTTTTAGGTATCATTATTTTGGAAGAATCACCTTACGAAAAAGGCGTTTTCCAACTCGACATCAAACTCACCGAAAGGTACGATGTTTCAAATTATTTTTTCGAAAAATCCGTCCTCCTTTATGTAAGACCTTGTAACATTATATAATAAGGTACAATCAAAGTAGTGATTTCACCTAAGCTTCAAGACTTTAGAGATTTTAAAGGGGAAAATACTCGATAAACCTGTAGCGTTTAAATTTGGTAATAATCGTTGGCTATTGATTCTTTCTATCTTACCCGTCTTCTTCTTAATCATCAGGTTTGCATTATTCTTTTGCATTCTTTTTTTAAAGGGGGGTATAACCGGTATTAGTTCTATCGGTGGCTCGGTGCTCGAAGAACAAGGAAAAAATTGCCGGTATCTTGCCATGCGGTGACAAAATATGAGTTTCAAATGTTTTTTTCATTACTTCGGTTTCGTAGAGGTGCTTAGAATTGCATATGATTCCGTAGGACACCAGTAGCGTTCTCAGGGGTGTCGGAAAATTTGTGTAGGAAAGCGCAATTTTGTTACGAAGTTATTATCTTTTAATGTTATGAATAGATAGTTACTTTGTCATAAACATCTGCTCTCCTACACAAATTTTCTGACACCCCTGAGAACGCTACTGGACACCTCTTGTATCATTGACTAAGTTTTCGTAAGTCCCACTAATTTGATATTCAGGCACCTCTACGAATTCAATGCTGGAGTTCATCTTAATCCTTTATATCAATTTTTTCAGATATCCTTTTGAACCACCGTCCGTTAAATTCATCACTCCAATTTACCATCCAAATGTCGACACTGCCGGAAGAATCTGTTTGGATCTACTCAAAATGCCACCAAAAGTAATTATTAAAACTTGTTTTTATTTTTTTTCAAGCCCAACGCTCGCAGACATGTCACACCCGGTCGCATCAGCACCAACTCTATCTGACCTTAAACTGAAATTGAAAAAATAACAAGCCATATGCTGAATCATGGAATATAAAACTAACAGGAGTTTTTTTAATTTTCGGGGGGAAATGGTTTCAGTCACTTTTTAGATAACATTGCACTCCTTAAACAAATCAATCCTTTGATACATCTTTAGTAAAAAAGTGTCTACTAACAGAAGCTTCTTGTTCATTTTTCTAAAATTTATTTGTAGACGTTTCGGCTTCTCAACAGAGAACCATCCTCAGTACAGTAAAAAATTGAAATGATTAAAATGAATTTTAGCTACAAATTCTAAAAGCAGTTTTGAAAAATGGGTAATGATAAATAAATTAGTAAAATGTCATTAAAACAATAAAACATTATCTAATTTCTAAACGAAAAGTAATGACGCTTAAATCTCAAAACATGAATTCTGAAAAAGATCTCATTTGCTTAAACAATAGTAAAGGTCTAGAAAGTCTTTGTATATTAATTGTGTGCTTTTGTCTTTTTATATAAAATGCCTCACTGATTTTTCTTTGTCCTTCTTTTTGCAAACAACCAGAAAAATCTATTGCGCATTTTTTGCACAAGGGTCCTTAAAACTCCATTGTTGGGCAGTTTGCAAAAAATCAGATAAAACCATTGAGCCAATCCCGAGAAAAGCTTGTAACAGACGAACGGACGGATATGGGTTAATTTATAGGATCTTCAGGTAGTTTCAAAAATGGTGCCAGAAATGAACAAGTAAGAAGATGTTGTTAAAATCAACGTCTTTTGAGGCCTTTAGGCTACCACAAAGCTCAGAATAGTCGACTATACTATGCAATTTACTGCTCAGACATTTGAAAGAGAAAGTTAACTTTCTTGTAGTGTGACGTAGAAGTAGAATGTAGCTGAAATATTTGACGTCAAATAAAAAATATCATGCATATGAAAAGTTTTCATAATTCTAAACAACTTCAGTTTTGAAAAAAACCTCTCAGCGCATGCAGAAGTAATTCTCATCCTGTCAAAACTGTCAGTTATCGTAATAAAGTTAGTGAAAAGTAAAAAGTGAAAAATAAGCAACCGAAATGGTTACTTTTTTCGATCGAAATGGCGTGGAATTAACCGTCACTCCATCAAAGTTTGAACAATTAAAGAAGTGTGGCTTGCTTCCAGCCAACGCAGGTCAACCATCTAAAGTTAAGTCAAACTTAGCAAAAAACAGCCATCATAAAGAAGTTAGCGAAAAGTTGGCGCCCAAAATGGTTACTTTTGTCGATCGAAATGGTGTGGAATTAACCGTCACTCCATCAAAGTTTGAACAATTAAAGAAGTGTGGCTTGCTTCCAGCCGACGCAGGTCAACCATCGAAAGTTAAGTCAAACTTAGCAAAAAGCAGCCATCTTAAAGAAGTTAGCGAAAAGTTGGCGCCCAAAATGGTTACTTTTGTCGATCGAAATGGCGTGGAATTAACCGTCACTCCATCAAAGTTTGAACAATTAAAGAAGTGTGGTGGCTCAGTCAAGCCAACGCAGCTTCAAGCCACGCCAGGTCGCCAAAGTTGGTTTCAATCAAAACTTAGCAAACAAAAAAAAAAACAACCATCAAAAAAAGTTAGCGAAAAGTTGGCGCCCAAAATGGTTACTTTTGTCGATCGAAATGGCGTGGAATTAACCGTCACTCCGTCAAAGTTTGAACAATTAAAGAAGTGTGGCTTGCTTCCAGCCAACGCAGGTCAGCCATCAAAAGTTAAGTCAAACTTAGCAAAAAACAGCCATCATAAAAAAGTTAGCGAAAAGTTGGCGCCCAAAATGGTTACTTTTGTCGATCGAAATGGCGTGGAATTAACCGTCACTCCGTCAAAGTTTGAACAATTAAAGAAGTGTGGCTTGCTTCCAGCCAACGCAGGTCAACCTCAACCATCAAAAGTTAAGTCAAACTTAGCAAAAAACAGTCATCATAAAAAAGTTACCGAAAAGTTGGCGCCCAAGATGGTCACAGTAAACAAGACAGAAGATGAACAAAGCCTTGGCATATCAAAAGAACGTTTAGCCTTTGCACAACAACTCATTAAGGAAGCCCAAGAGGCTCCCTTGCCCGAAGATGACGGTCGATGGTGAACTCTTCTCCGCATCAAAAACGTAAAAAAAAACTAAAAAACTACAAACTCCTGAAATTATTTTGCATTCGATGTAAATATAAATCTGTATAATTAAATTACGCTGTGTATCATTTCAATTTCCACTCAATCTTTCAGCTCTCAGAAAAAAACAATTATAACGCCTTTAAACTTGCCCTCGTAGTTTTAGTGCTTGATTTTTAAACATACTGTATATCTTTGTGAAAAGAGCAAATGCGATATTGATATAAGCATGAACCTATAAACGACTGGACATCTATCTTTTATTGTCTCTTTGAAGCGAGCTTCGTTGCCGCCTGTATTTTAAAATTGGTATGAAAAATCCGACAATATTCCGTCATAATTTTATTTCTTTGAATTAGTTAGGTAAAAGGATTGATAGAGCTTGAACATTTTACTCCTAATGTACAAAAAAATTATTTTCGAATTTTTTCACAAGTTTGTAATATATTTTATCAACATTTTCAACTCTAAAATGCAGAATTTCAACTGCGTGTATACTTTTGAATCCCTTTTGTCACTCCAATAATTTTTTTTATGACTTGAAAAAAATAGTTTGCCAAAGTTTAGAGCTTGTGTCATAAGAATATCGAAATTAGATATGCGACACTTTCTAAAATTATTAGACACTTTTAAGTCAAAATTTAGAAATAATAGTCGGAGTTTTGACAAGCTGACGATGATTTTGCCTCTGTTATCTTTGTTATGATATAGATAAAAGACTTGAGAAGACTAGAACAACAGAGACTTTTGTCGAAGTTTTGACGTTGTTAGCAAGGTACTCCCAAATGGTATATCATCAAAATCTATTGTTTCATTTTATGCTTTTAACGAGGCGGCAACGAAGCTAGCAGCCCTTTCTACAAAAAGACAAAGGAGATGGATGTCTAGTCGTTTATATGTTCATGATATATGATATAAGATTCTTCAGTTCGAAGACTCACTAATGACTCCACAGAATGAAGACACGTTTTTTCAATAAGAACATCTATAAAATTTTTGAAGCCTCCAGATGTTCTTAACGTTTTGAGTTTTAATCCTAAAAATGTTCTTAAAATGTTCTTATTTTCACCATTTTGTCAGTCTTTTTATCCATTTTCCTAAGAAAATAGGTGTTTATTTAGGGACCGCAAAGCCCTTAAAATGTTCTTAATTTGTTCTTAATATTTTTGGCCATCGAAGCCTTATGTTCTTATATAGTTTGTTCTTATAAAAAGGCGTGTATGGTCCTGCCAAAGAAATTGAAAAACCCGGCTTATGTTGTTTTTCGACAACAGTGAATCCTGGGTCTGTAAATGTCGATACGTAAAGCGATTAAAACAATTATTCCCCCCTATCGGGGGAAAAATCTTGAAAAAGTTAAAACCCACAGGGATTCTCTACCTTATAGGGTGATTTCCCTGTGGACGGTAATAGGGAATTTCCCCACAAACCGAAGCCACTTTAGAGAACCTTGCCCTTTGTATTCATGCCAAAAATTAGAACAAACCTAATGAAGCAATTTTGCACAAAGTCCAAAAAATCCTATTTTTAGCCAGTCTCCCCCCCCCCCCCATTTTTCCGTTAATCAGGCTCCGTCACCTTTTGGAAGTTGCCATTTTGCATCATTGTGCAAAAAATTAGGAAAAACTAAATGAGCCCAAGAAAAGTTGGTAACAGACGAACGGACGAACATTGGTTAATTTAAAGGACCTCCTAGGTAGGCCCAGAAAGTTGAAACGTTTGTTTGTAAGACCCATATATGGATAAAAATTTAACTCCTCGCATTTTCAGATGTCTTCAGATTGAGGAGCAGATTAAAAATAATTTTATTCGTGAAAAAAATCAATTTTGATTTCATATTCAAAGATTCTATTCAATCCGTTAAATCAATTTCAATTTTATTGATAGCCAGGCACGACGCACCAGGTACGGCAGATTTTCACAAAAAATCCCGAAATTTTCCTCTTCGTCGTTAAAATCGCTTAAATTTCCTCTTTTGTCGTACCAGATTACAAAAGGCTTCCGCCGTGTCTGATTGTACTAACTGCAACTTCTTTTCTTTGTTATAATAGGGAAGTTGGAAGCCATCTTTAAATTTATCATCACTGCTTCAGTCCATACAACTACTGGTAACAAATCCGAACCCTGATGATCCTCTGATGGCTGACATTGTGAGTAAAGTCAACGCTCTCTAATTTGAACCTCTGCTATATTCTAATCTTTTTGATATTGCTCCTCTTAGCTTGAAGGTCATATAAATACTCTCCATAATCCAATTCTTTCTTTAATTACAAGACGCCCCTGTCTCACAGCCTCGATGAAACTCTTCCAAACAATGAGGATGGGGTTAGAAATTCTATTTTTCTCAGCTCCAGTGAGTATGGTTCTGGAGTGCAATTTTACCATCAGATTTTAAAGAGGATGAAACTATAGTCAATTTCCCAGTCGGGCTTAAATTTATGGTATTTTTGCTATCGGGAACAAACTTTTCCAGTTTAGACACATGGTTGTGTAAATTGAAAAGAATCTTCGGTCCCTTGAAGATACAACTAAGGAAAAAAGTCAACTGTAATTCTCTTTAAAGACTGAATAGTGAGTGTTAGATTTTTGGATTCTTTTTTATTTTTCTAGGCTCAAGAATTTCTAACCAACAAACGACTGTTCAACGAAAATGCAAAATCGTGGACAGAAAAACACGCTTTGCAGAACGAAATCAAAAAGGTCAGCTTTGAAATTCTAAAAGTGTTTCATTTTGAATAAAGTCATTGTTGATATTTTCCCCTTGTTTTTTTTTTGGGAGTATGTAAAGTTGAATATGGGATGCAGCATTTGGTACACAGTTATTAAAGACGGGGTCTTGGATTTCAGAAAAGGCGACATTAGAGTATAGACTTATAGAAAAAAGCGACAATAGATTAGCTCTAGTTTAGACGGCCCACTTTTCGCCCTGCCTATTCTAATTGTGAATTAAAGTTGGCATAAAGTGGGCTGTCTAAAGTCAATGCATAGCCCTCTTTTGACGTCAATGCAATGTCTTCTTTCAACCTTTTCCAAGCGAAGATTTTAACTGCCAACTTTGTGCCCACTCTCTGCCTACTCTAATAATTAGAATAGGCAGGGCAGAAAGTCGGCCGTCTAAACTAGAACTTATGCTTTAATCGCTCTTGAAAGTTTTAGGAAAAAGTGTTTTGGGTTTACAGTATTACAGAAGATCCTTAAAGGACCTCCTTAGGGTACCTCAAAAAGGCATATTTCTCCTGGTATCATTAATTAGTTTTGGCGTCTGAAAATCTACATCAACTAAACTTGCACCCAGCCCCTTACAGTAGCTCGTTTTTTTATGATTCTGGTAGTGCTCACGAAGGTTTTGTACGTCCATCAGTAAAATCAAAAAGTGGTGTAAATGGCTCTGGGTACGAAGATTGCGATAATCATTGGTTGCTGAAAAACGTAGTCCATCATGAAAATTTTCGTCCATGTTTGACATAGTTTGTCAGATAAAAAGCGATGAAGTTTCGAGAATAATTGAATGACACTGTAATATTTCTTTGATAGCCCTCTTTGACGTCCAATGAAAACAAGCGAAAACATGATATTGAAAAAGAGGGAGACTCATCTGAAATTGATAGTAAGCGAATCCTTCAAACAATCAATAACGAAAATGCCAGGTAGCATTGAACCTTTCGGAAGTTTTCTGTGTGTTGTTGGGGATCACTTTGTAAATACTTTTTGTATTTTTTTGTATATATTTTTGTTTGTGTTGATTTGTAAATATTCTTTTTCACGTGGTTAATTTAGCAAAAAGATTCCACAATAGTCATCAGTTCATTTAAATGAAACTGGGCTGCACGTCGTTTATGTATGTTCTTATCAATTTATCATTCAGTGATCCAATTGCGAAATCGGGTGGGTGAAGTATAAAAACCCTTATTGGGACTTAATTTATAGATGTGTATTTCACAGGCCTATTGACCTCTACGAAACTATCTAATTTATAGAGTAAGATACAAGGGCCTCTAATCGCTCATGTTTGCAATTTCTTCTGTTCTTTCGGTGTGGTTCTTCTTAAGCTTAACTTATTATTCGACCCACGATCTAGCCTTTCCAAAGAAATTGCCCAGTTAGTTAGCTTGGAACCATATCATCCTTTGCCAAAATAATACTAGTTGCAGTTGTTTTCGAAAGCTTGACCAAGAGACTCTAGCTTGACCAAGAGACTCTAGCTTTCCGAATTTCCAATAGATCAATGGAAATAATTTTCTTATTTTTTTCATAGGCTAATTCGAAATCGCGTGAGCAGTTTTATTTACTCACTGCAATGGAATTATCTTTTGCCATAGGCTTTCCTAAAATATTTAATTTCTCTGATATTAATCCTAACAGCAGCACTATTTTGGGTTTTTTTTTTCTATCTTACTTCCAGTTTCTTTTTTGAGGCTTATGAAAAGTGAAATCTCTGACTGTACACTAGAATTGGAATTCCTTCCTTCAATACAATATTTGAAATTGACAGTGATATCTTGAAGTAAAATTGAATCCGGGTAAAGATTATCTTCATTTCCTGAGGGTGAATTTTAAATCTGGGAAAATAGAAGGATACAAAAAATTGTTCTTTCTTGATTGATGACAATAAGTGGAAAGGTTTTCTCAATCACGTACCCACTAGAACAACCTTGCACGTTTTTTTTATTTTAATGATGGACGGTCGCGTGCAATCAAATCTTTCGTGAGCGCCATCATAGTAAAATAGAATTGGGGACTGGGAAGGAGTTCAGGATTTTCTAACCCCAGATATATCTTTGTTATTCCTGCCGATCGACGTAGTTTACTGCTTTTTCCAATGTCCCTTGAACAATCTATGTTCTTTCAAAATTACTACTCTTTTAACTAATTCTAAAATTTATTCTATTCTAAAATCTTTCAAGACGTCAGCCACAATTCGATTTCATAAGGGGTTCGCTACCCTCCAAAGTATAACACCATACATATCTTGATTTGTTTTTCATCTTTTACTTTTGGTTTTAATTTTATCACTCGTGGAGCTATCGTGGGATTGGCTGAAGTAAAAATATCTCACTCCCCGAGGGGGGGGGTACTAAGGCAAAACGGGTGCCGGGTTTGTGCGAAAGCCTTTTTCACTCTCTCGGTAGTCACTCGAAAGACTATTAAAAAGCAATTGAGTCTCTCTGTAAGGGTTCGAAAAATTACGAAAATCAAAAATCAACTCCCTCAATCAAAGGGTCATAAATTCTTGAAATTTTGACTAGATCGTCTAATAAATTTGGACTAAAATTTTTGGGAAAAAATCTCTCTAGGGTGGCTAAAATGTGAAAAAATGGAGTATACCCCCTACCGTGAGTATCACACAGTCACAGCTCGAATTAAATATCGATATTTTCTCTGATGAAAACTTTTTCCGTCTCCCCTCATCGCAGAAAAATACACATCCAAACAAACTCGGCATTCTCCATGATTTGCGTGAATCTGTTTGGAAATGAGGGCGCTCATCCTCCATCCAACACCCACGCGCCCCCATGTGCCCAATATGTTGTGCAAAGGTGCCGACTTAGAAATCGAAAGTGTCCTTGTAAAAAATTCTGGAAAAATCAGAAGGAATTCAAACGAAGAACGACACGACAAACACTCAAACCAGGCCAGGACTAGAACTGACTTTAGGAAGGAAATCTTAAAATGTTTGGAAGATCAATGTTTGGGGATGATCCCTTTTTCAGGTATATTATTTTATGTACAATGTATAGCAATGTGCCCTCCCGGTTATTACCATAATGGCTTTATGGCAACTCCTGAACTTGGGCACAGGATGTACGGTTGTTATTTTATGTATACATTTTTTATTTCTTTCCCACTGCTACTACTACCGTAAGTTGGTCTAATATCGACATCCCTCCTCATCTAAATTCCGACACCCTTCTTTAGAGACAGGAATAATATGAAAGCTTGAATCACTGATTGAAAAAGGGTTATTCCTCTGTTCTAGTTCCCTGGTAAATCAACTCGGGTTCAATTTCGGGTGTATCAGGTTCACCCGACCTTACCTGAAATTGCTATTTTTGGAAGTCCGGTTCGTTTCCAGTAAATCGGGTTAACCCGAATTCACGGGTTGTTCAGGTTGTTGTTTTTTCGAGTATTTCGGGTTTACCTTAAAAGTCGGGAAACCCAGGTTAGCGCGCGCCTGCGCACCGAGCACTTACCTGAAGAACTCGGGTTATTGGACGAATTTGAGTGGTCCTTCGCGTCCGCAAAAATTTTTTTTTCACGATCGAGAATTTAGAGCGCGCTTTTTTTCTTTCTGCGAGAGAGTTCAAGATGGAAGGTCACGTCACTTCGTACTTCTCATTTACAATTTACTTTGACAACTGGATGAAGAAAATCGCCTTCAATTTTCCAAAGGCAATGACTATGACTGGATAACGAAAAAAAGGTATGCTTTTATCATTCTTTATTTTCTTAATAAATTTGACAGGGCAGGGGAAGTTGGTTTGATTCATGGTTCTTCTTTAGACAGGAGACCCGTCGTGTGTTTTTTTATAATTTGATGTACACAAGACGGGTTCGAGCTGTGAGTCCAATATTGGACTCACATTTTTTACAGTGGGAAATTCGAATTTAGCGCTGTCCTCACTTACGAAAATAAAAACCAAATTTCGAAACTTTTTACAATCACCTAAACTTTTACCAATTGGTTTACCAATTTTACCAAATAATAAATAATTACCAAATTAACAAATAATATTCTCAACTTCAGTTCAGCTAGAATCTGAGAATGTCAGTATGTCCGTGGTGCAGTCTGTCTGTCTGTCACCGCTAAACTTTGTTTGGGGCAGCGGGCAGGCTGGAGTCTTCAAAAATGGTCGGATTCGGCTGAAATTTTGCACACTTGTTCCTTGGGTGAATATCTGGGAGCATTTTTTTCATTTTTTCTAAATAATGAGTCTTAGGGGTGTGGTCACGTGTTTTAGTCTCAAAACGAGGCTAAAAACTTTGGGACAGGCTTGAGACTTCAAAAATATTCCGATTCAGCTGAAATTTTGCACACTTGTTCCTTGCGTGATTATCTGGGGGAATTTTTTTGCTTTTTTTTCGAAATGTTGACTCTTAGGGGTGTGGTCACGTGTTTTAGTCTCAAAACGAGGCTAAAAACTTTGGGACAGGCTTGAGACTTCAAAAATATTCCGATTCAGCTGAAATTTTGCACACTTGTTCCTTGGGTGATTATCTGGGGGAATTTTTTTGCTTTTTTTTCGAAATGTTGACTCTTGGGGTGTGGTAAAGAGTTTTAGCCTCAAAACGGGGCTAAAAACTTTGGGGCAGGTTGGAGACTTCAAAAATGGTTCGATTTAGCTGAAATTTTGCACACTTGTTCCTTGGGTGAATTTCTGGGAGCTTTTTTTTCATATTTTCAAAATGTTGACTCTTAGGGGTGTGGTAACGAGTTTTAGCCTCAAAACAAGGCTAAAAACTTTGGGGCAGGCTTGAGACTTCAAAAATATTCCGATTCAGATGAAATTTTGCACACTTGTTCCTTGGGTGAATATCTGGGAATGTTTTTTTTTCATTTTTTCAAAATTTCGATTCTTAGGGGTGTGGTCATGAGTTTTGGCCTCAAAACGAGGCTAAAAACTCTGGGACAGGTTGGAGACTTCAAAAATGGTCCGATTTAGCTGAAATTTTGCACACTTGTTCCTTGGGTGAATTTCTGGGAGCTTTTTTTTTTTTTTTTTTTTTTTTTTTTTTTTTTTTTTTTTTTTTTTTTTTTTTTTTTTTTTTTTTTTTTTTTTTTTTTTTTTTTTTTTTTTTTTTTGTTTTTTCTTTTTTTCATATTTTCAAAATGTTGACTCTTAGGGGTGTGGTAACAAGTTTTAGCCTCAAAACAAGGCTAAAAACTTTGGGGCAGGCTTGAGACTTCAAAAATATTCCAATTCAGATGAAATTTTGCACACTTGTTCCTTGGGTGAATATCTGGGGTATTTTTCATTTTTAAAAATTTTGATTCAATAGGGGCGTGGTCATGAGTTTACCCTCAAAACAAGGCTGAAAACTTTAAGGCAAGCTCGAGACTTCAAAAATGGTCCGATTTTAGCTGAGTAACAGCAAAATTCTTTGAAACTTCTCCATTTCCATTTTTTTACACTGGCACAATAAAAAAATCTTTCATGAGATTCGTAAAGTGCACTATGCAATGGTTCAATTGCAATTCTACCGATTTTGTCTTTCAAATAACTTTTTTTATTGCACTAGACAGGTAACATTTTTTTTGGGCCGGCCTAATAACTAGATTTTCCTTACTTACTATGCTTTAGAAACGTCTGAAATTAGGTTGTGGTGTGTCATTCAGGTAGTTAGATAATTCTTTTTACTTATATAGGTTCATAAGGGAATAACTGATAGTTTTTGGATGGGTGTAGCTCAAGAGAGAGAATCCAATAAAACATGCGTACCCTGCTTCCCTCACTCAGGAAAGAACAATATAAAATGTAAAATATTTTTTGATATTCATTCTTTTTTGACAGGTTCAACCCCAACAAAGCTGAAATGCACAAAGAATTCAAAATTGACAATTCACTCAGATTACACCGCAAGTCAAGTAAGTACCGAATGTCTGTTTAACTATTCAGATGTTGAAAGATGCCTGTTAAACAGATGGCCGAACTGTAAAAATCACCAATATTTGGTCTGTATAGCTCAGTACATTGAAGGCTGTGAACAAGAATTTGTAGCCTTCGTAAATACTTAAAAAATTCATTGCTTGAGATTTAAATGGAGTTTGTGGTAACAATTCAGTAATGAGAAATTCTAATATTTTTTTAGACATGGCTCTTCCAACCATAGTACCAACTGAATCAAAATTCGAAAGCTGATGAAAATTCTTCCCCATTTAACAAGTAAGTGTTATTTTTCAATGCGAAGATATTTGGGCGGATGAACAGGTCAACTATATCATGATATATTCCAGTATACTAATTTTTAGGGAAGCCATTTCAAGTTCTGAGGGTTTGAAATTTTTGTTGAAGGACTCCCTAGGGCACTCAGGCAAGATGGGGATGTGTCGCTGACCAGAGTCCCTTTTATAAGTAAAGAAATACTTGGGATAATTTTTGAAATCAGCTAAAAATTGTCTAGGATCCATTTTTGAACACCAGTGACACGCCAGTGACAGTACCCCTCCCTAGGGAAATTCAGACATTAAATGTATACAATTGGACAATGGACAACGCTTCAAAACCTTACTGAATTTCTATGACATCATTATTTATCATTAATTTTTAAGGTGAAGAAAGTCAATGGAGTTTCGTGACAGCGACAAATTCGGTTAACTCAACTCAAATTTGCGCTGTTGTTTTCACATTTCTTTTGCAATATGAATCTTCAGTCTCAAACACGCTCCCCGTGTCTATATTAGATGGTGACAGCTTCATTGTATAATATGTTCCAAACAGTTGTTATTCCTGGTTATTCGTGTCAAATGAGTGCAACTGTAATCTGCTTTTGAACTGGAACCTCTTTGTATCAAAAATCAATTAACGAACAATCATGTAAAAGTAATTTTTTTATTCTATGAAATGTGTTAAAGTAGACAAATTATTTACAATTTATGAATTTAGAATCTATATCAATTTACTTTCATTTTATACTATATTAATTTTATCAAAAATTTTGAAGGATAACCTTTCTTGACACTGCTTTAAGGAAATCAATTTTCATAAGAGATTCTCATTTTCGCTGACTTTTGTCAGTTCCAAGTCACATTTTTAAACATTAATAGTAGTATTATTATATTTTAAAGTAATATCGCGTTGGAAAGATAATTTTGAACAGATTCATTTGAGTTCGCTAGGTTCGTTGAAATTATTTTTAACTTAACAGTATCACTAAGACTTGCCTTATTAATCCACTCAAAATTATCTTTTGGACGAATTTTTACTTTTAATTATATTATTGTTTCTATGTTCAAAAACTAGAAAATGCCTTTTTTGAATTAGTTGGAACAGACGTTACATTAAGTTGATAAAAGAGCCAGTCAACAAATTATTTTTCCCCAAAAAGATCGTTGACAGTCTATGTTTGTAAATCGTGTATTTCGAAGCTAGATTACTCTTAAGCTGTTAAACTGTATTTGTGAATTCTTATGTGATTATTCTGAAAATATATCAAGTAAAGTAATGCAAAATGTGATGCTTCCTTTTTTCTTGCGGTATTTTAACAAAACAATTTCGAGTATGTTTCCCAAAAACCAATGATATTTAAACCTGATTTACCCGAGTTTGAACTGTAAAGAGGCTGACGTGAGCAAACGGGTAAATCAGGTAAACCCGAGAACCCTAGTTACCCAGGTAAGACGGGTTTCTATTTTAGGAATTTTTCGACCCGCAATACTCGAGTAAATTGCTCATCGGGATTTTCGGGTATACCTCACGTCAATTACTTGAGTATTACCCTAGTATTACCCGAGTTAGTTTACCAGGGTTCTATTGAATTATCACATAATACACTACGTACATTTTCGTGATTTTAAACATATAAAGGATAAAATAAAATAAAAAGTTAAAAACATTAGCGCAGGATGTTCTAAGACGCTGGTAAAATGGAAAGCACAAAAGTAGGTGTAGACTCAAATAGCAAAGTGTAAGATTGAGCTGAAACAAGACGATGACATGCCAAGCTAAGTAGAAAATTGTAGGAATTATAGGTAGCCATTCCGGCTTTGCTTGTTTTTTATTTGACGCTTCTCAAAATCTTTAATTTTAGGTCAAACTTTGAAAAGCAATTGTTCTTTGTGTAGTTGAGCTATAAAATTAATTATTTTTGAGTAATTTTGAGCTGTCTTTTAGCTTTCCAACCATATATAATATGCAGGTGTAATATTCTACACTTTTGTCTAAAAATTCGTTTCAACTAAGGCCATTTTTAGAAAAATTAGATCTGCGAGACACAAAAAATTTCACAACTCATCTTTGATTTCAAAGCGCTGCGGGGGGAAAAATGTTCAGACAGTGAAACTTTCCATATTTATCAGAAAATACCTGAGAAATCCAATGGTGCTACTCTCTGAAATTAATTCTTTCATTAAAGTTATTATTTTTTACTTTTCATACTTTAGCCTAAAAAGGAGGACTAGAATTATAGAGAGTGATACCACTGAAAAATTTGACCCTTTTTTAGCCTAAAACAGTTATTTATATGCCATGGGGAATTTTTCCTTCGCAGCGCTTTCATTACAAAGATAGGTAGGTTCAGCAATTTTAACTTCCGCTTTATAACGTTTTTATTGTTTTTTGCAATGCAATGTCTTCTTTTTCAAAAAAATGTCTTTTCATTTCTTCCTTGAAGTGTTAGCAAGCCATTACAAAAAGAATTTGATAAAAGTCTGCAGTCAAATTGAAGATATCTGAAATATCTTGATTCAATACAAAAGCTTGAATTTTCAATTTTCGCAGCATATTTCGGTGCCATTTTATATGCCATTTCTGGGCTAAATTGTCAACCTCAAATGTCTAAAAAGGTGCTATTTTAGCGGAACCAAAATCTCAATATCTCCGGAACCGCTTATCATTAGGAGGTGTATGACCCCTCATTTTTTTTCTTTTTTGAAGCTCTACAAGATGAACTAGGTTTGATTGCCACCAGAATAGTTTCAATTTGACCCTGGAATGGCTATTATAGGGAAAAATATTTGTAATTTTGAAATTAAAAACTATTAAAATAAATATTTTCATATCAAAATGTAAGATAAAAATATTAAGTTGAAATATTAAAACTATCCATGTCCATGATTCCACGATGGTGATAAGGCCAGCAGTAAATAAATAACATGGCACAAAAATTGTTCAAACAGAAGACAAAGCATGGGGACACAAGACACAAAGAGTAAAATCGGAAGAGACAAAAAGGACTAGCTCAGGATAGAAAAAGTAAAAATCAAAAAGAAATAAAAAAAAAATTCCACAAGTTAAAATTCGTATTGGAAATGCTAAGGCTAAATTTATCAGGGTCTTCTTTATTGACGATATGGGTTGGTAAGGCATTCCACAACCTAATTGTTGAAGGGGCATAGCTGTATTCATACGACCGGATTCGTGCAATTATTGGTATAATTTTTAAGTTAGCGGTACGAGCACGACGTACAAGAGAAGATAAACAATCAATTCGACCGTGTAGAATCTTACAGTTAGGAACATTTGGCGAGTTCCCGTACGCGACCGCAATCAAAAAAATCATAACATCACTCATTAAAAAGTGGCGTTCGTGTCCTTTCGCACTTTTTTTAGCCTAGAGGATGTAGCAAACATAGTAAGTATAAGCACACTGTGCTTTAATAATTGGCTGAATTATTTTTTTGCGTTGGAAAAACTTTTTCAAACTTTCAGCGATGATTGTCCAAACTGTTACAATGAAAATTATCCAGCGCATTTTTTATCTTCTTACCTTCTTCATTCTCAATGAAGCACTCAAAGTTTACTGAAGGTAAGCACATAAGATATTCTTATAATTAACGATATTCATTGAAACACGCTTCGTTGTGCGCTGCGGTGGAGTGCATGACGTAACTCGCGCGGCAACTAATTCGCCTTCTGTTGGAAGATCATATTGGGCGTTTTGGCATTACCACCCTCGAAGCAACGGGCGCCTTTGTCTTTCCGCAACTCTTTCCACCATTTTAGATGGCCTTAACAAAAGATCCAAAAGGGCGCCATAATCTTGGAAGATAATTTGTTTTGGTCTCCGGCTTTGGGATGTAGCAATGTTTTTGGTTGTTTTCGATGGAAAATAGTAAGAAACTTAAGTTTACAAGTGTCATTTAGTTTTTGCTGGCTTATTGAATGGCAGGATCCTGGATGGTTTCCCTAACTGTCTTATGCATGTAGTTCAGTTTAGTTTCAAGCCGTCTTTGCTGGAGGGTCTTAAGGTTAAGATTACGAATCATGGTGGTTGGACTACTGGAATATTTCCAATCATTACATATAAATCTGGATGCCTTGCGTTGGACCATTTCTAATTGGTTGATGTTTGCTGAAGTATGAGGATCCCAGACAACTGATGCGTATTCAAGAATCGGTCTCACATAGTTACGATAAGCTTGGAGCTTGATTACTTGGTTACATGTATGCAGGTTACGCTGGAGGAAGCATCTGATTTGTTTGGCTTTTTTCAAGGTATAGTTGACATGGGTATTCCAAGATAACTTTTTGTGTATAAATACGCCGAGGTATTTTGCTGAGTCAACAAGCTCAAGGATCTGGTTATGCCTGGTTATGCATGGAATAGTCAGATAGGATGATTTTGCGCTTATTGGTGACTCTGAGGACCTTGCATTTGTTTGGATTGAATTTGATGGACCAATGCCTTTCCCACTCAATCAGATTATTTAGATCATGTTGAAGTTGATAAGTGTCATTGACTGGTTCAATTTTTCTGTATAATAGAGCATCATCCGCAAAAAGACGTATTTGAGAGTTCACACACAATGGTAGATCGTTTATGTATACTAGAAATAGTAGTGGTCCCAATACTGTCCCTTGGGGAACACCAGATAATACCGTGGCTTTGTCTGAGCTCTTGCTGTTAATAACTACAGTTTGCGTTCTGTTTGCAAGGTAATTTCTGATCCAGGAGAGAGTATTACCTCTTATTCCGTAGTGATCAAGCTTAATGCACAGTTTGTCATGGTCTACCTTGTCAAATGCTTTGGAAAAATCAAGCAAGATGGAATCGATTTGACTTCCCTCATTAAGCGATTTTGCAAGGTCATCTTGAGTGGGAAAAGCGTTGAGTGGGAAGTAAGGATTGTTGACTATCTTGGGGATTTGCCAAACTCAAAATTAAGTTAGCAGCTTTCATGAGCTTTTCATTTGCAAACATGAAGAAATAGCGTACACTGTTTTCAATAATCTCAAGTTATGATATCTTAAGTTACACTATCCTCTATCTAATAAAAGTATTTTCAGGGCCGTTAAAGAATTTTATCAATCTGAAGAAGCTACCAACATTCAAAGTTTATTTCAACCACCCGGTATAGTTTGTCAAAAATCGTTTCTGGTTGGATGAAAGCGCTTTACCTTCATTTGATTAGATGTTGCTTTTTCAAAAACAATGGCACGGCAATTTTTTGATCGGACAAAATAAAACGATCAATACCGTGGTGATTGGATAACAAAATATTTTTTGTGTCTGGGATTGTCCAAAATAAAACAATCTCAATATTTACCAGGGGGTGAATACTATTTTTTCATGCTCACCAATCTAGGGAGTCTTCATTTATATATCATAGGAAAGCTCATTAAACCTACTAAGTTAATTTTGAGTTTGGCTAATCCCACACAAATTTTACCAAACTGCCAGAATAGACCTTTTTTCCATACCCATATATCTAAAAAAAATACAGGAACGAAAAAGTTAGTTGGATTTAGTTAAGAAATATGCAAAACATATGCAAGTTTACACAAAGATTATAAAGCCAAGAAAACTGGAGTTTTTAATTATTCAACATAACATCCTGACTAGCAAAAGGTCTATTTATTTTAACATTTTTAGTTTGAAAATTGTGAATGTCTCGTTTGAACTTATTAGAAAGTCTAGTGGTTGGTAGCGCTCCACTTGTTTGCAGGATATGTGAATTAGCAACTCACATTAGTAAAAAAATGGTTAAAGAAGTTCACGCGTATTGATATAAATTTGTGTGTTTTTTGTTTGAAGTCCTCATTTCCTTCTTCGTTTTCTTTCGTACGGCCACTCGGATACGGCACGCCGAACCGGGCTCTGGGCCAACTTTTCAAACTTTTCAAACTTTTCGATTATGCGTCTTTCTTTCTAAATCTTTTCTTTTCTAGATTGTGATTGCAACACTTTCTAACCTTTCGTTAGATGACGGGTGACTCTAGAGTAGCAGGGCAAGCTTACTCATGGCCACACCTGATGCCAGACTTTGGTCTTCATCTATCCTCTTTCCATTTATTTCTCAACTTTCTTTAAATTCACTTATCGGTTTTCTCTCCGCTAAATTTGTAGATTTATATTGATTGTTTGTCTATTGTAAGATTGTTTATTTGTGCGTTGTTACTTTTTGGTTCTTTGTTTTTATTTTGTTATTGTTGTTGGTTTTAAGGTTTGTCGCTGTTTTGTTTTGTTGGTTTTCAACTTTTGTCCTTGTTGCGTTAAGTTGGTGAAAATGATTTCTCGCTCAGTTTGAATGTTTTTGATTTTTAGTTTGACACGCGTTTTCTGAATTTTAATTAGCTTTTTCAGATATAAAAGGTAGAATGTTTTCAATCAAATCTCAAGTTTGACTAGCAAAAGGTCTATAAAAGGTAGAATTTCATAATTCAAAAAGAAATACTTATAAAACAACTAAAGCCTTTTTAGAATCTTTTCTTAAAGACATAGTAGCATATTCTGTTTTGACTCTGTTAAGAAATTCCACGAAATTCCATTGCCGATTGAATACACACACATAATTATGAAAAGGTGTCACAATTAGATGAAAAAATATTAGATTTTTTCCAGTTAATGCTTATTATATTTTTCCTCCTTTTTACAGTTCTTCATCCTATATGTTTGAAGAGTTTAATCGTATGGATCAAATGATGTCATCTTTTGGGATGCCAGGAGGCAGGATGGGACAGCCACCACACCACTCTGCTATAGGTGACTCTTCTAATAGACAGCAAAGGTAATGCAATTGTAATGTACAAACTAAAAAAATATTGAATATAAAAATTGGGCCAGAATATATGAGACCAAGCTAAAGAAAGTAGGTCTTAGTAATTTTGCATTTTTTCCCATTTCTTTTTCCCAAATACCTAAGCTCCAAGTACTTTAGGATATTTATTTGATGTCAAGATGTTAAAAACTGTACGTAAATATTTGGTGGGCCACTGTCACCTGGTATCTATTTTCCAAGAAAGGTGTTATTTGAAGCTAACCAGCTTATAATTTATAAAAGTAAGACGGAGGGTACGAAAACTTTCTACCATAGAAATCACCAAAGACGTCCACACCAACAACAACACCACCAACAACAACAACACCAGAACGAGATGTTGTCACCTATTGGTAGAGGAGGTATGTTTGGTGGTGGAAGTGTGTTCCAAGAGATGAATCGTATGATGGTATGTATAAATTCGCAAATATTTCAGTTTCAGCCGTGTTTGAAGAATTAGCTGGAATAATACAATTTGTACTTCTCCCTATACCGTGGATTACAAGTTTACCTACCCCCCTCACCACCACCAACATTAGCTTCGGTTGACCCTAAGAAGTTCCAAGCTACCCGGGAAAGCACCTTTTATCTTAACTAAGCTTGGAAGGCCCTGAACCCTGGTTTGTTCCAACAGATGGAATTTGTTCATTCTTCTGCTTATTTCCATTTTTCGCAGGCTGACATGGAGAGAGGCTCTTCGTCATCCACTGGGCAATTTTATTCGTCATCAAAAGTCATGTCCTACTCAAGAGGTGGTGAAGGAGACCACCCAAAATATTACGAAGCATCCTCTCAAATTACTCAAGGGCCAGATGGTGTAAGTATAAGAATCACACTTTACCGAACTTGAGTCGTTTCTAATCATC
The DNA here is from genome assembly GCF_902728285.1 of Clytia hemisphaerica. NCBI lineage: Eukaryota > Metazoa > Cnidaria > Hydrozoa > Leptothecata > Clytiidae > Clytia > Clytia hemisphaerica. The sequence continues at coordinate 487,715 of NW_027103497.1, forward strand.
TCATAATAGATCATCTATTCTGCGCATACCACGATCTGCTCCGATCTGTGACATGGCTTTCATAGTGCATACGTGCCAGTGCGGAGTTGTCAGAATCTGTTCGGAAATTAGATCATTTCATCGAAAAATCAAAAGTGTCTGTTCAATCAAAGTAAGTGTGCTCTAACATTGTTCTTGAATCGCTTACTCACAAAGATACATCCTATAGTACAAATTCTTAAATTATTATTTTTATTTAATACTAATCTTTTGTTACTCTGAATTTCTAGGTCCGCCAAACACGAAAAAGCGAACGAAACTCAGAGACTGGGACCGACAGAATGGCTATTGGTCACCATATACGTATGTTATACTTCGATACATTTCATATGTCAAATTAAAAATACACATGTGGATTGACATGCTTTAATTTCAACTTTTGAATTTGAGAATTGTTCGACTAGGATCAATTCGTGTTTATCTGTGAAACCTCCTTGATGTATCTTCTTACTCTTAGGTTCCAAATAAACTATCAGGGGGGATCGGGTTCAATAATCCGAAATGATAAGCCGTCGTCGAACATAGAGGTCGTCGTCGCCGCGCATAGAGGCCGTGGTCGGACATAGAGGTCGTTGCCGGACATAGAGGTCGTGGTCGGACATAGAAGTCGTCGTCGTTCATAGAGGTCTCAGCCCAATTTTTTTCGGTCTTTATTTTATAAGTTCTGGTCTGGAAATTTGACAACACAGTCTTCAAAATAACACCTTATCGTATTTGTGTATAGCAAAGTCACGGCAGAACGTCGTCTTCTTCGATAACATAGAGGTCTTGGCTGGACATAGAGGTCGTCGTCGAACATAGAGGTGGACATAGAGGTCGTCGTCGAACATAGAGGTCTTGGCCGGACATAGAGGTCGTCGTCGAACATAGAGGTCTTGGCCGGACATAGAGAGTCTTAGAGGCATTAGTCGTCGACATAGAGGTCTTGGCCGGACATAGAGGTCGTCGTCGAACATAGAGGTCTTGGCCGGACATAGAGGTCGTCGTCGAGCATAGAGGTCTTGGCCGGACTTGGCCGGACATAGAAGTCGCCGTCGAACAACGGGATCACTAGCCTGGAGGTCACTTAGAGCTTTTTGATAGACTGGATGACGCAGATAAGTGGCCATTCTGATTTTTATTCTGCCCAGCCAGACTCTAACGTCGTCTGGAAGATTTCAGATGTTTTGGAAATTAATCAATGATTAATGATGAATGGGGGGGTGATGATTTTTTTTTTTTTTTCAATATAAGTCATTGTAGGCATTTCTTCTGTTGGTTCTTCGCTTCGTTTTTAGCCAAGCAAGCTCGACGCTCGCTAATGCTTCTTACTCGATGTCTTGAAATTGCCATCGAGCGCGAAGTAAGAAGCAAGCGAGCGTCGAGCTTGCTTGGCTACTTCGTTTTCAACTCTAAAAAGTTTTTTTGTTATTTTGAAATTTTGGTCAAAATGGCGTTTGCGTCAATAGCTCCTAGTCTACAAATTTTTTTAAAAGCAATTCCATTTTTTGCTAAGGATTTTTCGAAATCCAGGAGGGCAAAAGATTTTCAAACTTAAAATAGTTGAAAAACACAATTTTGAATTTTTCGACAATTTTTTAATTTAAATGGACAGTAAAGGCATATTTCGAATGTTTGCAAGGCTCTCTTCTAAAATTGTGCCCGAGTTTTTTTTATTGCTGAGGAAAAAAAGTTGCTAATTTGGATTTGAGGCGTCAGGATTGCTAAGCAAATTGCTTAATTTTTTTGGGCCATTTTGAGGCCTGAGCCCTTAGCAACCCGGTTGCTTATAAAAAATGTGTACCGCAAGTATTTTTCTAGATCAATCCGCTGTTTTTCCTGGGCTTACCAATAAGTTGATTTACAAAATTTTAGTTCAGCCACCTATTTCCTATTTGTTGAAATAGGAAAGCACCCTGGAAATTCAGTTTAAATTTAAATTAAGGCAAAATATACCGAAAAACGGTTCTAGGTCTATGACTGGACTGAAGAAAACAACATGAAACTAAATGACACAAAGTTTGAACTTCTACGCTATGGTCCAGATGAAGAAATAAAAAACCAAACTCACTACAAATCCCCTTCAGGAGAAAATATCGAAAGGAAGAAATTGGTTTCGCAAAAACCACCCTGAGCAAGAACCACCCCGCCAGATAAATCGCCTTCGTTGATGCAAACCACCCCGGCGAATTCTATGTTCGACGACGACCTCTATGTCCCTTTGTCCGGCCAAGACCTCTATGTCCGGCCATGACCTCTATGTCCGGCCAAGACCTTTATGTCCGGCCAAGACCTTTATGTTCGACGATGACCTCTATGTCCGGCCAAGACCTCTATGTTCGACGACGACCTCTATGTCCGGCCAAGACCTTTATGTTCGACGATGACCTCTATGTCCGGCCAAGACCTCTATGTCCGGCCAAGACCTCTATGTTCGACGACGACCTCTATGTCCGGCCAAGACCTCTATGTTCGACGACGACCTCTATGTCCGGCCAAGACCTCTATGTTATCGAAGAAGACGACGTTCTGCCGTGACTTTGCTATACACAAATACGATAAGGTGTTATTTTGAAGACTGTGTTGTCAAATTTCCAGACCAGAACTTATAAAATAAAGACTGAAAAAAATTGGGCTGAGACCTCTATGAACGACGACGACTTCTATGTCCGACCACGACCTCTATGTCCGGCGACGACCTCTATGTCCGACCACGGCCTCTATGCGCGGCGACGACGACCTCTATGTTCGACGACGGCTTATCATTTCGGATTATTGAACCCGATCCCCCCTGATAATAAACGGACCCCCCGCTTGTTAATTTTTCGAAAATTTTCCGACCCCATCCCCCCCCCCGGTGGACCTCATTAGGACCTGTTTATTAACTTTTTTTTTTTTCAACTTTCAAAGAGAAGGTCCCTTATTCTGTTCTAAATAGCCTGATTTTAGCCTATATTTACCTTATTTTAGGGTTTTCGTAATTACAATTTCCAACCCCCCGGAAATTAGGTCTATATCTGATTTGGAGGAATGCATGTTCTTTGCCATAGTGGTGAAAATATATGTAACCGAAATAAAACAATCACATTTCCCCTTTTCTTAGATGATCGAGGTCACGTGGTCGAACGTATTCGAAACAATCGAACCAATGAACGAGAAGAAAAACAAAATTTCATTAATCTTGATGAAGGTACGCCACTTCTGTTTTTCATTTAGTTGCCATTAATATTTTCCTTACTAACTGATTTTACTATAATCACAATGTTTATACTGTTATTATAAATAAAGCGCCCTGCTAACTTAGCGAAAAGCTACCATTACGGAATAAAAACGTACCAATTTGAAGGCTGAGTTGATTTCTTATGCAATTTGAAAGTTTTATTCATAATGAAGTTTGGATTACTCTAGAGTCGAGTTTCTGATAAACGGAGGGCATAAAACTTGACTAAAGGAAATTTTCACTGAGGTTAGGGGGTAAATAATTGGTATATTTAATCAATTTAATTTAATATAACCTGAATCTTCAAAGATAGATATTTAAGCAAAAAGTAGGCATATGAAATTGAGAAAAATTAGTCACAATTAATAAACTTTTGCTATACTAGACAACAACTGAACTGAAAAAGCTCTATTAATTAAGATAACTGCATCATAAGTTATGAATTTATTATTGATTGAAACTTTAATTTTTCTTTTGAAGACGACCGTGAACGATTCCATCAAGAGTGGCAAAGTAAAGCCGGTAGAAATCACCAAGCGCGTGGCTTAACGCACCATGATAGCTCACATAATCGATACCAACCTCATCAGCCACGAGCGCTTGATAGTAAGTGTGGCCAGGCTTCTGATATTTTTTTTGTGCTCTACTCTTTTTAACCTAAGCATGAAGGTAATAAAGATATAGATGGAGAGTCAATGCCTTTTGTTCTATTCTGATTTATCATCGGAAGCAAACAGCTGTTTGGTTGCTTTGGGAATAAGATGAGCCTTGTCATGAAAAATTGAAAAAAACTTCACATAATAAGCACAATACTCTAAACTTCTAGGGGAAGCTGCCCATAAGGCCATCGATAGATTTAAAAGAGAATTACGTGTTACGATTAGGAACCTTGTATCGATCATTTTGTTAGAGTATGAAAACCGCTGCTCACTTAGACGTGAAGATTTTAAGATGAGAAACTTTCAATGATAATGTGATGCGACTCTCAATGTTTACAAAATACCAGCCCAAAAATATATCCTTATGAAATTGATATATTCTTTTATCCTTAAATCAGTTAAGACTATTTCGAATCGCATTTTAACTAAGATTTCTCGCCAAATTAAGTTTTTCAAAATCAACGGACCAGCCTCTTTCTGTTCTTATAAATTTACATTTCGGATTTTTTTGCTTCCAATGATAGTACATCAAAGAAAAGCCGCTTTGAATAGATTTATAAAAGATTTCAACGACCATTTAGGTCATTACCGAGACGTTTTCTCTACATCTATATCTTTATTACCTTCATGACCTAAATTTCTTTTGTTTTTGTTCAATACCATATCAAGTCATTTTTCTCACCCTGATTTCTCATGAATCATGTATAGATTTGTTTGAAACATTCTAAAAACTGCCTTTTGTTGGAAAGGTTCTTTTCCGGATCGAATCCTTTTGTTTTTGAACTCAAAAACTCTCTTTGTTGTCTTTCTTCTTAAAAGGAGTTTCTCGTTTCTCTCTACGCAGATTCTTTAAAACATATTTTCCTCCCACCCATTAGGTGCTGAATATCATCGAAATAATTTGACACGTCACCGCAGTGATTCCCGTCAACCGACGGAACGACGCCGTCAGCGGGACAACGACAGACACGTAAGATACGAAGAAATATGAAACATATAAAGGATTGTTTTTTATTATCTTATATTATGTATATTTAAATGGATGTGTATAACTAATTTTTTGTGCGATAAAAAGAAGAAGTATATCAACTTATAACACTTCAGAGAGTCTTTTTCTTTTGAGTTTGCGGTCGAGAACGGGGACTGGTTTCTTGAAAAGGAAAATGTGTTACAAATCTCGAGAAAAAAAAATTGAAACACTTATGCATTACGTTCGGGGGGAGGAGTGGCATAAAATCAGTGGGTTAGTTGTCTTTCCTCTTTTAAAGGTTACATTCTTTCATAATATTTCTAGTTACATGCATGGTCCCATTACATCACATACGTTCGTCATTATCTTTCACTAATCAAATTTCAATATTCCTTTACCTTTTGTTATTTTTGTAAGTGAAAGCAGTGTTTAATAGACATCCTTTAACGCTCTCCTACCATTTGCTTAAGCAGTTTTTGGCAAAAGAAAAAAAATTTCCCCAAAATTGTGATTTCTTTTAGACCGATTTTCTCAACTTCAGTTGAGCTAGAATCTGAGAATGTGTGTGTCTGTGTGTCTGTGTGTCTGTCGCAAAAACTTTGGGGCAGGCTAGAGACTTCAAAAATTGTCCGATTTTGTTGAAATTTTGCACACTTGATCCTTGTGTGAATCGCTGGGGGTGTTTTTTTCATTTTTTTCAAAATTCTAATTTTTAAAGGCATGGTCACGAGTTTTGGTCCCAAAACGAGGCTAAAACTTTGGGGCAGGCTGGAGACTTCAAAAATTGTCCGATTTTGTTGAAAATTTACACACTTGATCCTTGGGTGAATCCCTGAGGGTGTTTTTTTCATTTTTCAAAATTCTAATTTTTAAGGGCGTGGTCACGAGTTTTAGTCCCAAAACGAGGCTAAAACTTCGGGCAACCTGGAGGCTTCAAAAATGATCGGATTTGGCTGAAATTTTGCATACTTGCTCCTTGGGTGAATATCTTGGGCTAATGTTTCATTTTTAAAACAATTTTCTTGTTGGGGCCTGGGGACGAGTTTTTAACCTAAACGAGGCTAAAACCTATTTAAGAAATACTAAAATTTTCCTTAAGCCATTAAGTTTACAATTGGGCCTACGAATGATTTCAAAGATACTGAAGTTGAGCCAGTGCGGTTAGCACGTTCGACAGTTCATGATATCAATGACGTAATGTTTTCTACGGAAAGACCCCGGTTTTTCCCAATAGTGGCAAATTTCATACAACTTTTGTCTAGTTTAAATTTACCACTACTGACTAAAACCTGGGTATTTCCGTAGAAAACATTACATCATGAATATCATGAATTTTACGTACGAGTTAAATCCATCCTATATCTCAAAAGGAATTTGTAACTTATTTTCAAAGAAAAGTTTTAAGTTTTTTAAATTATTAATACCAAAGTCCGTTTCTTCTACAGATGGTATCAAAAATGTTTTCTCTACGGTTGTACAATAAGGTGTTATATTGGCATGAAAAAAAAAACTCAAGAATCAAAGAGATTATTCGACAAGATTTGTCACTCTTCTTCAAAGATAAATCTTAGCTTCGAGGTTGGGAAATAAAACAATTAAAAAAGGTTACAAAACTTCGCAAATTTTCCCTCTTGAAGTTTGATGAATTAACTTGAAATACTCGAAAACAAGCCAACTGTTGAACCCCCTGATAAGGGCTCGTAACGTATAAAATCGGCTGGTAGAAATGGGATTGGTCAAAACAGTTACATTGCTTCATGAGGAAAACTTCACAGTATAGTTTTGAGCTCTAATATGGGTGCAAATGATGGATTGATTTTCATGTATCTTATTACACCGACATCCATTATTCTCAACATAATGGTCATCGTCACTTTACGAAAGGGCTTTAAGAATGAGCCCACAAATGTTCGATTCACACTACTGAACAGTTTGTCCATATCTGAGCTGTTTGTCAGCGTGGTCGGCTTCTCGCTTCAAACATTTTTCAAGACGCATGATGCTTGCATCGTGGCCGGACATGTTGTGGCTTGTTTTTCATTGGTCTCACTCACTCATATGGTATCCCTCACCGTGGAAAGATTCTTAGCTGTCAAATATCCTTTCAAGTCTGAAGATTGGTTGATATCAAGGAAAGTTATTGTCGCCTTCTTGGTACCGACCTGGCTGTATGGATTCGTTTGGGGCTCGTTGTTCAACATGATTGGTTGGGGAGCAATCATTTACGAATCTAAAGAAACACACAGATGTAGCATCGACTTTATTTCAACAGATCCTATCCGAAAATCTTACGTCTACTGTTTACTCGTCTTCTGCTATATCATCCCCATCATAACAACCATTTCCTTCTTCCTCATTATCAAGCGAGAATTACACAAGATGCGTCAATTCATTGCCGACAATCTTGGTGAAGATTCCAAAATCTCCAAAGATACTGTCAAAGAAGAGAAGAGGTTCAGCATCCTGGTCGCTGTCATGTTGGTGTGTTTTTTGATCTCTTGGACTCCGTATGCTATCAGTGTCTTTTATTGGAAAATCAAAGGAAATATCAAAGATACAGTGTTCTTCGATATGTGTGCTTACTTCGGTAAAACATCCTCTTTATGGAACCCTATTATCTACTTCTTCGTTTATAAGAAGTTTCGAACGGCTTTTCTACGTTGGTGCCCTTTCACACGGAACTGGGTTCAGAGGATTGAGCCGACACATGAACAGAAGGCTACTGGACACAGCCAACCCTTGAAAGATATAACTAACACAAATTTCTAAGGAAATTGGGAAATTTGAAAAAAAGAGACTTAGCCATGCTGTAGCCAAAGAGTCCAGCTCTGGCTATTTTCTGTTATAATTTTGTTATAAATCTAAAACGGAAAAACAGGAGCTATCCGTGGAGACCGGGAGCCATAAATGTACATAGGTTTGTTTGGCTCAATTACATCATTATAGATAAACCTTTTCGACCGTAGTCGCGCAGTCAGGCGCCTAACACTTTATTATTCAATCAGGTATTTAATTTACCACCCTAAACTCGATCCAATCCTTTTTTACACTTTTTTCTATTGTCTTTAAGTGCGACAAAAAAGACTGGTACGGTTTTAGGGTGGTAAATGGACAAAAAATACTTGCGCGGCAATTGGCGGCTACGGTCAAGAAGGTGTATTGATTCGATTGTTGAGGGGACTTTTGGATATAGTTAGCCGTAAGTGCGGTAGTAAAGCTTGACAGGAAAATAATGAAACCAATTTGTATATTCTATACCCTATCGAAAAAGAAATAAATGCTTTCACCTCAGATTCTTGTCAATTTGACACGTTTTTAGCGCCTTCTATAGGTGCAATGTAAATTTTTTTTCGCCTGCGGCCCTTCATTTTCTTTAACGAATATTTTCAAAACTACTATCAACATTGAATTGCGAAAAGTCAAAGCAAGAGAAGTGTTGTGTATCCACCAGGGGTTAAAGAGGATGCTCACTCCCAAAGTGAGAGATTGATCGAAACTGCTCGCTCTGGTTTTTGTGGTCTTATGCGGACTAAATTTTTGCTTTTTAGAATTTCTTATAAGCTGTTTGACCTTTCTTACACCAAATTTTTTTGCCTGCGGCGCCAGAATTACAAAGAACCCTTATTCTTGCCAACTTTCGAATTTTTGGGGCCTCTTTCAGCCATTGATCTTTAATGGAGAGTACAGTAAGAACAGGAAATAACAAGGAAATAGATATCAAATTATCATTACCACCACCTTTGTATAAATAAAACTTTGTTGACTCAGAGATTCCGGGCGTTACTTTCAACCAGTCACTGCTCTTACCTTAATAGTTTCACTTAATGGTATAGGGCGCAAATAAGGACAGAAATACCAGGGGCGCCAGTTTCATAGTTTGCACCACCAAGAAAATTAAGCCAGGTCGCTACTGCAATGAAGTATAAGCCCAAAGGGCTAGAATCGAATCTCCTCTCCATAAATTTTTATTTCTTGACCTCTTGTAACATATATTTTAAGCAAAAACGAAACAGAAATTTTATGGCTCTGACCATAGTGAATTTTGATTTTTTTCATGTACAAAATATAAATTTCTGCCTGATGTAGCTAACAAAACTTTGACATGTTATAGATAGTCTGAAGATTTAAGAATCGCAAAGAAAAAATTTGATAAAGAAGAAAATGAAGACTTTTGCGACAAGGAGTATTTCAACTTTGAAGAGCTTAGTTTCGGCGAAGAAGTAATATTTTGAAAAAACGTTTGTGGTAGATGGTGTATCTTTTAGCGAACTAAAAATACATTTTCGGAAAATCTTTCTAAAAACCTTACTTGTCTCAAAATCTTGAAATCCCAATTGTTAATAGAAAAACAGCTATTACTTTTGATGCATCAATTTAGAAAAATTTTCCGAAAAATTTAAAACAGTTCAATTCTTTGCGGACAGTTTGAAAAAAATGGATGATGCAACATATTATTAACGTCTTTTTAAAGTTCATAACGTCATTTTTACAATTAAATTCTTAATCAATTTTAAGGGATTCGATCAAAAAGCAATTTGTAAAGGCAATTCTTTGTTTAGAGTGTAACATAACTTTTATTTTACCGAAATCAATTTTTTGACTATGCCCAGAGTTAATCACTCTGTTAAACAAGTAAAACAAAATCCTACCAAAGGTGTGCGACCTAGTGCAACCCGCCTAGTTTTTGCACAAATGCTAGATTGAAACTAAAATTTACTGCTACAATCCAGAATGTCAATTTCAGGCCCTCAACTTGATTTCATCGATTATTTCGATCTGGGAGGGATTTATTGGTTTCTAGGCTATATTTCAAGCCCTACTGGACCATTTTTAAACTTTTAGATCCTCAGAAGTCTTAAGTCTAGCGTTAAAACTCAGAGTTAAAACTCTACCCTTCGAACCTACTTTAGAGCACTTACAAATCGAATGTGGTTTCAAAACACCCCGGTGAATTTCCCTTTTGTGCCAAGTATTTTGTCTCTGATTGTAGATTTCGAAATAAATATCACTCGAAAACCATTGAGTTTAAAGCCCGAAGGGCTAGAGTAGAATCTCAACCTTTCTCAGGCATGAAGCCTTAAAAAATTTTTTTTTCCAAAAAAGTTTCTTGCTTTTTCTTGCCTATGAGAAAGGTTAAAGATTCATCTCTAGCCCTTCGGGTTTATGCTTCATTGGAACCTTCCACCTTTCCCAAGCAAGAAAAAATGACGGCTTTAAAATTTGAATTGGTTTCGTTTTACATTTTTCAAGTTGTAAGGGTAAATGTTACTTCCAATCCAGCTTTTGTATGAAAACTACGCAGGCCGTGCAACCCTTCATGACGCAACTTATGTAGGAATTGCATACTCTCTCTCGGGTACCTAATATTAAACAGGGGGGGGGGCTTGGAATAAGTTGGGCGGAAAAAATTCCCAAAACTTAATGAGCGGAAGGGGATTGAAATAAAAGTATCCTGGGTGGAAAATTTTTGAAAAGAAGGCTAATACAGCAGAATTAAGACAAAAGAGAGAACTTTCAAAAGCATTTTCCCAAAAATTAATAAGCAGGGGGGCTGGAACAAGAATGTCACGGGTGGAAAATTTTCGAAAAATTTATTATCAGGGGGATAATTGTTAGGTACCTATGACGCAGGAACGTACGGGGGGGTACGGGGTTTGCGATTTTCGAAATACCGAATAATTATGCCAAAATTTCCGAAATTCCGTAAAAAAATACTTGCAATTCCGAAACCGATTTTTTGAGGTATTTTTCCTCGTTTTGACTAATTTTTCATCAAATTCGATTTTTCATGTATAAATTCCGAAAAAGGGGGATAAAAACTTTATAATACCAAAATTTCGAAACAAAAATTCATACATTTTCGATACCGAAACAATTTCAGAATTCCAAAATACCAAAGGAATTTTGCCCGATTTCCGAAATTCCGAAGAAAAAAGGGTCGATTTCCACAATTTCAAAATACCGTACACCCCTCCCCGTCACTAAGATGGGTTGGCAAGTCGTACAAACGAATAAATATTTACACATTCTGTTTGAAGTACTATGTGGTGTGCTATTGATTTCATTTGAATATGCATGTTTTTTTAAAGGTTAGCCTTCCTGAATAGGATATGTCAATCAACCGGCAAAGACCTATTTTTTTTAGATGAATAAACAAAGAGAATTTATAAACAATTTCTTTTTATATTCTCTTTGGAATAAATCATTTAATTTCTTATCCACTTCAAAAAAGATTTTTCAATTTTTAATTAATGCAAGAATATATCACGAAAATAATTGGGTAAAAGAGAAACATTTCGAGAAAAAGGAGTGAGAAATTAAAGTATCAAGAAAGAAAACTAAAATGATTTGAAGCAAAAATGAAAATTCGGTGTAGAAGGGAACAGTTTTTTATACTGATAGCCATTCTTCCTTTGGAAGTGCTTAGTCAGCATTTATTTAATGATCGTTATATCAATGGGAAACAAAACAAAAGGCTTGTAAGCGACCAATACTTGAAAAATGCCGATGTCAGCGAACAGTATTGTATGGCTACATGTTCTTTGATGAAAGAAAAATGTAAGTCCATCAATTACCATGCTGAACGCAAGGAGTGTGTTATGAACAAAGAAGCGGTGGGTACATCAGAAGACAATCTGATTGATGATAAAGGATGGCGATTCTACCCTAAAACAGTCAGTATTTCATTTTTGCCTTTTACGAACAGAAATAAACAGACTCGTTTTTTCATATGAACATTCAATTTTATAAGAACAATGAGGCTCAAAATCGTCGGAAAAATAAACAATTAAAGAACGATGCTGAGCCTGGAGATTTTAAGCAATTCACAGCAATTCACAGCAACAGAAATCTAGAAAATTATTATCTCTGACTAATATCCCACGAATTCCCAAAAAAATTTAACTTGCTTAATGGTGAAATCTAATTTTGCTTCTTTTTCCAATTTTATTAGGCATTTTGCTAATCCTAACAAGCAAAATAAAAAAATGGACCAAGGCTTTTGAAAAACTTATCTTTAAAGATTAATTGATAGTCTGGAGACCGTGGTGAAGAATTTTTTCGTGCTATCTTCATTCTAGGAAGCAGGAGACACCCAGGAAAGAACAGTCAAATCAAACAGCTTCGATTTGGAAAATGGTAAGGAGAAAATATAATACTCCTTTTTTGAACGAAGAAGGTTCAATACAGAGTTCGATAAATTATTGAAAACCAACGTATCAATGAACCAAGTGCAGAGAAAATTTATCTAATTAAATAAAAGCGATTCTATTATTCAATTTTACGGCTAGAAGGATTGAATTTTCTTAATTTTTCCCAAAGAAATTCATATCATCTTTTACATCCTAAAGCAAAAGCGCCATCACTTGGGAAAGGTGAAAAACTCAGCTAAGATAGATTCTGTTTCCTTCCTGATATGTGTCAAGTGTCTTTTGAACCATCACAGTTCAGTTCCGTTAAGACGTTAAGACCTCGCTCCACTGCAAAATTCAACCAAAGTTTCGTTCCCGGTGGGAAAAATACCCTACAATTTAAGCCCTACTAGCAAATTGACTTTGCTTTCATCCCCATTTTAAATTCAATTGAAGACAAGAAGCCGGAGCGGCGTGAAGGTCCAGCTGACGTGGCAATAACCGAATGTCGTTCGTACCGGGTTCCTTAAGTGACGCAATAAAGATTCCTTCCCATCCTCCACTCTGAGCTTCTATTCTTTGACACTTTCTTTGTATTGCTAAGTTTTGAAAGTTTTTGATGCATTTTCCGAAATTTCGAAACTTTTGCCGCTGATGGAGTTCGAACCTACTATATACAAAGCACCTATGATTAGAACGCCAGCGCTTTAACCACTCGGCCATCGAGTCACAACTGCATTATGCATTAAGGAGTTCAAAGTTCCTTATAAACATGGTATTTACTCCAAACTCTACCCGGGTTAACTCCCATCCCCAACCCTAGCCCTAACCCTACCTGACCCTACCTGAAACAACCCTTTAATCTAACCGAGAAATTTGACTCTACTACCAATTCAATCCAAAACATAGGTCAAACATCGCGTGGGTCGGTGGGGCAAAAATTCTAGATCGGCGGTTGGTTTAGCCTGGACTTGTTAATTGATTGTGCGCACAGGCCCCGACAAAGACAAAATCTTTTCGATCAGTTTCTTTTTAAAGGTCCATTCTGTTGCGCGCTGGACCAAAAATTGCACTCCAAAACCATCCCAACTGGATTTTTTTACCTGAGAACAATAGAATTTCTATTCCCATTGAGATTAAACACCAAAAAAATAGAAATATAAATAGATGGATAGAAATTCGATATTTCCATCCCCACTTTGGGAAGAAGCTACTTTAGACGTACAAACTTTGGCGAGCAGAAGCTTTGGCGAGGTCGAAAAATCGCGCAATCTACGACATTTACTTTCACGAATTCGACAAAAAATAATTTTTTGCGAGCATAAACTTTCGTGAAATATTTTAAGTATGAAAATAGTGTTTTGATCGCTCAAATCGAGAATTTTCAGAGACATTTACTTTCGCGAAAAGGGCTAAAATTTGCGAAAATCGCGAAAGTTTCTGCTTGCGAAAGTTTGTACGTCCAAAGTACACTGGGCTGTGAGACAGGGGTGTATGTATCTTTGAACCATCCCTGTGTAACCATCCCACTTGGACGAATGTTTACTGAGATTTGAAAATGTTCCACCATAGAAATTAAACCAGAAAAGAACCAGATTCTACATTTCATCCCGGTCATCAAGACAGAATGGAAATTGGAAGTCTACTTTCAAATCAAAGACACAGGTTCACAAACTATGGAGATGTTCAGTTTCAGAAATAAAGAAACAACTGGGGCATCTATCAGAGCTGTCATCAAAACACAACCTAATCTGAAGCTCACTATTGAAGTTTATGGGAAGGTGATTGAGCTACCGATAACGCTAGGCACAGACCGGTGGTACAAACTTGATGTCATCCAACACAGATTGATGAGTCATCATTACTCAGGATACAAAGTCATGTTTATGATCGATGGATATTTGGAGGTTGATGAAAGATTACCAACAGAAAATGTGACCGAATTGAGGGACACTGAAGTATATTCATGCCACCATCTCCAGAAATCTTGCTTGAGAGGGCGAATCAAGAAATTCAGATTCAGACAAACAGCTAGCAGTGGTAAAAGACTTTTTCATTTAAAGCTAATCCCTTTTTCGGGCTAATTCTGTTAAATTTTCTAAGAAATTTGTCTCTTTTCCCAAAATTTTACAAAAACTCACCCTTCAGTATGAGGAAAGCTTTTTTCTATCTTTATGCCTTTTCGAACCTTCCTAGGATGTCTGAAATTAAGGTACACATCCCTTTAGAAATTCTATGTAATCATTGATTTGGATATACTTCTAGAAATCTAAATGAACAAAATATACCCCGTGCACCATATGGTTAGTCGTACGTAATTCTTATTTTTACTCCTCGATGTGTAAACCTCTCTTACGGACCAAACCTTTAGAAATAGAAAAATATGTTTTTATGATCTTTTTTCTGTAGCTCCAATCACAACTAGGACGACATTAGAGACTCTATCCGAATGGAATTGGCCATGGTGGGTGACATTTCAGGCGAAAATTGATAGTTTCCTACCAAGTGGATATTGTGGGTTGATGGGTTTTAAGGGAAATGATCATCCTCGCTCACCTTGGTTCGGAATCCATGGTTCAAACAGAAAGCTTGAACTTACACTTTGGTATATGGATAATGGAGTAGAAGTGAAAGTCCCTCGATATTATGGTAGTATCACTCAAGGAGTATGGTATTTCATGAAAGCAAGAATCGAAGTTCGGCCTGGTGTTGGTTATTACTTTGTTTTATACATCGATGGGAATTTAAAGTACCAGGTACCATTGACGGTGACTCAATTGATAGAGTTAACAAATGTCAATGTTGTTCCCCTCGGCCCATGGTCTCCATGTTACGGAGCAAGTGTGATCAATGTAAACTACGGATATCTGAAGACACCGTGATTTGGTTATCATTATGAAGAAAATTTATACGATGGCAGATGATCGCAACTAAACGTTACAAAAACACTCCCAAAATGGTGAAAATAAGAACATGTTAAGAACAGTTTTAGGCTTAAAACTCAAAAAGTTAAGAACATCCAAAGGCTTAAATTTTTTTTAATGTTCTATAAAAAAACGTGTGGACCTAAAACGGCCAAAATGACCCACTTGAAACCCGGGGGGGGGGGTACTAGGCCAAGATGGGTTACGGGGATGCTCCGCTGGTCAGGGTACCTTTTTTAACCTCCACGAGTCCCAGGTAGGGTCGCAAAAACACCAAAATAGAAAAATCAGTCCCTCGTAGGGTGCCTATTTTTGGAAAATTTGGGGAAAAAGTAGAAAATTTGAGACAATTTTGGAATTTCAGTCCCATTCAGGCTCACTTTTTTCGCAAATTTCGAGTCCCACGTAGGGTCCATTTTTCGAACCTCAACGGAGCACCCCCATCGGTCGACAAGGGTAGTACCCCTCCCCCCCGGGACTTGAAATCGTTCTTGTCAAAGAAAAATACGAATAAAAAATCGCATATTTTTATTTTTGCAATATTTATTGCAAAGCTCAAATATTCTAAAAAGAGAAAATAATCGATTATTCCATCTTCATTATTCAAGTTTTCTAAAATTGATTAATCTATCACATTACAGAAATATAATTCCAACGTTGCGTGGCTTTATAATAAAATAAAGCATAGATGCGTGCTAAAGAATTGTTAAAAAAAAGGTAACGTGTCCACATATGTATGTATAAATTGAGACGCAAACTTGAATGACTTTTGTTTTATTTTATTTTAAAGGTAAAATCTTTGTCAAATAAGATTTTTTTGGCACATTGTATTTTTTTATTGACTTAGACCATGTTCAGACGTTACAGTTCCGTTTTGCTCCAAAGCAAAACGAAACGGTTCCAAAACACTGTGTGAACGTCAAAATTCGAAACGTCAAAAAAGAAGACCGTACAAAGCAAAACAGATCGAAACGGTTTCGCCCCACTTTTTTCATAGGAATGGAAATGCTCCGTTTTTATGCTCCGAAAAGTTCCAAACTAATATGAACACTCTCGATCCGTAACGTCTGAACATGGTTTAAGATTCTCAACATTTATACACTTTTTTTTCTATAAATTCACGCAAATAATTAATATTCATAAAAATTATAGAGCAACTATCCCGCCATTATCTTTTCAAAACAAATTTCCGTAACGTTTTACCTTTAACAGTATGTCCAATCTTGATGATTTTTCGGACGACAAGATACCGGACATTCTTTAACATCCTTTACGGAACAATCCCGGACACAACCAACGTAGAAGTCGTTTCGTTGAGTCGGAAAAGGTTTCGAACCAGCAAAATGTTCACAATAGAAAGAATCGTGCTGTAAAACGTTCTGATTCAATCTTGTCCATAGTTCTGTTTCAAGAACCTTTTGATCGAAAGATTTACGCCAACTATCTAATGAATTCTTAGCTCTTGAGATCATTTTCTTGAATATTTGATGACTCAGTTTCCTGTCTAGGTTAGGGCGTATACACCACATCCCGCCCATAACGGGAACATTATGGTATTGTTTATCACGCATAACGTGTAACATTTTCCCAGAACTCAACCATTCATTTACGGCGTCACCCTCACGTTGAAGCAACGGTGAATCCAAGTCACGGGAGCACATAACGTCGCAAAGCTCATCCACCATCGGCAAGAAACGCCAAAACATTCCCGGTACGTTGGGTGTTATTGAAAATTTTGCGACGTCGCAAAACTCGACGTTTTCTAACGCCGTATAGCGCACTTTCAATTTCCGGTAATTTCTAGTATCCGTATAAATACGAATGGCAAATGTTTGATAAGTCTCAATCTTGGAAGCTTCTCTTGATAAATCGTGGATAAATTTAGAAAATCGTTCCCCTTTTTCACCGAAAAGAGAATAAGACAAAATATGTTTTCTCCCAGTCTTGCCGCATGAATCTGTATTAAGATCAGCAACATTTAGACGCATTGCAGTATTCGATGCTTCCCTCACAACCCTTTTCTTTCTATGTAAATATTGCACCAACTTTGTAAGGTTCGTCACACGTCTCTGTAACTTCGAAAGTCTCTCCTTTAAATTAACGATGTCATTATTTTCTTTGGATAGTTTGTTTTGTGTCAGTTTTGAAAAAGTATTTCGATGCTCATGAAGATTGAAGAGATACGCGAATAATCCGAACACACTGAAACAAAATATCAGTGTTTTTACCGAAGCACATCTTATCATTGCAGTGGAAATAAAGTTATCAACAAAATTTTGTATTCAAATTCATAAACTGGAATAACTTTTTAACCATAAAGAAATTCTATCGATTGAACAAATATTACCCCACATGAATATTACAGAAAAAAAATCCGTTGGATTTTAGCTCTATTCACTTTGCCAAAGAAAGGTCACTCAGCCTTCCTCGTTTTTCTACTAAAAAAAGAGTGAAAAAGGATGAAAATTTTACACCAAAGTCTTTCAATAGAATTTTTAATGATCAAGATAATAAGGGGACTTTAGAGTAGAGGGCATGATAAGGTTGCCATGTTGTACAAATGTTAAGAGAGAAGAGAGGATTTATAATTTAAATGACCAGCTGAAGAGTAATCTTGGAGATATCGCTAATGAGATTAATCACCAAGGGTGATGACAACCACAACAAAACTTTGATGTCAACAAAGGACTTCGAAATGTTGACCTGGGCGAAACGGGGTTGTCTGAACTTATACAGCAATGATACAGAAGTGATCCCACTACAGATATATCCACGTCATAGAATTGTTATAGTTCTCTGTTAGACTGTATACAAGCATCCAGGTCATCGCTTTTGAAATAGAGCTGGAGAAAAATTGCATATTCTACCATATTCAATATCATTTCTTGGTATTAATTAAAAATATATTCTTTTAATATAACAATATAATTTAAATTCATTGAAGGATTTTAGTAAGTAAAACACCCTATGGATCAAATGAAAAATTGTTTTAGAAAATATAAGACCCCCCCCTGAGTTCACAAAATTTAGAATAATCAAATAAGTTGTCTTAATTTCCTTATACATAGGGATTATGGGTAAAAGAGTAGAAGAGACACTTTTCGTTAAAAATCCTCTTTAGTTGTTTGAAAATCCTGAAAAATCTAGCGTTTTCGAGGCTCGTTATTCTTGTAAATAGGATGTAATTATAAATTAAATTACCGGAATACCCTCCAAAAAAAAAAAAAAAAAAAGATCCGCCCCAAAATTTTAGAAAAAGAAAGTAAACAAAATGACTAAAATTGAAAAAAAAAATATATAAAAAGGGTGCGAAAAGTTCAATGAAATTTACACGAGAATATTACAAGAACGCCGGAAAATAACACCTATTAAATCAACAAAAAATATATTTTCGATTATTAAAGTGTCTTAAATTATCTATCATTTTTCGCTACTTAAAGTGCAAAGTCCGAAATTTTTTTTTGAAAAAACAATAACAAAGTATAAAAAAATTTAAAATTTGGTATAGAAAATATAAATAAAAACGAAAAACAACTAAATGCAATTTGTACAAGCAACTAGTAATCAATTGAGAAAAAAAAACATTTGAATTTTTTTTACTCGAAAGACTCGGAGTGATTTTTCACCTGAAGAAATGAGACCCAAGTCAGTGTCGCAAGTTTTTCATAAAAGAACAGATTGCCATGGTTTAGAACTGGACATTGAATGGTAGGGTTGAGTAAGATGAATTTTTCAACCATTCAATCAATACCTGGAAATTTCATTGAGAAAGTGGGACGTGATGGAATTTTTACCAGCTTTTATTCGATTTGGTTAGTCGTTAACCAGTAATAAAACAATTTTGTTGCTTTTTCTAATAAACGCGTCATTTTTATTACTTCAAATGACCAATTATTAAAGTATCTTATAAAACTCCATCTCATATGGAGAAAGTAATATACAAAGAAAGCAAACTTTACTAATAAACCAGCTTTGACTCAGAAATCCTGCGCCTAATGGAAAATTGTATTATTTATCTAATCATTAGTTAAAATATCGATAGTTTTAAGAATATTTCGGGGGTGAACACCAGCTGCGCAATCAAAAACTTAATAAGCTCGACTCGTTATATAATATTTAGATAAGCACAAACACCACTACTTTGTAGTAAAATGTTTCCGTCCAAGGTTAAGTTTCGTCCAATGAAACCAAAGATCGTTACTAGTCATCCAATCAAAAGAGATATTAAGGTCACGTGGTCAATTTGGAAGGGCAAATGACAAGAATATTTCCATCATCTTGACCGACGAAGATATGGGAGCCATTGTGAGTTGCAAAGACCGTCCGGATGGGTGCTTTTACTTTCTTGGAAACTACAGCCTCGTTCAAGCTGAAAACAAGTGGATGAGATATTTTCAGAAAATTTTAATGTCAAAATATGGAAACCACTTTGAAGAACAAGAAGATATAGAAGAAGAAGAATCTGGCAAATTCTTTAAAAATGATTGAAAAGGAATGAAACTTTTGCACAATATTTTGATGACGTCAGCAGTTTTTTTAAACAATGTGAAGTTTGAATAGGGGAACTTACTCTCTCATATGGCGTATCTGTAAGGCTCCATTCATACTTCCAAAGACAAGGAAGTTGTTGGTCAGACAGAAGTCGTGTACCACCATGTTTAAGGGGAGGTTGTACAACAGGTGGCTGTTGATGGTGTACACTGTCAGGAAATGACAAGACTGAAAAGTAAGAAAAGAGGAGAAATACCGGGTGCGCCACAAAAAAGTTTCTCTCTTTACAACTAATTTTCTCGAAATCTAAAAGTTTTAAAAGAACCATTCCTATTTCATTGGAAAGAAGAAAGATAAACTTAAATTTTGATGGGTCATTTATTGAACTCGATTCATTAGATCAAAACTTATGCTCAATTGAATAAAAAAGTTACTTTCGGAAAGTGCTCAAAAACGTTGAAAATCGACCTATCAAATTAAACATAAGCATGATTTCATGATATATCAGTATTTTCGTTACAGTCATTAAAAATGATAATTAGCTGTCTAAATGACCTTTTCTTATTTAAAGGAAGGTTGAATTTCAATGAAAGGTAGAAAATCCGTCGAAAAAGGCCAAATAATCTGGTAAAATTCATAAAAATACATCAAATATGGGTTTCGAGGTAGATCCAGCCTTACATAGACTTTATCCAGTCTAGAACCAAAAATCTGAGGAAAATTTCGGTAAAACTAAATTAAATTGATTTTGATGAAGAATTTAAACCCTTTCGACCCTTCAGTTTCAAAATTTATGTGTTTTGTTACTGAAAAATGCTCTTAATCATGTAAAGGCTAATGCAATTGCCAAATTTAAAGTAAAAATTTGATAGGTCGATTTTTACCGTTTTTGAGCACTTTCTGAAAGTAACTTTTATATTCAATTGAGCATAACTTTTGATCTGATGAATCGAATTTAATAAATGACCCATCAAAATTTAAGTCTATCTTTCTTCTTTCCAATGATATAGGAATGGTTTTTCTAAAATTTTTAGATTTCGAGAAAATTAGTCTCAAAGAGAGAAACTTTTTTGTGGCGCACCCGGTATAAAATCACGACCGCTTTATAATGTCAACTTTATGCAAGTCAAATATTGAAAATATTAAAGCTCCACAACTTAGTTTTTTATTTTTCAAAAGAAAAACTTGGAAATATTAGAAAAATCAAAAGGTAAGGTAAGTCTATGCAGCATTTTTAGATCACAAAAAAAAGATTAAAGGGATAACTGGCGAAATGTCAGACTCGACTCTGATATTTTTCCCGTAACCTAGCACCTTGAAAATTTGGAAAAAATGATCAAAATGCGATCTTGCAAGTTTTTCTAATTTAGTGATTTTGTGACCATTCCTTCAGTCGGAAAAGGGACCCTGGAAGGCTCAGGATAGCCTCCACCTAATAATAAAAATATCGCTGGAAGAAAATTTCATTTTCCATCTTCCAAGAAACACGAGGCAAGTTATTTTTCTTACCATGTCTTGGTCTTTAACATTGGAAAGGACGACAATTCTTCCGTGGTCGGAAACTTTGATTTGGAGCACGTTCGTCTCACCCTCAATGTTGGCGTGTTTTGGAGATAAAGTGTGCATGAAAATCCCACGACGTATGGTGTGTATCAAACAAGTACCGTTCTACAAGAAATTAAAGACAGTATGAGAAATTTCAAAATCAAACATAAATATTCTTAATAGCGAGGTTAAGCAAGAAGCTATCTATTACGTACGGAATCTATTACGTGAGTTTTTCGCGGGCTAGCGCCCAAATCTCAAGGCTAACTCTGTCCCGTGAAATTTGACCTGTACGTCATAGTTTGAGGAGTGGATCTATTGCGCGAAATTCTCCAATCTCACGTAATAGATATCGATTAGGATATAAGTATGATCCAGGGAAATTTACCTTACGGAGATTGGGCTGAATCGCTTAGGATCAAAAATCACCCGAAAAAAATGTAAACAGAAAAGAAACTTTGGTAGAGTTTTTTTTGACTTTCTGACAAGTTTGAGCTGACAGAAGAAAGTTTTTGAATCTCATCTGTGGAAACTATGATGCATACAAACAAAGTGAAAGAATTTATTGCTCAAAAGAAGGTCAAGATGTAAGTGTAATTAAATAACCTTTGCTGAATTTTTTATCAAACCAAAACAAACAGAAAGTTTCTTTCTGGTTCTTTTGTCTGTTTGTTTTTCTACTGTTTTTTATCTTTCTTTTTATATTCTCTCAAAGTCCAAATACATCCAAAGTAACCTTTACAATGAACAGCATGTAACCATATTTCTTTTTCATGTTTTTTAGTGTTTCTGTGGTGCTACCATCAAGTGTGAAGAAGCCACAAAGTTATAATGTCAACCACACCCAAAGCAACAAACACGAAAAAGACTGCTCTGCCAAGCTCAAATAAATTTACCCTTCCACCCGAAGCATAACAGAAGAAATCTTTATTTATTGTTCCAATTTCAACTGCTACAACTAAGCAACGAGATTCAATTTCTGCTCTCCATCATCAACCATATATTGTACGTACAAATCAGCCTGAGTAAGAACCTGATGTCACACAACCGCTGAACTTCAAACCGTTCTCGAAAATTATATCAAGCTCTATCTTCTGGACAACCGCTACTGCTTTAAGTTCTCAATCCTTTACTGAAAAATGTTTATTGACTGGTCATCCTCCATCTTCTTCGACATTATAATGTTATAACGTTCCAGAAAGTTTGGTTTGATTCTAAAGAGACATCTCCCTTCCTAAAAAGGTGACATTGATACCTTGGAATGTAAAGAAGCATAAGAAGGAACACCTGCCAGATATGAAACTCGAGACCTGGTTTGCACACTTTTTTATTGGTAATGCTAATGGTGAAGCATTCATATAGAAGTGCAGCTAAATAAGGATGACAGACTGTATACAGTGTATATACTATGCTCTTACAGATTATTTTTTTGTTTATAAATAAAGCAGTAATTTTTGATTGGTACCTATGTAAACTAGGAATGAAATTATGAAATTATATATTTCTATTGCAATGTTAAGAATTCATTGAAATGATAAGTCATAGTCATATTTTTTGTTTATAAAAATGTTGCATAAAAATAATAAAAGTAATACAGAGAAAACTCTTGACTATGCTTGTCTAGTTTTAATTTTTGTGAAAACATTTGTCTTGGGAAAAAACTTAGTAGATTAAGATTGAAAGTAAGGGGATTTTATAGACCAGACCACCAACAAGAAAGCTGGAAAAGAAAGAAAGAAAAATAAAATTTTATAAGTTGGGGCCGAAAGTGAGATACGGAAAAATAAACATTACGCCATACGTCATAGATCGCCTTTTTGCTTAACCACTTTTTTTTCTATGCCGTGAAGCTTTAGGAATCAGGCTAAAACGCCTCGGATCCAGTCTAAAAACTCACGTAATAGATTCCGTATGTAATAGATAGCTTCTTGCTTAACCTCGCTAATAATGATAAAAGGTCTAAAATCATTTCTTTAAGGTATCGGATATTCATTTGTATACAGGGTATACAATTATTTATAAGGAACCCTCAACTTGGCTTGAGTCCCTTATTTTTCCAAAGAGTTTCAACCTCAAAGTTCCTTAGTTACTCAGCTGCTAAGATTGGATTTGCTATGTGTTCTGCATAAGCATTTTTTGTCTTTGTGACATATTGGACGATGTTTCAGCAACATTTTTACATCTTTTTATTTAGGTTGTTGTAAATGTGTAAAAGTTCAAGTTGGACTCTTGCTGTTCCTTGACTTCATTTCTTATTCTGAGCCTGAGCAGTTCCTTAACTATTCCTTATTTTTCAGACCTTTTTCAGCCTCAAGTTCCTTATAAACTTGTCCCTTATAAAAAAACGTGTAATGTACAGGAGTATGCAGGAAAGGGTACTACACCGAAAAGTAAAGAAGAACAACAAAAGGGAAATATGGAACATATGGTAGGGATGGTAGTCTTTCATTTAATTGACCATTCAGATATCTAACGAATATGTTTTCCATCTGATCGGCGAATACCCTTTCGCTTTTACAAGCAGGCTTTATTTCGGATAAGTTTTCTGTTTTTTTTCTTCTTCAACGAATTCTAGTGTTTAATAACACTCGAGTAGTCTAAACAAATGACCAGGAAATTTCACCAAAATAAAAAGCGTAGGTTGCAGTGCATGCTAGGAAAAATGGAACAAGGAGTCTTTTTCTCCTAATCACAGATCATTTAAAATGATAACTAAGACCTAGGGGGCTTTCAATTAAAAAATAATGATATCCTAACTCGAACTAATTATTTTGATTGGACTAAGTAATGAAAAATGTAAAGGGGATATCAAAAATGAAAATCTTTTTTGAAGAGGAAGACTTGCGAAATCCTTCTTTATGAAAAAGTTTGCTTTTTCCTTCAAAACTTTAATACAACAAAACGGAGCAAAAAACAAACACGGAGACTAGAATATCGAAAGTAGATATTATCATAATACGGCTTAATTTCAATCCTTCTATTAAGGTTGAACTACTGAACTCTGGCAGCTCTTTCGGCGTATGTCGGTAGGTCTGGAAGACCGAAGACCTATAGACAGTTGTCGTTGATTAATAAACTTGGCTTTGGTCACGAAATGGAATATATCACAATTTTCATTGGTTTTCCGATGGTTTTACACTTCCTTGGATTCTGTTTGTTAATAACAACAAAATTCAGCAACCCAACTTTTGGAACTACTCAGAAAATCTATCTTTTGAATCTGACCATCGCTGAACTACAGACATGTGTCTTTGGCATTTTTCGGCGAGCTTTACCGCAACATTTTCGCTTGATGTCACTGATTCAATACAGTTTTTATTATATGATGTACGAGTCGTTAATTTTCATGTCATTAGATAGGTTTATGCGAATCTATTTGAGCATCAAGTTTCCGTTGTATTGGAACACAAGAAGCACCATTAAGCTCATCATACTAGCGTGGTGTTTCAACTGGATACTCTTCTTTATCTTCTGGTTCCAAGATGTGGAAATTTTCATCATTGACGCCATTTTCTTTCCGATTCTGGATATCATATTCCTCCTTGTCGCTATCCCAGCCTATTTATACATTTTCATCAAAATTAAGCAAAACAGAAAAAAGAACTGCGTGAACCCGGATATAACGAACGCCGGAAAAACCCAAAGCATACGGAAAAGACCACCGAGGAGGCTAACGAATAGCAAACAATTTTTCGCCATCTTTTTGTTAGTAATCACGTTTATCATTTTCACCATCATTCCGGACTTTGTAAGTTGTTATTACTTTCTTACTCAAACACCGATGATCATAGCGCACAATACAGCCCTCTCAGCTATGTATTTCACCAGTTATACCGCTGACTTCTTCATCTACACGTTCACAGTTGAACCAGTTCGGAAGCGATTGAAAAGACTGCACTGTCATCCGTGACATATGTGATTTTCTTTATCATTCTTAATCGCATTGTGAATTGTATATTTCTTACCGGCGTTTTACAGCTGACACTTTTTTGATAAAATGATACAATTTTCATAACTCACGATGGGATCATTTTTAACTAAGTCTCTTATAGGCTAGTTTATCATCTGTAGCATAAGAAAAGGGGCACAATTTTTTAAATGTCAACAGTCTAATGGAACTTGGGTTTGGTCAGTATAAGCTAAATAAAGCTTATTTTCCCTGAGTCGATTCACGACTTAAATTAATTTTAAAGCAATTAGGACACCTTCTTTGTTAGGTAGTAACGATAGAAGTCTCATTGACTGATAGGGGCTGATGGGCCGCTATGGTTACTCCAGACCGAGCAGGGGGTGGGGGCGGTACTAAAATTTCAGACATCATGACTTTTAGTGACGTGGTGGTACTACAAAAAAGGACTTAAAGCATTTTAGTACCATGTGTACTAAAATCCCAAATTAGGTGGGGTCTTCAAGAAATTTAAAAAAAGTTTTGTTGAAAGTCATCAAAGCCATTCTCTGAACCGAATTCCAGAATAAGCCTAATTTAGGTTGTCACTATGCTAAAATGTCAAAAAATTTTTTAGTACATGTGTACTAAAATTCCTTTTTCAAAAATTAGGTGGGGGTATGTCAAAAATCGTCAAAAAACTTTTTAGTACTCAAATGTGTCTTGGATTTTAGTACCGACCCCCCCCCCCCCCTGGACCGAGAGATTTTAAAAAGGCATCCAATACCCACGCCACAGATATCGAAAGATATAACCGACTGCTGTGGCAGGACTAGCTTATTATACCCTAAAAGATAACCTAAGTTAACTGAATTATCGACAAATTGTTTGTCTAGAGATTTTGCTAGAACCTTTATTGCCACGGCCTGAGTATAGGTAAGTTAAGACGTTAACATGAGTAGAGATATCAAACCGAAGTACTGCGTACCACAAGAAAATGAAAAGATCATGAAAATCAAGAAAATTGAAAAATCATGCGAGAGGCAAGGACGTTATTCCAGAGAATCGATGATAAATTCTAAACCAGGAATGTCATTAAATCAAATCTGCACGGACTGTAAATTAGAGTATTTTGACAAAAAGAATATCATACCTGAGCTCCACTAGCCGCGATATCCAGGTCACCATACATGGAAACAGCTGTCACACAGGCTGTATGTCCGTATAACATTTGTACCGGTTTCTTAGAGAGACCGGTGGAAAAACCACTTGTTTGTTCAATCTTCCAGATGGCGCAAGTTAAATCAGCTGAGCCTGAGATCAAGTGCGATCCATCAGCATCCAGGCTAATGCATGTCACAACGTCTACAGGTTTAAAAAAGTAGAAAAATTTCGTTAATGCCAAGTTTATGTATCGGAGGATATCGAGGGCGACGGTACGCAAAACAAAGTCGATAGTT
Source organism: Clytia hemisphaerica (assembly GCF_902728285.1). NCBI lineage: Eukaryota > Metazoa > Cnidaria > Hydrozoa > Leptothecata > Clytiidae > Clytia > Clytia hemisphaerica. The sequence continues at coordinate 514,018 of NW_027103497.1, forward strand.
GATGTACAGCTCTAGATTGCCTTTGCTCACCTAAACAGACGACGGTATTTTGGTGTCGTCGAGCAAAATGGACGGCGATTTTGAGGACATTTAAACTTTGCTTTATACCACCTCCTTCGATTTAGCTCGAATACATAAACTCGCTACAGTTTATGGCCCCCAAAACGGAGACGGCCCCCAAAACGGAGGTTTTCATTAAAATGAAGATTCTGACTTGTAGATTTATCAGAATTAAACGATTTTTATTTATTTTGAAAGAATGATGGTTATACTTAAAAATGAGCATGTTTTTGCTGGTTTGAGACAGATTCAAAATAACATATTTGCGTCTAAAGGAAATATTTTAACACCAAAATTAGATAAAAATTGCATATAACTCACTCTAGCTCCTTGGATATTGAAAATAAGTTATGAAAACGGGGTATAGGAAACTTTCTACACCTAATGCCGTTCAGAAAATGCAAATACATCTGTGACTTTAGAGGCTGGGTAAAAGATATATTATCTTGAAGGTCAACCAGTATTTTGGAGCCCTAGAATCAGCATTGACAAAACCGAAAATTCTAAATATGAGAAAAAGCAAAAAATCTTGGAATTCTATTCCTATCACCTTGAGTTAATAGTTTATAACAAAAAATTAACATTATATATAAAATTTTTCGCTGAATCAGCAAAAACGGCAAATTCTGTCATTTTTTTGCAAAATACAGGAGAAAAATATCTTTAAAGCTTAATATTTTCAGTTTCAGTTAAGCTTTTTTTTCTAAAATTTTCACAGCTTATTCCATACATGAATGGAACTATTTTCAAAAGAGATTTGTTTTCAAAACTTGATTAAGACGTTGTTAAATTAAAATTGTCATTTTGAAAATTTCTAAATTTTCAGTTTGGACTTTGCAATATCGAAAATCTTGAAATATTTCATAAAAATCATAAATTTTACATCCATCGGGTCGTAAATTTAAGGGAAAACACAAATATGTTCATAGTTTTTCCCCCTATTACCACTGGGCTTAATAATTTGATTTTAACTACACCTCCGTTTTGGGGGCCCCAAACCTGCATTTTGACAACCAGGGGTATACTGTAAAAGATTTTATCAAATAAATTTATGCCCAAAACCTTCTTAATCATATTTCAAAACTATGGTCAAAATTTTGTATCAATATCTTAAAGATATCTCGAGGCATCGCTAAAATTTCAAACCTCCGTTTTGGGGGCCATTAGAAAAAAGCTACCTATCTTTAAGCGATTGAAAAATATTGTTGAGATTGAAAATTTTGAAAAAGAACTTCCGGGAAATAAAGTAGAGATGTTAAAGGTTTTCATGCAGCAAAAATTTTTGTAAAATCTCTTTTCCTCTAGATTTGAGAGAAATTTCAAATTTGATCGCCGTTTTGGGGGCCACATACTGTATGTAATAAGAAATTGGGATTATTCAACAAAAGCGATGCAAATGACGAAAAGGATATTATTTAGGGTTAAAGTTGTACGAAGATTGGGATTTTTCACCCAGCCAAAAAAAGAGTTGCGTTTAAGAAATCTACAGGATTAGAGGTAACTAAGCCCTGTCTATTCTATTTGTGAATTAAGTTGGCATAAAGTGAACTGTCTAAAGTCAATGCATTGCCATCTTTTGACGTCAATGCAATGTCTTCATTTAATCTTTTCCAAGCAAAGGTTTTAACTTCCAGCTTTGTGCCCACTTTCGGCCTACTCTAACAATTAGAATAGGCAGGGCAGAAAGTCGGCCGTCTAAACTAGAGCTAAGTTCAGCACCCACCCAAATCCTGAAGTATCAGTCAATTTCAGTCTTGTTCGATCATTATGTCAATACTTACCATTATGGAAACTGACGCAAGCTTTGACTTTATCCTTTCCACGGTCAGTGTTGACCACTCGAATACTATTGTCCCAATAACCGCACAACAACATGAGATGCCCGTCCGACGTGAACGCAAAGAGCTTGGAAGAAAATTCGTGCATAGGCGAACGGACGCCGGGTAAGAAGCGTTGATTGTAGCTGAAATAAGAATACTGGTCAACTCAGTACGGACAAAAGACGCCTCCAGTGGTTTGCGTGAATGCATGAATGAAAATGCGAGAAAATTGAAAAAAAATCTGAATTGAGAGAATTTGCATTTGTGAATGTGAAAATTCACTTTTTTTGATTGCGTAAATGTTGGAGTTTTCCAAAAAAATTCGCAGGCTTTTTAAGATATTGAATTTGAGTGAATTTGGAAAACTAGATTTTTCTAGGTGCGACCGATATCCAAAAAAAGAAAATATTTACCTTGAAGGGGAAGCCAACAGAACATCCATGGTGAAAGAGAAGTTATTGGATTTGGTGTCTGTGTAGGGAAACCACTGGTGAATACCAAATAATCCATTGGAGTGGATGGTGATCAAGGAGTCTGGGACCGCGTGATACAAAATGGACTTGGGACGAGGTTTACAGACGGCAATGAAAACTACCGGTGACGTCATGTGAAGAATCTGAAAACGAGATCGAAATATGGCAAAGATTGCAACTGTTTAGCAGTTTTGTAGTTATGTTAAACTTCGAACATCTATCTATGGTGAGTGTTTCTCTGATCAACACTTATTTACTGAGACTTTTGACGAGGTGTCAATACGAAGCACTAGGGAGTACCCGTACAAAACCCCGTCACCACTGCGCCCTGCTCACCTCATGGATAACATCCCATTAGTAAGAAAATTGTCTGTGAGAAATACAATGCTGGGCTACCAATTCTACAAAGTACTTAAGTTATATTACCTGAATGAGCGAGAAGTTGATGTTATTGGGATCTGTTTCTAATTGAGTGGTCACTTTCATCCGCCCGAGGTCCACCTCACTCAACGCCTTTCGTTTAGGATGCGGTTTCTTCAATAATTGCGTTGGCGTTTGTCCAAAGTTGTTGATCATCCCTTCCGTGGCTTCACGCAAAATGTCGTCCTCGATTTTATCGAGATCGACAGCACCTGAGGGGAAGTGAATGTAAAAAGTTATCTCAAGATTACTCTGCGCAAACTCTTCAGTATTGTAGCGTGAATTGAAGTAACAGTTAAACATCCTCAATATTGAAGTATAAAAAAGCGAGAAGTGTCTTTATGAATTTTTCGGCCTAAGGTCTTCTTCAACAAGATAACAAAGAGAAAGTTATCGGAATGAATTGAATGAGTTGAAACATTGAATGAAAAACAACAAAGTTTTACCTTCATATGAATAATGGCTGAAGACATTTAATGCTTGCTCAGCATTTTTTCCACGTTGCTTGTATCCGAAGATTAAGTCGATCCACGAGTGAAGATTCTCTGAAACATATTCAGACTCGAGAGCTCTTCGATGGATGTCGATAAAATCGTACGCGTTTTTCGCCCAGGGCGGAAGGGCGACATCGTTCACCCTCTCCCCAGTCCTCTATGAAATGAAATGTAAAGTTCAGCATGACACAACGATCTCTCTTGAACAGAAGACTCTTGCTAATTCGAACTCGAACGGGAAACCTAGTTTGTTCAAATTACAGAGGGTTTCGAATTTATAGAAGTTCAAATTAGTAACAGTCCCCTAGTCCGCTGTAGAGCAATATCAACCATGAGAGGGGAATGATAAAAACTATTTCAGAGGCAGAAATACAAACACAGGATGTGAAGTGAAATTTCATTAAACTTATTGGAGAAAAAGATCGAGGGTAATTTTGTAACCTTATAGACTGATTGTTATATTTCCCTCGACCAAAACTGCCCCGACTACCTTTCACGGTAAGGATTGAACAATATGGGTGTAAGTAAAATGATTTGTCAAACTTTTGATTACAAATAAATTTAATTTACCTGTCTAGAGCCTAAATTGAAATGGTTCAGGTTTGAAAGGAATTCTGGGAAGCAGAAGAATTCTGGGATCAACTCCTTGACGTCGCCTCCAGTATAAACAGTTTTCCACGTTGTAGCTATTGAGTAGAACTGTCGATCAGCACAGTCGAATTTTCCGCCTTGTAAACGGATGTGTAAACTAGTGAATGGCTCCACACGCACTAGGTAATGTAAAATACCACCAGGGTTAGAGTAATGAGTGAAGTAATGTGAACGCTGCGTTAACCCACTCGGATCAATGAATGAATCGTATCTATGGCAAAAAATAGGATTATTTATTTTAATTTTGGGCTTAGCAATCACGTCTTATTTGGAAAGTAAGTGGGTTTTCAAACTATCTTTTTAAAGGGGATCGAAAGACTAAATTTTGGGAAAAAGTGGCGATATCGGTCCCAAAATCCAAAATCTCGGTTTTTGTCCTCGAATTTTGACACTTCACTTCATTTTTCAGAACACAACACTCGTTACCTCTTCTTGATTTCTTTGGCCTTCTTTTCGTTAATAGCACCAACCGGTTTCGTCAAATCCCGATAAATGTCCGGATTCTCCAAATCAATAGTATCGGATTCAAAATCGGTAATCACCCAAGGGAAAACGGGATATTGTGCTAAATCATTATAAGTCCTTCCCGAAATAGTATTCAATTGCATTAAGTATTCGAAATTTGAAATTTCACGATCCACCCATTTGGTGGTGAGCTTTGAAACGCGTAAAAGTCTTGACGGGTTTTGTATTCCACTGTAATATAGGTTCTTTGGGCGTTGACCAGTCAGTTTACGGTAAAACAAATCTTTGTCCTATTGCGAAAAAGCGATGATTGATTAGCTTCAAACTTTTTTTTGTTAAAACATGAGGCTTTAAAAGGACATAATTAATTTTACACAGCATTTTTAAACGAAAAATAAAGTAACTTTCTCTCACTCCTGCTCAGCAATTTTTTAGAAATTATATTGTTTCTTATGCATTGAAAAAAATATCTTTGAAAATATTTGTTAGTTTTACCCGCAAAACTTTCCGTGGATAGAGGAAGAACCAATAAAAATAAAAATAAATGCCACGCGAAAAAAAAGTTTCAAGAAAGGCAACCGAACCTTAGGCTGTTTGAAATTGATGAAATAGCTCGATCGATCCAACAAAAAAAACTCGATTGCACTTTTCCTCAAGTTGTATCTTCTGTTATACACTTCCCTAAGCTCCTCCAGCGCGAATTTGAAATCGTGAGAATTATTTGATTCCTGGCTGTCGTCATAGTAACACACATGTGTTTTGGTGAGTTCAACTCTACCGGCGACGACATCCATAAGGGTGACTAGTTGACAATCGCTTGAGTGGATACAAGAACCACTAATTTGATCGAACGTTTCCAGGTCATACAAATGGCTGAAAAAACAGAATAGTTTTCCAAAATTTACAAAATACGAATCTGCGAAAAATTACTTCTTAGCCCTTGGGTAAAGAGAAGTAAGATCTCCATTGGTCAAACTATCTGTAGTAATTTTTGCTTGTGTCAAATTCGAAATAGGACACGTAAATTAATTAGCAATAATTCTTATTCCCATCGTATCAAGATTTGAAACAAACAAAAAAACAATTTGTAGCGGAGTTTTCAAAGAAATAATCACTCTCCTAACCTTGAGTCAGCTTGTTTTTCTTCTTCGTCTTCATCTTCATTCGGAGAGAGCGTCTCTTCATCACTGAACACTTGTTCGTCCGCGCGTTCGACTGTAACGTCCGCCAAGTTCAATTCATTTGATTGTTTACGCACTTGAGGTTCGTTATCAGGCGCGTTCGAGACGTCTCGTTGGCGAGCCGCGTCCGAATGTGGATTGTAGTTCAAATTTTCAGTTAATTTCAAACGCATTCTGTAACAATTTTCGGTGTTCGATAGACGGAAATGTCGAGGTTCGCTCAATTTCCTGAAAACATATAGTAGAAATGGTCTCAGTTTCAATTGAATCGTATTTTCGTTCAAATATCTATGTAGATCAGGCTAGGCAGGGTACAGTACGCAGTGCTAATGTCTCCTAATAAGGACAAGATGAATACACCTGTTCTGCCACCCAAATCTCCTGAGTGGATATAGTTGGACAGGAATTCTAGGCTGTTGACATTTTTTGACATTTTCATGCCCAATGTACGAAAGCTTCACATTATCTTATACTATCAAATAAGAAATTTTACTTTAACTCACTTCGAAGACCATGCTCCTCTTTCACTGGTCAAAAAACGTTTCTGGTATTGCCAGAGACTCTTAATGATAGCCATTTTTTGACGATAAATTTTGACGCTTTCTGCGAGTGATTTTCGTTCAGCAGCCCTTCTTTCGTCAAACTCGTGGTACACTATCTTGCTGACGTTCTCCAGTGAATCTTCCAGTTTCATTTGTCGTTGTTGAACTGATTTGCTCATTGAACTCAACGAATCCATCCATAAACGGCCGTTGTCCAGAGACGGTTTAGCTGCACTATAACAAAGAAAATATTAGCCGTGCAATACCTGGATTCTTATGATATTAATCTCGGTTGAAAAACCACAAAGCAAATTGACGACCATATTAAGTACAGTTAAATGTCTGCAACTCGGACCTTGATAACTCGAACGTCTCCGGCCATAACAATTTTCACCCCTCTGGTGTATTTCGTTTTTCTGATTTGACCTAATTTAAGTATTTAGTCATTAAGAAAAAAAATGAGAGATAAAATGATCAAATCAAGCCTACCCATAAACGATAGAGAGGTTAGCAGACAACATGGTGCTAGAAGTTGTGGCCTAACTCATCAAACAACAAAACGACAATCTAAGATACCTTGGTTTCTGTTCGAATTCCAATGCCTTATCTCTGATAACGCGAATGAAAGTGTAATATTCTTCCGTCTCCATGTAGGCCAGGAAGTTTGTTTTGAAAGTGGCAGGGTTTAACGAGGGAAGGTTTGTGAGAAGGTTCTGTGCAATGAAGATGGAGGTGAAACGTTCGAAACGTTGCAGTAAAATGTTGATGATCTTGTCCAACTGAAGCTCTGAAAAAAAGATTTGAAGGTGTTGTGTAAATTGACGGGATATTGATCCGGGAGGGATGGAGCTGTGAAAAGGGAAAGTCGTCGTAAAAAGTAGAAAATTCATAAAATTCCAATTGAGGTAATTTTTCAGTGTTCGCCTAACTCAAAAAGCCAAGGTAGACCCAAGGAAAAGTACCACCTGGAGACCCGATTGCATCTAGCTTGAAAGATATGAAAGGAATTTTCAGGCTTGAACTTTCTCTTTTACAATTGAGATTCCTCTAGTTAGGGAAATGTAGTTTAGATCAACTTTTCGAGGAAGAAATCTGACTAGATAAGGAATACTCTTTAAATTTCTATTTGCTCACCATGTGCTTGCGAGATTCTTAAAACAGAATCTAACTTGAATAATTGGTAAGTAGCTTCCATCTCATCCGTCACAAGGCGTTTATGGAGAAGTTGTGTTAACCTTTTGTTCGTCTCCACAAGTATGTCCATGTCCAACTTGATCATGAAACTTCGATATAAAATACGTTCGGTGATTTGTAACACTTCCACCCATTCTGCACCGCCCTCGATAGAATCATCCCATGCGTTTAGAGTGTTCAACAGTTTGAAAATGTTGCCGATCAACTGGAAAAGTTAGAAGATATGAAAGGTTGAAATGAAACAGTATTCCAATAGACCTTTTCACGAATTACGTCACGAACATCACTTGCCTCGTATTCAAACAATTACCATAGTGATTATGTCTCTTGAGACATTAAATGATTTTTTATGAATAGGTAGTTTTAATAAAATCCGCTGGGAGTTAATTACCATGAAAATAATTTCAAAACGATGCAAGTGATGTTTGTAACGTAATTTATGAAAAGGTCCATTGATTTAAGCAATATTTTTCAAGATTTCTTCAAAGTCATTTTCAAAATATCTGGAAAAATATAAGTTAATTTGATTGATGTATTTGGAAAGGACTAATTAAAAAAAGCAATATGCTGAATGGACCTACCTGATGATGAAACTTAGATAGCAATAAGGAGAAAAACAATCATTAAGAAAATATAGCAGTTAGCGAAAATGCATTAAATTTCATCATTGATATTTGATGGGGGGGGAGGGGTTTAGGGAAAAAAGAAATAGAAAGTTCCGGTTGCAAATTTGCAAAGGTTTTGTTGACAATTGAATCATGCTTGATGGTGTCATTGTTATCAATAATTTTTTTAAGTGAAAAAAAACAAAGAAATATATGGAAAAAGCCGAATTCAAATCTGCAAAAACGGCGATTTCCGGCACACTTCCGGCATGACATGATTCTAAAAAATCCGAATCGGCCACACTTAGGGCATTGCTGATACACATCTTCATGCAAAAATCGGGACAAACGATTAATGAAATCTCGAGAAAATGGCAACAAACCGGTTTTGACGGCATATTATGGGCAATTTTGCGTGAAAAAACAAAGAAATAATAGGAAAAAGTCCAATGAAAATCTGCAAAAACGGCGATTTCCGGTATATTTCTGGCATTTTCGGCAAGAATAGAATTTTTCTCAAAAATCGAACTCAGCCATGTTTTGGGCATTGCTATTACGCATCTATGTGCAAAAAATCAGAAAAAACTAATGATGAAATCTCGAGAAATTGCCAAAAAAAAAAATGTTTTTCGAAAATCGGGCTCCGTCACATTTTAGGTATTGTCATTTTGCATCAATGTGCAAAATTTCATAAAAAAATATAAAGTACAGCTCGAGAAATTCAAGAAATACTGTATTTCCGGCGAAAATAGGTTGTTCCGGCGATTTTTAAATAGTTCCGGCTTCAAAAATCAATTTCATTGAAAATTAAAACATGCTTGATGGTGGGCATTGCTATTAATGTTTTTGAATGAAAAAACAATCAATTATAAGGAAAAAGGCCAATGAAAATCTGCAAAAACGGCGATTTCCGGCATATTTCCGGCATTTTAAGCCGTAAAAATATTTTCTCAAAAATCAGACTCCGCCATGTTTTGGGCATTGTTAATACGCATCTTTGAGCAAAAAATTAGAAAAAACTAATGATAAAATCTCGAGAAAATGCCAAAAAAACAGTTTTTCCGGCATATTTCCGGCATTTTCGGCCGGAGAAATTTTTTTTTCCAAAATCGGGCTCCGTCCTATTTTGGGCATTGCCATTTTGGATCATTGTGCCAAAAATCAGAAAAAACTAATGAACCAATCCTGAGAAAAGCTGGTAACAGACGGACGAACGGACGAACGAACGGACAGACGGACATCGGTTAATTTATAGGATCTCTACCCCACCGGGGTAGGTCCAAAAAGTACAATAGGATAAAGTGATCATGAAATTTTGCACAATCGACCTCCTGCAAGTAAGACGAAAAATCAAGATTTTTAAAGATTTTCTCTCACTCTTACCTTTACGCTCCACTTCAGTGTTTCATCGTCAGAGATTTCTATCGAAAAAAAGCAAAAGATCGAATATAAATTTGATTTCAGGCTAGACTACACATATACATATCCCCGAGTTGATTTTGATATAGGGGATCCGTATCGTGTGTAAAAGCTACCCCAATTTCAGGGTAACCTATTTAGAAAAGCTTCAGAAGTTATGTATCAACCTCTAGCCATTCAAATCTTTAATTCAAATTTAATGAAATTTAAAGATCTCTCATATAAAACTTCCTTATCAAACTAATCAAGTTTTTAAAACTCAAAAACACAAAGACGGGGGTAACTCACGATACGCATCCCCTATATCAAAACATATCAGTGGGGGTGTGTGCAGCTTAATTCCAGACAGATCTTTTTAAATTTTAATAATTGGAATTTGGTCCTCGGGGCATATTAATTTTTAATTTTTGATTTTGCACCGGTACTTATTTCCGGGAAATAAGTAATGGAGAGAACTTTCTTCAGGGAGTACTTTTTTCCTGTGACACCAGCCAATTAATTTTAGTTCTATTCTTTGCTTCTTTTTTTTAACACAATGCTAAGTATTTTGAATTTTTAATATTTTACTAAAAAAATAGTTAATTTACTAAAATACTATTTTTTTTCCATTATTCGCATTTGTTTTAGAAGACCCGGTAAATTTGACAACTATAAATAAACTGTTCGTCATTTCAGATTGAAATGGTCGGATTTGCCCTCTTTCATGGTTGATAAAATTGTGATTATTTTTCTCCCTAACATCAAATTGGACTGTTAAACCACTCTACACTTTTTAAACTAACAATCATTTGCCACGAGAAATGAGTGGTAGTTTAGACAATCCTTCTTTTTCACATTTTCATATTCTCAATATTAAATGAGAATCACGCGCGGTTACTTGGTCAAACGTTTTGAAACAATTTCCAAGAATTGATTCGGAAATGAGTCGATTAAGAGTTGGAAAGAGCTAAATATCACGTATGAGTTTTGAGATGATCACTTTCCAATCACTTCTCAATCAAAAAGAAAATCGACTTCATATGTCGATTTCCCTGAACTACCAAAACAGTAGCAATTAGCCTGATGATGAAAAGCTTGTTGATGTAATTTGGAAAACAAGGATTCGAGATAGTGGTTATTTAACATGAATTACGGATATAAAAGCCCATACTGGAGCAACCATATCCTATGTTTAAGAAAGGAAACGTCTTCTATTGAGTGATTCCATGAACTTTAGCTAACATGGAAGGCGGATTTCCATGTTATGGTTTGTTTTCATCGCTGGATGTAACTTTCAATATCATTGCCACTACTTTCTACGGTTTATCATCCATAATTGCAGCTGCTGGCAACACATTTTGTTTGATTGTTCTTTGGCAACCGTCGCAGCGATCAAAATCGAATAAAATTTTAACGTCTCTCGCTTTGAGTGATTGTTTGGTTGGTTATGTGTGTTTACCTTTGGTAATTTGGTTGATGAACACAAGCGACATTACATCTGTTAGATGTAGGGTAGAAAAGGTCTACAGTGTGCTCACACTCTGGATGGGTGGAAGTTCTTTGTGCTCCGTAGTGTTCCTGGCATATGAACGCTACCTACACATCGCCAGAGCCAATAGACATTACCACAATCTAACTAATCGTAAAGTCAACTTGATCATGATTTTATATTGGAGTATGGCATTTATGGTATCTTTGGCGTCCACCTATGATGCCTCTGTATATATGTTCTTCGGCATTTGCAATACCGTAACTTCTGTCATTTTCATGATTGTCAGCTACTTTTACATCTGGGATGCTGTCAGACAAAGTCGCAGACGGATCGCAGCTAATATAGGAGGTCAACAGCAAGTCGGCTATTATATTCGGTGCACCAAAAACGTCCTAATAATCATTCTCTGCTACCTCATAGCATGTTTACCAACTCTCATTTTCATCATTTTGTTGCTGATTGGTGGAGCAAATCCAAGCCTTTTTTCAGAAAATTTGAAAGTGATCACTCCGGTCGTGGTTACTTACATCGCATTGTCCAATTCATGTACAAACCCTTTTTTGTACGTGTGGAAAGACCCTAATTTCAAAGCAGGGTGTAAGACAATATTGCGCAGAAGAACGAGGATAGATCTTCCACCACGTGGGTCAATATCCAATGCCAGGCAACATACATCTACCTTCTGATCAAGTTAAAGAGAAAGTTACACTCCGTTCATTCAAAGAGGATGAAGATTTCGATTTCAGAGATTCTAGAAGATTTTAGAGAAGACTTGTATTTTCGAATGGTGACTTTTATTCAAAGCATGATGTGAAAGTTTATAGGACTATTCTTTCATAACAATGGATATATATTATATATATATAGTGAAGATATGTAATATCTGTCATTTTAGAAAAAGAAAAGTATTGATATATAAATAACTCAAACTGATAAAAACGAAAAAAGTTAAGAATATTTTTGTTAATTGTGTGTATTTACGATTTTTTTGGTATTTTTTATTTTTTAATCATTCCGAAACAGAGGGTAATTTAGCAAAAAGTTAAAGGGAATTTAAATAGTGGTATGTGAAAGAAAACCTAATCCAATGAAGATAGAAGAAAAGTAATAGTGGAGAAACAATGAATTGCAAAAAACTTTTTTGATAAACACACTTCCGTAAGTTCATCAAAATACATCAAAATGGGGACAAATACAAAAGCAAACACATCAAATAAATTAAAAAAAAAAAAAAAAAAGGATACATAACAAAACAAAACCCGAAGTCCCAGACTTGTGACTGGCATAGTGACTTTCCACGTGTTTAAGGGCCCACACTCAGTCGCCTTCGGAAAACATAGTAGAAAAAGGAACTGACCAGCAGCTTCCAAATAAATAACAGACAACAAACAGACACTACAACAAACACAATCTTACATAAAAATAGAAAAAATCACACAAAAACTGAAAAGAATAGAATCGTAAGTTGGCCGAGAACCCGGTTCGGCGTGCCGCGACGGGAGAACCGCACAGGGCAAAGAAAAGTAGGAAAATATATATATATATATATATCGGCAGCTTACTGAGATGTAGTGAGGAGCCAAGATCGATCAGGTGGTTTGACTCAGTCCTCCGTTTTCGTTTGACGGTTGAATTATAATCACTCATCAAGCCTTTATGTATAACTTTATTGACATTTGAAGCATAGATTAGATTGGATATCGGTTGTTTACACAATTACATTCATTTTGTATGGAAGTTTATACCGTCTATGAAACACTGTAATGAAATCGCTTTTTAGCACAAAGGCAATCCAAAATTGACACGAATCCACAATACCCAGTCATGTTTGTCAGACAGATTTTAGCGCTAAATTTTTATTTTTAAAAGGCCAATAAGATCATTTTTTATTGTCATTTTACAATTCTTTTAACGTTAGTTTACCACTACAGTAATAACTAGTATTAACTTATAATATAATGATAACTGAAAATAAAGGTAACGATGAATGGACCAATTTTGCCCCAAAACTTTTTTTCGTAAATTGGGCTCCATCATATTTTAAACATTACCATTTTACCATTTTCCCTTAACATGACAAAGTCCAAAAATCCTATTTTTTGAAGTTTTTAGCTCAAATTTTCTCATTTTGGGTATTGTTATTTTGCAAAAAAAAAAAATAAAAAAAAAAAATAGAATGCTTATAAATCCCATTGAAGTAAAAGCCGAAAAAAGATGTATTCACTGACCTGTCGAGATGAGAAACTCTTCAACTAATCGGAGGATTTGCACTGCATTCTGGGTATCCACTGCATAAGGTTGTGTGGATTGTTCGATGGATTGAACAGATGCTTCAAGACACATTTCATACAGCTGCCGTTCGATGTTTAGCATTGGAAGAATAAAGTGATGTCGTGCTGCTATCTCGTGAAGTGAACATATTGCTTCGATACGTTTCTGCGTGGAAAGACATGGAAAAAAAGTTCATTTCAATCAATTATTTCAAAGTCTATATTATATTCAAGAAATCTGGTTTTGTCAGTGCCTAGATTTTACCCCTGGCCCTTTATTAGCGAGTTTATGGATCCACTCTTTTGTGGGCGGACGAATGGTTAAAACAAATTAAAGCAGTCCGAAGTTTTGTCCCGGAAAATCGAGGTCGGTAAAAAAATTCTGGTTTACCATAAGCGTCCTCAATCAGTCAGGATAAAAAAATTATAGTCTAGACTACAGGAAAAACAAACACATACAAATTCATTACAGTGAGGGAATTAAAACTTTGACTTACCTGGACTAACTAAAGATTCTTCATATTGGAAATTTATCGTGGCTTGGATCAATCACAAGATTTTGTTGATCTTGTGATCCAAGCCATGATTAACTTTCAATCTAAGTCGATAAACTGAAACTTATTTATCTAGATAAAGTTTCGTTCATGATTTTTATTATCACCCCTCATTCTATAGAGGAGTCCAAAAAGTGCCACTTACAGTCCATGCTGCGATATCAGATCCTATGATTCCAGTCCACATCACAATATGGATTATCTCAATCACCACGTGCACCAGTTCTGCCTCCATCACATCCTCAAGATCTTCGGGTTGTGTGTTTTCAGATACAATTAATCGCCAGATCGGTTCGTACCAACCAGGTTCGTTCGCACATCGCACTGAACTGATATCCGATAGTTTGAGCGAATTTCGAACCTGTAAAGCAATAAATATGTAAGGTCAAGTACACAATTTGCGGTTAGGTACAAAACTTGCGGTTAGGTACAAAACTTGCGGTTAGGTACAAAACTTGTGGTTAATTTCAAGATTATTCACGTGGTGTAAAACTTCATGTTGTTGTCAAAATCCTAGAGAGAATTCATACCCGATCAATCCTCGTTTTAAAAAGAATCTATATACATTGTGATGAAACGAAGATGGAAAAACGCACATTGAAGAATGTGATTAAAATTTGTGTTGTAGCTCAAAAAGCAAAGAGAATGAGGCGGAAATCTACGCGTAATCAGACCCGATTTAAATCATTCCTCGCTTTACAAGGAACTTAACCTTTTAAAACCTAAACATTCAAATGAAGATACAGATTAAGGGAAAACTCACTTTGATTGCAACTTCCAGTTTGACAGGTCTTGGATGAAACTGTACGATATGGAACACTGTCAATACTTTACCAAAATCGGTATAGATATCGGATTTCAAATCACTGGTCCGATCAACCGATATCCCTAACTTGAGTAGATGCACAATGACGTCACGATCGATGTCTTGTTTGCATAGAAGTTCACCGATACCGTCAAATAAACCATCCCCGTCCAAAGAAAGCTTCTTTTTGCCAGCATCCGAAATTTTTCCTTTTTTTAGGAGGTAGACTATCAAGCTAAGAATTTTGATACGAATTTTGTTGGAAACTTCGTGCACCAACCATCTGTATAAAATGTTACTGCCTGATTCTGTGAAAGAAGGAACAAATCAGCAAGTTACTACAGAGCATAAAAAAGATAGCGTTTGCGTGGCTTAGAAGGGTCATAACTACCGGTCAGATCATGTGAAGCTAAACCATAATAGCGAAGACAAGTATAGCTGTGACGCGAGCGAAAAATAAAAAAAATAATTCTAATACCTGAAATCGTGGTTACAAGTTCATGTCCACCAGTCCTGGTTGCGTTGTCCAACATATCCAGAACTTCATCAAGATATTCATGTTTTGGTACAGCAGCTATGAAGTTCAACACGTAGTTGATGTTCTCTTTGCTTGGTGTGTGTTGCAACAAGTAGAAGATCAAACCTATGGTTGGAAGAGAAAGAAACTTTCAAAGAGTCATTGGAAATTATTGTACCCTGGATATGAAAGTTGGTATCGTAACGAAAGTAATATTTTATATGTATTGCCACAATCAATGGTTTCACTTTCCTCAAGTAATAATTATTCTCCCACATCTATAATTGTTTTTCCTAGAACTCTGAAAAAGTGTCATTATCTAGGTTTTGCCCGAGTGAAGGTCAGATAACACTATTGTACGTTGAATCAAGCACGCTACTACATCAACTTGTAAGACTTTATTCAGACGATAGCTTGTTCAATCCAAATATTTCACCTATAATATATTTAAATGCATCCAAAAGTCATTAAAAATATAATCACGAGATTAATATTACCAAGGAGAGCCGTCCTTAAGTCTCTCTCATCAGTTTCTGTCAGTATCTGCCTCCTTTTTTCGGTCCGCTCGGTCGGTCCACGGCAATAAAACTGCTGCACAATGTTGAGAAAGTAATCGATGGTAAATAAATTCCCAAAATATGTTGGGTCGTCTTTTATATAAGTACTCAATAACTGTATGTGAGCTATTTGTACCGAGATGTCGGCATTTGCCCAAATCTCGAAATCAAAAACAATATATTGATAGACAGCTTCTAGCATTTCGTCTTTGAGTCCTAACAGGCTTTCAACCAGTTGTCCGATAGCGTTGTGAAAACCGATATTTATGAGAGCCGGGTCGCAATCGTGGAGCAACAAGCTGATAACTTTGATCCCATTTACATCCAAAGGAGTTATGTTCGTTTGTAAACGACTTCCAATGATATTACGAATCAACGCAACGAAATGCGCTACACCATTGATATCGTGATTATCTGACTTTACCCAATGTTTGAAAGTATCTGATCGAGTTCTTGGCAGAGAAGGATCCACTAACGTCCAGTCGGAATCGTTCCTGAGAAAAGCGTAATACAAAATTGTATTTCTCTTATTTTCTGACAATGAGCTTGGACACTTTGGTAAGAAGATGCAAAGAATGTTCAAATAGTCAAAAGCAAGTCGGGAAGAAATAAAAGTTTGACATGTAAGGTTCACGAAAAGAAAAGTTTACCTTGGTAATGGAGGCGTTGCTAGGACGACAAAACTTCCTGCTTGTGATCTTTTTAATAACCCATCATTTCCTGATGAAGGTGTTTTCAAAGTTTGGCTGGGAGTTGAAATAGCACCAGCATTATCCAATGAATCTTTATGAACGACTTCAATGACTCTTAATTCATCATCGACTTCGTGTGTCCACCTCTCTGGGTCATCTCCTTCATAAGGACTTGGCTTATTCTTTGGTGAATACAATACTGGCAAATCAGACAACACTGGTTTACTACCATCAACGACATCAAGACCTGTGGAACTTGTGATGGATAAGGAATCGTCATTTACAGATAACAAATCTGTGCTTGTTTTTGATTTCGTATCGTCAGACTTCTCTGAAAGACCGTCCTCCGAAATACAGAACTTCTTATTCTTAGGTGATTTGAAACAGGCTTGTTCTAGCAGTGGGAATAATACGGGTAGACCTCCCAAAGATTGAATGGATTCTTGTATGGTATACACTTGGCAGATGTGTCCAGTTAAGTTACGTAATGCATGCATTTTGTCACGAAATGTTTTGTTCAAATCCTCTAATCCGTTCCTGGCAGCAGCCTAATAAAAACCAAGCAATAAATCATTCAGTAAAACTTTATTTCACGCGACGTTAGAAGAAAATCTCCCCCTTCAATCCATACACAAATTTTCAAGAAAAACAAATGAAGGGTCTCAGCAAGGAAAATGTTGAAGAGGAGTAAGAAGAAATCAACCTCCCAAAACTCACTTTCGAACAAGATTATGGTGGCCCATGACGGCCAACCTATTTTTTAAAATAGAAAACTCTCTTTCAATCAGGATATCATTAGTAACCAATAGCCTCAGTAATGAAAAAGTTCAGTCTACGAGTCAATGGAATCCTTTCTGTATCATTTTATCAATAAAGGAAGGGAAAAATATAAGCTCTCTACCTTTGCGTTATAATAAAAGACGACACTTGATAACAAGCCAGCTGTATCGTTCGCCAGTAATGCAGGCAACAAGTCTTTTGGAGTGAATAAGTGTACAAAATTGGGTCCTGCAATCAAAGTAGGGCAAGCAAAAGTTAGTTAAAGTATTTAGAGAATTAGAAACGAATGTTGCAAGGCGAGAAACGCCCATAGCACAACTCCACATTTTTTGAATCTAAATATTAGTCAAAATTCCGAAATGACAAACATTCCATCTAAGTCCATCGGTTGAAATTCGAATTCAAACTTAAGAAAGTCTGATCTAAATAGACCATCGAACAATACTCTAAGAGAAAAATGAGGCTACAGTTAAGATAAATCTAAAAGAATGGTATTCAAGACAATGAACATCGAACTAGAGACAGTTCGAATGAATGTTGATTGCATTCAATAACCTACCTAGGCCTGCTAGTTCCCTGATTCTATCTACTTGTACTGAGTCATTGAAAAGCATGAATGAAGACATCTGCCCTTTCAAACTGGTCGGTATCCCCCAAATCTCATTCTGGTGCCCAGCAACAATGTTTTCAGGGAAGATTGTTTCTCCTTTATTGACAGGACTTTGTGGCGTGGTTGGTGGGTGAATCATGTAGTGAAAGTTACCATTGGCCGAGATACTGCTACCAATAGTCGAGTGAACAATCTCCTACAAAAGAAAGTAGAGGTCTTTCACCTTTGATTGGTAAGATAATATTCAAATCTCAAGAGGTGATTCCTTATGCAAATCGTTTCAGTAATACTGTAGTCGAAATTGTAATTTTGTCAGAATTAAGACAAGAAAATCCAGCCACGTGTACTGAAAAATACTAAAGCTCCTCCAAGCATTGAATAGGCTTTTCGGGTTATTTTCAAAAATGATTTCATGATAATCTGAACTTACATTAATCTTGTGAAGAAATTTCGAGGTGTTTTTTAAGGTTCTTTTACTTTGTGTATTTGAGTAAAGGACTATCCTGTCTGCTGAACTCAGTTTTACCTTTTGTTAAACCAGCCCTTTCTAGTCGGATCATCTTACCTTATTCAACGTTGGAAATTGTAATTGTGCGGCATGAATTTCTAACCCATCCACATAAACGTGTAGTAATGCTCGCCCGAGAAGACGTTTTGTGTGTACAATCGTCAAACTATGCTGAAAAGGAGATGTGGGAGTGTCAAATTAAAATATAAACAACACTTAATGATTGCAATTAAAAAAGACCAAGACATTGCATATTGACGAGTACTTTTGATTGCTTTGATCAAGATTCGAATGTTTTGTTTTGAAAAAGACTTGAAATCGAAATTGAAATAGTCGGGGTTGAGAAAGTCAACAAACAGAAAATCTTCAAAGTTATTTTGATTTTTACTTTTCTTGAGTTTATATGGATACAGCAAGACTTTTAATTGCGATTTCATAAAATGTCACATTCACGGGTCTCACTTTCACAGCTTGATTTACTTTGTAGCTCTTTGATGTAACTATCTACTTGGAGATTTCTGAAAGTTTTTCGTGCTTTTGGAAAACATGCAAAGGGACTTCAACGGGATAAATCCGTTGCACGGTCGTCTCAAAGTGGGATACGGCAAGCCTCGTCACCAATACGGTTTTTACTGACCCTGTATATCCCACCTCGAGAAGACCGTGTAACTAATAGTATCCTCATATATTCGAACCTGCTAAGTATTTGACCTCCCATACTTCTGTATCAAGATTTTATTACTCAGTTCCCCTCACATTGCATGGGTTATATAACAGGAGAACATTCACTTGCCAAGTAAATCATAGCACCGGGAGGGGATCAAGCACCTTCCTCCTGTACAGAAGTCAATATTAATAACCCATGCACCATTCAACCAACATTTTCCATTCTATTAGAAAAATAGTATTCCTTACCCATTCCTGGTCAACGAATGGTGCAGAAGTAACAGTGGTCGTCAGAAATTCCTTCTTGGTATGAACAACAATAACCAAAAATCCATCGCTTGTAAAGAATGCTTCAAAACCTTCGCCACGAGCATTCAGAAAACTGACGGAGAATAAAAGAAACACATACATATTTAGCGGATATCTCACAACAAAATTCTCACATGAAAATTTACTTCAAAAGCAGAATCTTAAAGGGACATAACAGTACTTGCGAAATTTGTAAACAAACTGTATGCAGCGGATACAAAATCAAAACAAATGTCACATGTCAAAATAAAAAATCAAACCAAATATGGGTAACTTTGATTGTTCAATTGTTTTACAAGTTTGTTTTGGACACGTGATTTTAATTGTTCTCTTTAATGACACGTGGTTCGCGCAATGTTTACATTTTACTACTTTAATGTCCCTTTAAATATTTCGTCAAAAATGACACTGAGTATAACAAGTTGCCAATGTAATAATAAAAAATTATTAAGGGACTAGAGTATAATATAATTTCACGTCTCATTACCTGTATAAGATGTGTCTTATTTTGGTGGTCCTTTGTGTCGCACGATTCGGTAAAGAGAAATCCAAGCAAACCCAAGTGTGTATTGTAATCCCTTTCGCATTAAATTTTTGAATGACAGGACATTTGATCGTCTAGAATGAAATGAATATAAAATATAATCTTATTAGGACCAACCTTTTCAAATTCGAGCTTTTTGGTTACTCTAAGCGTAGAAACTCCACGAATAATCCTAAAGTATTTTGCTTTATAACTGACGCAATCTGGTAGAAAAATACAGCTAAAAATTTGCCGAAATTCTTATCAGTCGAACATTGGTGGAAAAATAGCTGCATTTCCTCAAGAGGGAGGGTAAGTAACACCATGAATCTGAATGGACAAACTTTAAAAAGAAAGGAAATGGTAGTGAAGCTTCATTGGAATTATAACATTATAGTTAGCACCCCTTTATCATTTTAGTGAAAGTGGGCAAAGAATTCCAATAACATCCCAATTTTGAAGGGATTTGCATCAGATTTTGAAAGAGGGTAGAACCTAGAGTAAGGAGTTGCTCTAGACCGGGGGGGGGGGGGCTCTTCCGAACTATGAACATTGAAATTACAAACCGTTTCTTTGTAAGGGTTGTAGAGGTCAATGAAATGTTTTGGTTGTTGTTGCATATGGTGTTGAGAACTTTGTGATGCCATCCTTTCAAGCGATTGCACCAGACGGTCAGCCAACTCATACTATTTAGAAGTAAGTGTAAAGCCCCTAATTAATTCTTCACCTAACTTGGTGGACGATTAAAAAAAACGCAAAGCAAGGGGCAAAAACCACAAATACAAATGTTGATGTTGAAACATGCCTGATATGGATAGAAATTTACTTGAAAATCTTTCAGTTTTGTTGAGAAAATTGGGACTGGATTCTGCTGGATTATCAAAAAGAGGTGGTTGGAAAAACTTTGAAATTCACCAATGATTAGTATAGTAAGTAAGTCTGCGACTGCAGTCGGAGACGACCCGAAGGCTCGTCTTTCGATAGCTATCCACCCGAAGGTAGGGGAGGGTGCCACTCTTTCTCTCTGGATTTCTCCATTTACCCTTGATCCTTTTCTTAATTGCTGAGCATCAAGCAGAGAGGTATCAAGTACCATTTTGAGAATCTTTGGTATGACCCGGCTGGAGGTTGAGCACACAAACTTGCAAACTGTAGCCAGATGCTCTACCACTGCACTACGATCGGTAAAAACAATGATTAGTATACTGATAGACTTACTTGTGTTTTTCTGTGAAACAAATTAATCAATAGTTTGAGTTCAGAGGAGGTAATTGACAAGCAACCTAAAATCTCCATTATGCTGATCAAGCAATCTGGAAAGAAGGGAAAAATCTTTAGTTTATTCAGACTTGTTGATAAACTGAAATTATTTTGACAGGCTCAGTTCCTATACATAGACCATTTTGATATCAAAACAATGTCAATGGAATAGCAAACCTTGTCTCCAATTGGGATTGTTTTCAATTTCAAGGTTGATATTTTTTCCCATTGTTTTTGATCACATGATCAGAATACACCTATTAGACCAGCGGCCGAGGTAGTGAATTGTGTCACTTCGTAGGGAACCCCTTAGATCAGGGCAAATTTTTGATATTATGCTCCTAATAGGGTGGAGAATTGACAAAAAAATTTGCCCTTCGAATCTCCTGCAGTTTTCGAGTGAATCGATTTTTAGTTAATCGATAGAACTTATCAAGGCTCCCCCCTTTACTAACGGTTTTTTCGAAGTCTGAAAATCAAATATCTGATGCTACCAACTGATTCAGCTTGAAAAGTAGATAGAGAAAATGGGGTTATTTTTTAAGTTTCGACCACCTGGTGCCGAGAAATGGCATTTTTAAGGCGAAAAATCGACGTTTTTGGCGTTTTCCGATGACGTCAGCATTTTCCTAGAAGCATTTTCAGAAAAAATCATTCCCACGGCTGGATAGCCCTGAATTAGTAGTATCCAAAAATGGTATGGTTTGTTAACTTTCGATATCAAAATCTCGAGATATTTTGGTTTAAATATTGAAAATTATCAATATTTTTTGCTGAGTCAGCAGTTTTTCAGTATATTTACCCACCTTAAAAATGAATTATCTCGAGATTTAGACATAGAAAGTTAACAAACCATACCATTTTTAAGGCCTTTTCTGCACCTTGGACGCTGGCCTATATCAAACCTGAGCAGCGGAGATTGGCTTTTTAGGGGACTGGAAATTTATTTATAAGGATGATTTCTTCTCAGCACACAACATTTTTAGGCTACAACTAAATCAAGCCAAGCAAACTCCCGCCAAAACTCTTGAGGGATATTTTTCTTAATTCTCTGTGGTGGAGTGCAAACTAGTTTTAGCACTAGAAAAGCTTAACTATGTTGATGTTACTTTATCGCTTCAATGCAATTATCTTACATTTTTCACAAGAGCACATTTGTTTTTGATACTGTCATCGAGAAGAATTTTCCTTGTATTATTACCAGTCTCCTTGTGCCGCTAAGAGGTGATAGGTCAGGTGTATACATCTCATGTCAATGTGTTGTCAATAAGACTGAGGAAGTCATTGCATTTGAATGACAATATGATTTCACCAAGCTAAGCGAATGTAGATTGCCCATTGGTATTGATCACATGGCCAAAATAAAATGAAATTCAACCTTTTTGCCTGTGTTTGCTGATCAGATACATATTCTATTGACATTGATAAAAAAACTTGGAAACTGATCAATTTATGAAGAATTGATGCATCCTAGACACTTTCCCATAATTTTCTGTAATAATTTTATAGTATTACCAAATTTTGCCTTAAATAAGTGAGATCATATCGACAGAAGAATTCAATAATAAAAAAAAGAAGTTTTGATAAAAAGTTTTATTAGCCTTATGCCTTTTACCTTTGCTGTGCATTTCCAAATCCAATGAAGATTGCAACACCATTAGAATGTCAGTGATCAAGCCGATTCGACAACATATCAATCGATTTTGTAGGACAGTTGCACACATTACACGAATGCTTTCACAAAGGGTCCTGAAAGCAATTAAGGACATGCATATTAATCAATTATAACTTAATATTATGTAATTTACAGATTCGATTGGTTTGATTGAGCTGCAATACACCTTAGCGACCGTAGCATGAAGGTAGAGCATCCAGCTACGGTGCGCAAGGTTGTGGGTTCAATCCCCAACCGGGTCATACCAAAGATTCCCAAAATGGTACTTGCTTGATGCTCAGTAACTAAAGAGACGGATCAAGGGTAAGTGGAGAAATCCAGGGAAAGGAGTGGCACCCTCCCCTACCTTCGCCTTCGGGTAGACAGCTATACGAAAAGGGAGTCTTCAGGTCGCCCTCGCCTGTGGTCGGTCGCAATACACCTATCGACCCTTTGCGACGGAATCAGCTTTTGAGGTAACAGATTTACAGGAAAGTTTCTTTCAATGAACGTGATGAAGTGGATATAAATTTAGTTTGCACTTAAACTCAATGACTCAGAGAAATATTTCACATGGGGAATAGAGTTTTGAAGAAATTTTGAGGTGTGCTGCCCTACGCTAATAGGGATTCATAAGTGTTTAGTGGAGACAGTCTGGACAAATTTACTACCTTTGAGCATCAGGTTGGAAGTTTGGTAATGCTTGAATAAGGATTGGTGTCAAACTTTCTAAGTGAATCACTCTCTGTTGTAAACCAGTCTCAAAGTTATTGTTTACTGTCAGCTGAAAAAGAGAAATGATCACAGTCTCAATTCAACTCTAAGAGAAGGATTGACAAATCAGGTCTTTTGATGAAATGATTTTTAAGCTGACAAATCTAGAAAATTCAGTATTATTAATTGATGTAGCTGAAAACCACTTTCAAAATTTTGAATTCACTTTGAAAAAACCACTGACAGCCTAGGTGTAAAAACCTTACAGGGTTCAGACAGACCTTCGAAAATAAAATTCCCTGAGTTTCCCTGAATTTTAATCAATTTTCAAAGGTTTTTTCCCTGAGAAATTCCTCATTTTAGCTATTTTTTCCCTATTTTTTCCCTGAGTATCAAGCAAACCATAAAAACTAAGCAGAGTCAAAAGAGATGTATCTTTAAACAAAAGGCACACATATCAAATGGTAAACCTAAGGTAAAAATTAAAGCTACAAATACTGCATATGAATAAACACTTTAAAACTAAAAAAACTTTTAAATCCGTTTTCCATTCATTCTTCAAAAAATAAAATTCCCTGAGTTTCCCCTGGGTTTCCCTGAGTTTCCCTGATTTTTCTGAAAATTTATCATATTTCCAGGTTTTCCAGGTTTTCCAGGGTCTGTCTGAACCCTGCCTTAAGAGTCCCAATTTACAGTTAAATATTCACTTTAATAAAATGATGAATTAAAAAGTTTGAGAAGGAATTCCTACAAGTTCAAGCAATGCCAAAGCAACGTCAGTATTCAGATTTTGATGAGTTTTCAAACCAAACTTTAACATTTCCATTTCGAATTGATTATCGAAGGTACACTGAAAATAAAATAATTTTAAATGAAAACAAGAGCAAGACAGCAAGAAAATATGAATCATTCAGTTACTTTTGTATTTTGGCAGTAAATTACAGTCTTGACAGTTCAGTTTTCAATGCTGCAAATATTAATCAATAAGCCATCATCTCTGAAAGAGTCACCTCAAAGGCTTTAAAATTAAAGTAACATGTCGAATGTACCTTGACAAAGCCATTACTATTGAGAATTGTCGTAAGCAGATTGATGACCAGTCGCAGTCTGTCATTGATAAATGCTTCGTCATCCTAAAAAAACATTTTTAAACACTACAATTTCAATTAACCAAGTTTCAAAAACATAATAATTATAGTTTCGGTTTTATGTCTTTATCCTTCTCAGACACTTTTTCATTAAATCGGCTACCCTGGATGGTTGATGTGCATAACCTGTAATGTAAACATGATCAATTTTGGGTACTTGCACGGAACATTCTTTTGTGATAGCAGCTTTTATAAGAGTTTTATACAACATCAATTTTTTATTCAAAGAATCAAAAAAAATGTCTTGAATACAAGTAGCATGAAGGTAGTTTATAAAACAATGCTTTGGAAAGCCAGTTCTGACAATTAAGATTTCACTCCCTTAATAGCATTTTTTACCAAGATTTCACTTCACTTATTTGGCTCAGCTTTTACCTTTTACCATGAATTCAAGGGCTGCAAGCATAATCAAACATATATTACAAATATTTTGGGTCTATTGGTTTGTAAGGACAAACCAAATTTTGTACATAGTTTTAAAACTCTTTCTTACACTTTCAATACATAGCATATCTTGAATAACACCAAAGATATTCACCACTTCCCCAACCAGAACATTCTAAATAAATGAAAGAAATGTTAGCAAAATAATTAGGTCAACCTAAAAATTTTGAAAAACCATTTTTTAATTGGGCTGTGAATGAAACTAAATCTGGAATTGTACATAAGCTTTAAGTCCTAAGTCTATAAGTCCTTAAAAAAGTACTCTCAAACAATAAAGATTTGAAATTTTGAAATTTTGAAATTTTTCCTTTGAAAATTGGTCACTTTTTGACTACCCTCTTTCTGC
Organism: Clytia hemisphaerica; assembly: GCF_902728285.1. NCBI lineage: Eukaryota > Metazoa > Cnidaria > Hydrozoa > Leptothecata > Clytiidae > Clytia > Clytia hemisphaerica. Next base: position 539,170 of record NW_027103497.1, read on the forward strand.
ATCATTATCCAAAAAATCAGAACAAACTAATGTGTCAATCCTGAAAAAACTTGTAACAGACAAAGGAACAGACAAATGGATGGATGAACAAAGGTTAATTTGAAGGACCTCCAAGAGGTAGGGCCAAAAAGAAGACCTTACAAAGGTTTTCTATAAGGTTTTAAGTAGATGAATATCAGCATCACTCACTGTTACAATTTCTTTCCACTTTCCAAATTTTTCTCTGACTCCTGTATCATTACCAACAATTAATGAGCATAATGTTTCTAAGAAATAATGTCAATGAATAATAATAATAATAATCAATCCAGTCAGGTTCAGTATCAGTCTGAGGTTTCCATTTTTTCTAGATAACACTAAATATGGTTCAGCACTCAGTGGTTTTAACCAAGATAGGTAATTTTTTTAAATAAAAAAAGTTGATTTCTTCCTGTTTCTTTAAAGAAGCAATATGTAATAGTTATCAGACAGTTGCGAGTACAATATGAGAAATATTTTACGAGTTCGGAGACTTTTTCGTACAATATTTTCTGAGCCTTTAGGCGAGGAAAATATATGGAAAAAATCCGTAACGAGTGAAATATTTCTATCTTGTGTGAGCAAATGTCTGATAACTGGCTTATCGGTGACCCAAAAAAATGCACTTTTTGTGTTGGAAAAAAGCGCAGGGCAATTTTGTAACAAAGTGACGTTAGATTGCTGCTACCGCTACAATGCAACAACATCTTCGTCAATTTATATTTTTACATGTAAAATACAAGATATATTGTACTCTTTTTAACCAATCAGATTGCTGATATTTTTTGGATCGCCGATAAATGAAGCTCTCCAAGCTAGAGAATATTTTGANTGCTGGGATAGGGATCTTCTCAAAATATAATCGATTTCGATTATTAAGTTCGATTAATGATTCGACTATTTAATCGAATAGCTGCCGTTGTTTAGTCGAATAGCTTCGACTATTTAATCTCCTATATTCGATTATTTAATCTCCTTTATTCGATTATTTAATCCTTGTATTCGATTAATTAATCCTTTTTCGCTTATATCTTAGGGATCCTCTCAAAAATACCGAATTTCGGTAAAATGGTTTTCGGTTAAATTCGGCTGTTTGTTTTGGACAATTTTCCCACCCATCGCAAGTGAAAGAGGATAGAAAATGCTAAAAAATGACATATAAAAAAGTACAGGTTGTAATCCAATTTTCATCGATTTTTCATTGCCTTGAAGTTATATCTTTTTTCAAATGCTGTAACGTCAATTTTAACTTCACGTTTCAATGGAAGCGCAATTTCGAAAAAGAAATCCCTTTATTTTACAAATCACCGACACATATCTACTCATTCTCTTTAGCATTTTTTACCTCCAAAATAAATAAAACTTACTGGTTATCCTTGGGAGTTTTTGATATCCAAAAATGAATCACCATTAATAAAAACAAAGTTTAGATAAATAAAGGCTCCCATCGAAAACTGAATTTCGAGGGGAGGAAAGTCTGTAGTGAAAACTGAAGCAAACAAAGCATTCCATTTCCATACATACATACCTCTTACAACCATATCTCAATGTAATAAATTTTATAACTTTCTGTTTTCAAAGTCTTTTCAAAATATGAATAATATCACAATATTTTAGGTTTAATTTTCAGGAAATGTTTTCTTCTCAAAACCAAACTCACAAATGAATTCAATGTTTTGATTGCAACATTTTCGAATCTTTCGAATGCGTGACGCAATAATTTGATTTGCAGAAAATAGAACTCGCGCGAAAAACAATGCAACGACTTCATTTTTTAGATGACAAATAGTGCAGCATCAATTCTGTGCGATGATTCGATCTCTTATCTAGCCATTAAAAAAAACCTGGATGTAAAATTCGAATCCATTCTTACAAACAGAATAATAGAGCATGACGTAACTTGTAAGAAAAAAATGTTGCATTGACCAATCAAAACGCCATGATTGACGTTTGCGAACAGAACAATAGAGCAAAAGAATGTTTTTTCCTGCTTTTATATGACGTAATGACGTATTCTTGATCTTGTGAGCGCTCTCCCTTTTATCCTTTTATCTTTTTTTTTGTTTTGCCTTTTTGATTTGAACATGAACACAACGATGGAGTGCTATTTTCGAATCGAAAAACAATAACAAAGAAATAAGAAGCAACTGTGTTGAGAGGTTGATGACAGAGGAAAGTGTGTGGAAATTAAAAAGATAGAAAAAGATAGAAGTACTTTATCGTGGAGGGATCGTGGAATTGTTATCCAAACATTAAGAAACTTAAAGATCATGCGATAATGTGATTCACAAAAGGATTATTCTATCATTTTATAATTTATGATGCCCCTTGGTAGATCCAAAATCCTTAAAGGTAAGAAGAATTATGCAGTCATTGGTTGATTTGACTATGGCTTTTTGAAAATATTTTTTCTTGTCTTTCAAATCCACAGTAGACAAAGGCTTGTTTGCGCTGTTTTCGATCTACGTAAGAAAAAATAACCGATATTCGATTATGTTTTGGAAAAAATTCGATTATATTTTGGAATCAAAAGGATTAATTAATCGAATAATAAGATTAAATAGTCGAACCAAGGGGACTAAATAATCGAACTGAGGGGACTAAATAATCGAACTGAGGTGACTAAATAATCGAATTTCGATTGTTAAATAATCGAAGTACTTCGATTATTTAAGCGAATTTTTCGCTTAAATTCGATTATTTAAGCGAATTTATTTTTGAGAAGATCCCTAATGTGTCTAGAGAAACAGAATTAATCTTGGAGATTTGATAGCTAGCAAAAGGTTTACAAACATTTCTTTTTAACCAAATGCCATTCAAAAATTATTAAGCAACAAAATCAAGAGGGATTCTCATTGCTATGTAATTTAAATATCCAAACAAGGGGCATAATGTATAATACCTCTTGTACAAAGAGCTGCATAAAACATTTGAGAGCTGCATCTTTGTCTTCCTCTGTGACTGAATGATCCTCTTCTTCCACTAGTTTCCGCAAAATATCCAATGTTTTGGAAACTAGTTCACTCCCTGAGGTATTGCCCTAATAAAAGTAATTTATAATTTTTGGCTTCAAAAAGTCAATACTCAAATAAATGAGAGCTGTAAACCAACGATACTCATATATTTTTATTTCAAATTTCAAATTAATTTAATTTATTTAAGTCAATATAAAAGCAAATAACAAAGGCTTCGCAAAAGCTTTTTTGAAAATAAAATCTGCTGGAAGGAAACAAGACAGAACAGCATGGCTTGTTGGTAATATTATTTGATGCCACAACATCTTACCTCATAATGAAGCAAAGAATCCATCACCGTATTGCTAGTATCGAAGAAACATTGTGCAGATGTTTACCTTTGGATTATATTTTTCATATCTAAAACCTGATAAAATTAATTTTAGAAACATAATTTCTGTTGTGTTGTACAGTAATCTCTATTATTAGATCTTGTTTTGGTACACATTTTGGACATCTTGTTGTTTAGTGACATGGTGGTATACCAAAAAGGCTTAAAAATCACTTATTACCACAGTGTAATATTTTTATTATAAGCCATGCGAAGCAGCATTGTCATACTGATTGTATAACAGCTCTGTTGCGCATCAGTGCACATAGCAACGCAAATTTTGCCATGATATAATGTTCAAAATGCTTTTGATTAGAACAGTTTTTGAGTTTTTGACTTGTTTTTAGGAAAAGTTGTAAAGTTGTTTTTAAGAGGTGACCTTGAAAGATAGACTTGTGGATTAGTGGAGTTGCAGATTGAGGATTTATAAAACAAATCAGAGTGTGGAAAAGAAACAGGGGTTGTGGCCAAAGAGTTGACGATGGAAGACTCAAGCGTATGGCAAGGATGGCTGTGTCAAGGAACGACTAGTGACAACTATACTAACACCTAGATTTAAGAACTTGACACGATGGCTGATGGAGGGCTGCTCTATCTTTTGACTGTGTGTAAATGCCTGCTGTAATATAACAATGGCAACATGTCTAAAAGCCTGGATGTTATTTTACCAAAATTTTACCACTAGAAAGCTGAAAACCTCAGCTTTCAGATGGTGTACGGTTTCAGCCCCCCCTTAAAATAAGGGACTTGAATTTTGGGCAAAATTTTAAGGGGAAAATTTTTGAAATTTTCAGAAATGAGAGGGGATTCATGTTTAAGGGGACCAAAGAAAAAGTTTTGGGTGAACCCAAATCTCTTTTCATACTCTTGTAAATATTTTTTTACTTAAGGCAAACACTTTTTTATTTATTGGTTGATGGATCCGCTGACGCTATTTTTGCCAAAATAAAAAAAATTAAATAGAGATTTCAAAAACTTTTATTTACTTTCTCTCCTTTTACTTTTTACTACTCCTCCCGACTTTCAAAAAAGAAGAAAAACTAAAAAAAACTCTTACATATAGTCTTTATGTGTACATTTTTATGTTTCAGTTTATTTTTAGTGTTTTTTAACCATAGACTCTATCTATAACAACATCTTGCACTTTATTCTTTTGTCTTTAAATCTAGAAAATCGATACACGTTTTTTTTTTTTATAAGGAACACGTTTATAAGGAACTCGAGGCTGAAAATGGTTCAAAAAATAAGGAATTGTTAAGAAACTGCTCAGGCTGAGAATAAGTGGATTTGAAAATAATGTACCTTATTGGGACTAATTTGACCAAATTTTGATCTTTCAAGGGGCAAAAAGTTCAAAATTTCCTATGTAGTAAGGAACTCGATAAGGAAATTTGAGACTGAAATTCTCTGTAAAAATAAGGAACTCCAGGCTCAGAGCAAAGTTAAGGTTCCTTATAAAAAAAAAAAACGTGTACTTTAGGAAATTTCATAAAATTTTATTTTACTATTTCCTCCGATTTCAGATTTTTTTAAAGAAAATAAATAACATCAATTTTATTTTTATCTTTTTTCTATCCTCCTGTCCAAAACTTTTCCTCATAATGTCCGTAAAACCAGAAAATAAAAAAGTAATTGCCTAAATATACTTAATATAACGTTTAAGGTGGTAAACTAAGGGTGAACATTAGAAAACTTTCTGTCACCCAGGAAAGTTGGTTGATTTTTTGGCCCCTGTAATGACACACTTTGTAATAAATGCCACAGTTACAATACCTGCTGCACTTTGTAATACCAAAAGCTGACGCACTTTGTAAGAGAATATAAGTTTAAATGCCATAAAAAGGGGTTCGTAAAAAGCTCTGTAAATTGCTTCACTATACATTTAAAACAGAGAAATTTTAAGATTTAGATCCAAAATTTCCTAAAATAAATAAAATAAACTGGGTTCAGTCCCAGGGATGCAAATAAGCGTTGGTCATCGGTCAATGTCCGACTGAAAAAGCTATTTGACCGACTGAAATTCTTTTGTGTCGGTCATGATGTCCGAATGAAAAAAGGAATAAACCATTAACTTGAGAGTTGAAAATAAATCTCTTACACCCCTGTCTCTTACTTAGCCTATTCTTTTAATACTCGCTTCCTTTGTAGCTTTCAGGGTGTTTCTAAGTTAACTTTTATCGACTTGCTTTCTTCGTTACTTTCTTTGTTTCTAAGATCACTTTTATCAACCCGCTTTCTTTGTAACTCTTTTAAGGGTGTTTCTAAATTACTTTTGTCAATTTGCTTTCTTCGTAACCTTCTTTGTTTCTAAGATCACTTTTATCAATTTGCTTTCTTTGTAACTTTCAAGGGTGTTTCAAAGTTAACTTTTATCGACTCGCTTTCTTCGTAACTTTCAAGAGTGTTTCTAAGATCACTTTTATCAATTCGCTTTCTTCGTAACTTTCATTCAAGGGTGTTTCAAAGTTAAACTTTTATCGACTCGCTTTCTTCATAACTTTCAAGAGTTTTTTTAAGACCATTTTCATCAACTTGCTTACTTCATAACTTTCAAGAGTGTTTCTAAGTTAACTTTTATCGACTTGCTTTCTTCGTTACTTTCTTTGTTTCTAAGATCACTTTTATCAACCCGCTTTCTTTGTAACTCTTTTAAGGGTGTTTCTAAATTACTTTTGTCAATTTGCTTTCTTCGTAACCTTCTTTGTTTCTAAGATCACTTTTATCAATTTGCTTTCTTTGTAACTTTCAAGGGTGTTTCAAAGTTAACTTTTATCGACTCGCTTTCTTCGTAACTTTCAAGAGTGTTTCTAAGATCACTTTTATCAATTCGCTTTCTTCGTAACTTTCATTCAAGGGTGTTTCAAAGTTAAACTTTTATCGACTCGCTTTCTTCATAACTTTCAAGAGTTTTTTTAAGACCATTTTCATCAACTTGCTTACTTCATAACTTTCAAGAGTGTTTCTAAGTTAACTTTTATCAACTCGCTTTCTTCTTAACTTCCAAAGGTGTTTCTAATATCATTTTTATCGAATCAATTTCTCTGTTATATACAGTAACAAACTGTTTAAAAAGGTAACTTTTACTTTTCCTACTCGCTTTCTCCGTAACTTTAAAAAAAAATATACACTGAATGACCGGCAGGATTTTGAGTTTGACCGACAGGATTTCATTTCTGTCGGACATGATGTCCAATTGACTAAAAATATTTATTTGCAGCCCTGCAGTCCTAAATACTTAAAAATGAAAAATAATGAATGACCTTACTGTCTTAATCATGGGTTGATTAACATTTATCATAGAGAAACCATAACCCTGCTTTTAATAATTTCCCTGATACAAATAAATGAAGACCTTTAAATGGCTGAAAGAATAACCAATTGACCTTTTTTAACCAACCAAATTTTTTAATATTGTATTAATTGGCTTTGAAAAGAAAAATAGACATGGAATGTTTTAACCTTCATAGTAAAAAGGAAAATGAAAAACCCATTGCCCCAAAAAGAGATTTGAATGTCTCATCTAACTGATTTTCCAGGCATGTCACACAGCTTCACATACATTTTTATAACTAAAATTAATAACTAAATTTTATAACTAAGATTAATGCGCCCTTTTGGATCTCTTGTTAAGGCCATCTAAAATGGTGGAAAGAGTTGGGGAAAGACAAAGGCGCCCGCTGCTTCATGGGTGGTAACACCAAAACGCCAAATATATGATCTTCCAACAGAAAGCGAGTTAGTTGCCGCTTGAGTTACGTCCCGCACTCCACCTCAGCGCACAAAGAACAGTGTTTCAGTGAATATCAATAATTATAACAAGAATATCTTATATGTGCTTAACTTCAGTAAACCTCGAGTGCTTCAATGAAGAAAAAGTTTTTCCGACGCGAAAAATCCTCCAAAATTTCAGCCAGTGCTTATACTTACTTTGTTTGCTACATCGTTTAGGCTAAAAAGAGTGAGAAAAGACACGAACGCCATTTTTTAATGAGTGCTGCACGTGCGTTTGATTTGGGAACGCGAAAAACGAACGCGAACTACCCATGTCTAAACTTTTCAATATAACTCCAGAACTAACAGATTTTTTTAAATTCTGTAAAAAGGTCCAAGTTCCTGAATAGTTTTACTATGTTCTGTGAAAAAATCATAACCATCAGTCAAATACTTGTTCATCTATTTAAGATTGAAGACAAAAATTAGCGAAGAAAAATAAACCTTGAGCACAAAAAATGCTTTTTTAAACACTTTCTTCCACTGTCGAAAAATAAATAACTTTTATAGACTTATAAGTCTATAAATATAAAAATATACCTTCCCCAAACATTGAAGAAGCCTCTACTAATTAAAGTAAATGAGATAAGATAAGATGAAACCTTAAAATCTCCAGAATTCACAACCTTTCATCCAAAGCAAAAGACGTGCTTTTCCTGCCGCCATCTTGTTTTAGAATGAGAATTATTTTCAGTTCCAGTTCCCACGGTCTTTTTTTCATCCAATCAGATCGCGCGATTTCACTTTTGCTTTCTCTAGTCCAATAAGACATCTCTATTGAAAAACCTGCGCGGAATGAAATAGAAATACAGGGCAGTGTAGCTGGAACCTCGATATTCCAGGATTAGAAAAAGCTATACCTGTTATCTTTTTTCTTTAAAGAATCAACAAGCCATCAACATGGACAAATTCCCCACATTTCCTCAGAAACTTTTAAAATCATCTGCCATTGTGACTTTCTTGAAGCCGTTCCGAAATGAACCAATCGAGTTATGTATCGGAATTCCTATGGGAGTTCTTTTTCGAAATTTGTAAAATAGCCAAGTCTGCCAAAAAACTTTTCCCGGAGGTTTGAGTAAAAACAGAACTGATATCATTTGTTTTTTATTTAACCAGATATTTAAATTTGGGCTCATAAATACTTAAATAAATAAGTTAATAATATTCAATATACTATTTGTATCTCTTAGAAAAAAACACTTACAGAACGACATTGTTTATCATTTGGAATACCCCCGTATTTGGACCATTCTATTGTGGGCGCAAAATAGGGCGGAAACTAAGTAGCACCCTCAGTGCAAGATTGCCGGCTCATCTTTATTCGCCCGCGCGATGAGGATGCGAGCTAATCATTTTTGCGCGCTCGAGGGGAAAAGGAAAGTGTAATATTCTTTGAAGGAAAAACGTCAGAAACAAACCCAAAGACCAAAAGATGTATTTTGTTTTTGAGAGAATCGATCCTGTATGTGAAGACGAAAAAAATTTTGCTTTGCGTTTTTTTCGGAAAAGGTAAAGAGGTTGCGAGATTTGGGTTAGCGAGGCAAAAATTGCTAAAAAGCTGGTAAAATCGTAATCCTCAAAAATCGAAGTTCCAGCCTCACTGCAGGGGGGTCACACTACTGGCTACAGGAACTGAATCCAAGCAATTAAGGCCAAGTAATCTCTTCATGGAATAAAAAGATAGAGTCAAATCTTGCGTGGCTGTAATGATTTTTTTTATTGCAACTGCGTACAGGAACTCGCCAAATGTTCCTAACTGAACTAGAACTCTTAGGTTGCACAGAGGGACCAAAGGGTTTTTGAAAGATTTAAAAGATGTGTATCATCAGCAAAATGACGCAAAATGATATGTTTCAGAAGTTTTGATACAGTGGTGGAGATCGTTGATGTATATATTATTAAAAAAACGGACTGTAACGGACTTTGAAACTGGAAGAGCCCAATCTGAATTAGACCAGACCCGATCAATCGAACTTGTTGAACCAATCGAACAATCGAACTAATCGAACTTCATCGAACGATTAAAGTTCAATTAAAAAGATTAATCCAACCTAATTGAACGCTCACAATTTTTGAAGCAATAGAGCAGTTCGATTGTTCGGTCAGTAAAAACTTCGATTAGTTCGATGACATTAAATCTTCATATCTTCCCTCGCTTGCAAAAACTTTATCCTGCCACGCGATTGCCATTTCCACAGCTCCCGGACACGACCCTGGACACCGCCGTACATTGTACGTGTTATAATATATTTCATGTTCTTGTTTTTACAGAGTAGCCATTCTGGAGGCTTAGAATATATATATACAAACATAAGATATTTATCAATGGTAGCAGAGTGATGGCTGAGAAGAAGTTGTACAGAGAAGAAAAGTTGATGCCTCCAGTATGGGACTCTAGTCATCAAAACTACAATGACTGGAGATTTTGTGTTGAACTTTGGGATAGTGCATGTGATAGAGCAAAAATTGCAAAAGCTGACAGGAGCTATTTGTTATTTGCAAAGCTGAAAGATATTAAGAGAGATGGATTGGGTGCTAAATTGATAACTGCAGCCCAATTGGGAAATATTGATGTATTTGGAGACCAAGGAGTTAAACAGATTTTGACGGTATTAGACGAACGATTTAAAGAGGACCAATTAGCTCTGAAAAAGAAAGCGTGGCATTCATTCATCAACACCAAACGAAACCAGGAAGAAGAGGTTGATACGTATATTGATAAATACGAGGAGAATGTTGCTGACTTGAGAAAACTCGGTAGAGACTTAGATGATGAGACTTTAGCACTACAACTAATGGAAAATGCTTCCCTATCTGATGAACTTAGTCAACTCGTTTTGAGTGGTATCGATGAAAAGCAAGCAAATATCTTTGATCAAGCGAAGCGATCAATGAGAAAGTATTTGGGTAGCACTAAGACCGGACTGAGTGTTAAAGGTACTTCAATAGTAAAAGAAGAAGCCTTTGATACTTCGCACGTCAATGATGAAGAAGCTATGTATATGTATAGCGGTAGTCCACGAGGACGAGGAAGAGGAGGTGGTGGTCGAGGTAGATCATACGCGAGAGGTCGAGGAAACCATCAACGAGGTGGGAACAGCAATTTCCCTCCCCGTCAACGATCAAATGCCCAACAACGAGCTAGATTCAGTAGCAATGCGAGAGCACGAGGTGGAGTAAGGAGGAGAGAAACTAATCCACTCGATGATGACGGGTACCCAATGACATGTAACATTTGCGGCTCAATTTTCCATTTTTCAGGCCGTAACGGTACAGGTTGTCCTGAATCTTACGAAAATCAGCAGCAAGTCAACGTTGCTGGAAACGAAAACCCGGAAGTTAAAGAAGCGAACATTTGTGACATTCCGATAAAGCACGAAGAAGTATTTCATATGAGAAGCAGTGAAGAAGCACTGCTAGATAGTTGTTGTTCTGCTAATGTAATGGGAAAACAATGGAAAGACATTTTCATTGATGCTATGTCTGATGAGGACAAAAGTGAAATAAGACATTTCAAAGGTGGTACTGTCTTTCGTTTTGGCGGTGAGCCACCTGTGAGATCAACTGAGAAAATCGAATTCCCGTGCTACGTATTAGGGGAAAGATCTACTATGATTGCTGATGTTGTTGATAGAGATATCCCACTCCTTATCTCAAAACCAGAAATGAAAACTCGAGGTTTCATACTTGACTTTAACAATGAAACTTTGACCGCAAACGGTGTATGTCATGTGTTACAGACAACATCAACAGGACATTTTAAAATCCCATTATGGAAAGATGAAGAAGTGAATGTTTGTATAACTGAAATGGAGATGAACGAACAACGTAAAGTGCTGATCAAATTACATAGACAATTCCGACATAATTCTGCTAAAGCAACCGAAGATTTGTTACGAAACGCAGGTCTTTTGACCAACGATATAAGGAAAATCAACAAGGAAGTTGTTGCGGACTGTGACATTTGTAAACAATACAAGAAAACACCTGCCAGACCAGTAGTCGCATTACCAATTGCCAAGAAATTCAATGACGTAGTGGCAATGGATCTAAAGATTGTGAAGAACGGTGAACTTTATTTCATTCACTTCATTGATTTATTTACCAGGTTCTCGAAATCAGCAGTTTTGTCAAGAAAGCTTCCAAGTTCTGTCGTGAATGCTTACATTTTAACCTGGATCGAATCAGGTTTCGGAGCTTCCAACAAGGTGATTGTCGATAACGGTGGGGAATTTGACAATCCAGAATTCCTCGATGCTATGGAACAATATAATATCGAGGTTTGTGCAACAGGTGCTGAATCTCCATGGAGCAACGGAGTGTGTGAAAGAAACCACGCCGTTGTAGATTTGATGGTCGAAAAGATGATGTTGGAAGACAAGTCTCTGAGCGTTCGAGAGGCTCTGGCGCATGCAGTTAGTGCTAAGAACTCTTTGCAAAACTACAATGGTTTTGCACCTATCCAACTTGTTACCGGTGCACTTCCTAATTTGCCATCCGTTTTGGTGAATGGGTTGCCTGCACTTGAAGAAGCTGAAAGTGATCGTACAAAGACTCACCTGGAGAGAATGTATTCTGCCAGACGTGCGTTTGTCAAAGCAGAATCGTCGGAAAAGATCAAACGAGCATTGAGACATCCTGTACGTTCGTGCGAGACTATCTTTGTAAACGGTGAAAAGGTGTACTACAAGAGAGCTGCTGACAACAAATGGAGAGGACCGGCCAAAGTTATAGGTCACCTCTCTACAAAGGTATTTGTTGTACATGGTTCCAGAGTGTTACGTTGCTCTTCATCTCGAGTCATCCCTGTAAACTCGACGCACACAAAAGGAATTACGAAAGATGATATTTCATTAGAAGAGGATCAAGCAAATTCATCTGATGACGAGTTATCAATTGCTGCATTCACTCCGCTAGCTGAAAACAGTGACAATTCTGATGACGAAACACAAGTGGAAAACAATTCAACCCAACGAATTGAGAATGAGCCAGAGGAATTAAGACGATCCGTACGCAACAAACGAGCTCCTGCCAGATACATCCCAGAAGAAGGAGCTTGGGAAACAGAAACGCAAGAAGCAAACGTTGTGTTCATCCCTGTCAGTCGTCACGGTGAACCAGAGGTGATTGCTGCAAAAGAAGCTGAGTTAGAGAATTGGAAAGCAACTGAAGCTGTTGATACCGTTGATGATACAGGTCAGAAACTTATCTCTACGAGATGGGTTGTAACAGAGAAAGAGTTTGCTCCAGGACAGTTTAAGCCGAAAGCAAGGTTAGTCGTCAGAGGATTTGAAGAAACCAATGAAGTTCAGGTTGACGCGCCCACAGCAAGTAAAGCAGCTTTGCGAACCGTTCTCGCGATTGCTGTAAACAAACAGTGGGGGCTAGAACACATTGATGTCAAGGCGGCTTTTCTCCAAGGACGTAAGATCGAGCGTAATGTCTACGTCAAACCTCCAGAAGAAGCAGCAACAGATGGGAAGGTGTGGAGATTGAGAAAGGCGGCGTACGGCCTAGTTGATGCAGCACGAAACTGGTATCTATCCGTTAAAGATACCCTTCTTCAGCTTGGTTGTGTTCAATCCAACTTAGACAAAGCAGTTTTTCGCTATTACGATAAAGGTGAACTGCTTGGTGCTATTGTGTTGCATGTCGACGATTTCATGTTTGCAGGTACTAAGTTATTTCATGAAAACGTCACTGAGAAAGTTATTACGAAGTTCAAAGTCGGTTTACGCAAGACCGATGTGTTCAAGTATGTTGGATTGAATATTCGTCGAGAAAGTGATGTTATCATTTTATTACAAGATGAATACGTTAAGGAGCTCCAATCGTTTGAAATTGATTCGTCCGAAGACGATAGAGAGCTTTCTTCCGATGAGATGAGATTATTACGAGAAGTCGGTGGTCAATTGTTGTGGATCAGCTCGCAAACGCGTCCTGATCTGAGTTTTGATACACTTGAGATGAGTGTGTCTAAAAACCAGGCATCAATTAAAACCTTGAAACGATGTTTAAAAGTTATCAAGAAAGCAAAAGAGAAATCGTCACGTATAATGTTCAGACCCATTGGTGAAGACATGAAGTTATTTGTCTTTGCTGATGCTGGTTTTTGCAACCTGCCAGACAAGATGTCTAGCACAGCAGGTTTTGTGATTTTATTGATCGGTGAGAAGGGAAGTTGTATTCTCGATTGGGGATCATCAAAGATCAAACGTAAAGTTTCAAGTACGCTTGAGGCTGAAGTTCTTGCTTTGAAAGAAGCATTGAATAATTCGATTTATCTTGGTTCATTGTTAACTGAATTTGTACACAATGATTTCGTTCAGAATAAGATTCCAATCGTAGCGTTTTCTGATAACAAACCTACAGAACAGAACGTACGATCAACTAAACAAGTTAAAGAGAAACGATTGAGAATTGATATCGGTGAAATTCAACGAATGATGAATGAAAGCGAGATAAGTGATATTCGATGGGTTCCTTCTGAGGAACAAATTGCCGATATCATGACCAAGCGTGACGTTATTTCAAAGATGAAGGTACTTGAAAGTATTGTTAATGGTACCTTTTCATGAAAGCAATATTTTGACTATGTAGTATTTTCAGACGCTATGATAGATTTTCAAATTCGTTACACGGACTTGTGATATATTTATGTGTTGTCTGTGGACATCACTTCTACACCGGACTTGTCGTCAGCAACAGCTGGTCTGTTGTGTTGTATATATTTTATTAGGCTATTTTTATTAGGATATATTTTTAGGATATATTTAGGACTTCACACATAGGGTTGGGTTCACCCTATTTTATTTTATAAAGAAACTCGTAGGGATTTGTTATAATATATTTCATGTTCTTGTTTTTACAGAGTAGCCATTCTGGAGGCTTAGAATATATATATACAAACATAAGATATTTATCAGTACGGTGTTGTACGGTGGGGCTTGACTTAAATGTCCGGTGGGAATTAAAGGTTAACTTTGAAAACACCGTACATTTTCCCACCGTACATTAAATTTCCCACCGTACAATAGTACGGTGGGAATGCGATCGCGAAAGACAAGTTCCATGGTCAAACTTAATGTACCAAAGAAAGTTTTTCCAACTTAGAAGTTTTTCAGTAAGTCCGACCACGGTTGATTATCTAAAAATTTGCATGCTTTCTGAAACTGAAATCAATTTGGTACGGTGGTGAAAAAGGTTAACTTGAAATCCACCGTACACCCCACCGTACCCACCGTACACCCACCGTACAACACCGTACAATGTACGGCGGTGTCCAGGGTCGTTTCCGGACTTAACAGCCTTAACGTTTATTGTACCTGATTGTACCCGGATATTTGTCTATCCGGAATAAAGTCCGTAGCCCCTCTGTTGCGATTTCGCACGCGGTCGAGTGGCGGAAAACTACGCCCCAACAAACCGCCTCTGGCGCTAAAAGAATTCGGGAAAGTGTGTAATCTGTAATTGGAAGTAATTTCCCGATTTACATTCTGAAATTTGACTTTGAAAAGAAGCTAATATATAGTGGCGGAGCAGCACAAACTTGTCGAACAATTAATTGGTTTATCGAACTGATCGAACCGAAACCCATTGATTGAACTTAATCGAACACTCACAATCTTTTAAAAAATCTCAGACAGTTACATCAAAATGCCTCGAAAATGTCAATATGAAAATTGCGTAATCAGAGAACGTATGTCTCGCTCATTATAAAAAGGCCGAGACAAACTTTCAATAATTGGATTGTTACATCGAGTAAGTCTCTTTTGTTAAGTCACCAGGGGGTAAATAAAACAGACCTTAATACATTTATCATTCGTTTCAACTTGACCATTTGTTTAAAACTCAGCCTCCTAAATATTTGGGGTAGGTAAAATATGTACAAAGAAATTCATACTTTTCCAACCCCGGCCAATCTTTAAAAAAGAAGCGAACAATAAAATGTAATTACCCTTTCCAAATAAACCTCTTTGGTGGCGAGCGTAGTCTACTCTGACGTAATTGTAAAATTTATGTAATGGGAGTTTGACATAGTGATGTAATGTTGTTTGGGGAATTATGAAGTTCTCTGGGATTTCGATTGCATTTATTCAGGTTGATTTTTTATGACTTCTAATGGTACTTTTTCTAACGAGTTTGATTACTCTGTTCTCACACTTATGTCTTTTTTTTTCGCGTCCTTTTTCGTGATTACTTTTATTTATATTTTTAAAGACAGGTAAGAAGGCATATTGATGTAACTGTCAGAGCGAGCAGTTCGATTAATTTTTTTAATCGAACTTTAATTGTTCGATGGAGTTTGATTAGTTCGATTGTTCGATTGGTTTGACAAGTTCGATTGATCGGGTCTGGATTAGAAGAGCTGAAGGGGATGATCAAATGAGAATATAAAAACACCAAACAGAAACAAAAGCATAAAAAATTGCTTACACTTCACATTCACAATCACAGTATAAACTCTTCACTACTGCTATTTCACATCCACTTGTTTGATACCTTTATTGAGAATGATTGGTTGGAACACTGAAAATTCGACGCGAAATAGATTGTTATTAGCAAAAGTAGAATATAATCACCGAACTCTAAAATAAATAAAATAAAATAGTACTTTTAGAGTTCGCTGTGGTTAGACTAAAAGTACTTACATTTTTTCTCTGCTTATTCTGCGAGTTCAATTCCAGTATTGATCAGACAATTGAGAAAATCTTTTATGGAGAAATTGAAGTTGGCAAACGCTATGCTACTTTTACTTTTTTAGCACCCGGTCTGATTCTGGACCTTCTGGACTTGCATGGATTACCGACTTGCATGGCCTGATGGCGCGAAGTGTTTTACCTATATTTTACGTTTTAATGTTGAAATCTCAAGTTTAAGATCAACAAAATATGGACTCTCCAGCTTTTGTCAGGTAAGTATACCTATATATGTGAAAATCAGAGATCTGATCTCGTTATACTACTAAGCTAAGCAATACCGTGAAAAAGGTTAACTGTCAGCAGGAGGCTATCTTTAATCTTTAATCTTTAATCTTTAGTTTCCCTTTTATGTTCTTTCGACCATACATCATTGACTGATGCCGGGATTGGTTTTTTCCTTTGTATCTTTATTCTTTTTGTTCCTCGTGGCTTTTTCTCCAGACCAGACAGTTAGTCACACTAGCCAGTTAGCCACACTAGCGTCCCGCCAAAAAAATGCGTATCAAAGATTAATGCTGCGAAAGCGCTATATCGTTTACTTGACTCTCAAGCAAAAAAATGCACCGCAAAACTTCTAAAGGGATTCATGAAAAAATAACCCGGCGCTTTTTAATGAAATTAACATTTTCAAAAACTTTGAGAAATTGCCTAAAATTTGAGCCATAGATGAAAAAATTTGAGCCAAGCCAACCTTGAAAACTAATTTGAAGATCAACTTCCCAAGAAAAAGATCTACGGGGGAGGCGGAACCCACCTAGATCATCCGCGCACAGCCGGGTAGGCTATCTCCCGGAAATTTTGCCAGACCTCAAACAATGACCCATTTACATGTGCGTAATTGTTTTTATTTAGCGTATAAACAAGGCCTTAAAAATCGAAGCGCTGTCTCGGGAATTGAATGACAAATTTTGGTTGGTTGATTTTGGCTGCTGCACATTTTATTTTGTTTCCAACTTTCAAGTTTTTATTTATATTGTCTTGCGAACTTGATTCAGGTAACTCTCATCCTTGTTGTTGAAATGTATCCTGTAGATGACTGATGTTGTTTTTTCTGAAAGCTAGATTTCCTAGTGTGACTAACTGCTAGCGTCCCGCCAAAATGCGTATCAAAGATTAATGCTGCGAATGCGCTATATCGTTTACTTGACTCTCAAGCAAAAAAATGCGCCGCAAAACTTCTAAAGGGATTCATGAAAAAATAACCCGGCGCTTTTTAATGAAATTTTCATTTTCAAAAACTATGAGAAATTGCCTAAAATTTGAGCCGTAGATGAAAAAATTTGAGCCAAGCCAACCTTGAAAACTAATTTGAAGATCAACTTCCCAAGAAAAAGATCTACAGGGGAGGCGGAATCCACCTAGATCCGCGCACCACCGGATAGGCTGTTTCCCGGAAATTTTGCCGGACCTGAAACAATGACCCATTTACATGTGCGGAATTATTTTTACTTTAGCGTATAAACAAGGCCTTAAAAATCGAAGCGCTGTCTCGGGAATTGAATGACAAATTTTGGTTGGTTGATTTTGGCTGCTGCACGTTTTATTTTGTTTCAAACTTTCAAGTTTTAATTAATTGTCTTGCGAACTTGATTCAGGTAACTCTCATCCTTGTTGTTGCAAATACATCCTGTAGATGACTGATGTTGTTTTTTCTGAAAGCTAGATTTCATAGTGTGACTAACTGCCAGATATCCCTTTATCCACTCCTTGACCTTGGCAGTGTAGACCTAAAGCTCCAAAACAGCATCTAATAACATGAAAACCAGAATATGATTCTTCAATGGGAATCAAAACTATAAAGTGCACTTACAAACATCAATTTGTCAGATCTAACAAAATTAATAACCGCACTGTCATCATTGACAATAAAATAAACGATTTTCTGTCAAGAGCCTTGTAAACATTCCAACAACTTCCATTGAAATGATCTATCACAGCTCAGTCTACCATTTTTAGCGCGGTCCGAGGATTGAGCCGAGAACGATCCGCGAACTCCTGCGCGGGTGAAAAAATTCAATCTGTCAATCATTTTCTCAAGCGAAGAGTACGCGAAGCGATTCTAGCTTTACGATAGTGCCGCGGGTCATCAATGGATAGTATTCAATTATCATTATCCCTTTATTTTCATTCCTAGAACTTTTGCAAAAAAAAGGAAAAATAGAAAAGTTGTATTTTTTACTGCTCTGTTCACATACTGAATTTGAAAGATCTTCTATGTGGCGTTTTTTTGCAAACTTCAAAAAACTGATTTTTGTCCTGCCTTTGCGGGACTTTGGCTTAAGTGCTTGAGTGCAGCATTAGGGTACAAAGTCCAAACATGCGTTTCCCGTAATTTTTGTGTGAAGAGTTAGGTCTATACTGCTTGGTGAGCACTCTCTCAGTTACATCAATATGCCTTCTTACCTGTCTTTAAAAACATAAATAAAAGTAATAACGGAAAAGGACGCGAAAAAAAAGACATAAGTTTGAGAACAGAGTAATCAAACTCGTTAGAAAAAGTACCATTAGAAGTCATAAAAAATCAACCTGAATAAATGCAACCAAAATTCCAGAGAACTTCATAATTCCCCAAACAACATTCCATTACTATGTCAAACTCCCATCACATAAATTTTACAATTACGTCAGAGTAGACTACGCTCGCCACCGAAGAGGTTTATTTGGAAAGGGTAATTATATTTTATTGTTCGCTTCTTTTTTAAAGATTCGCCGGGTTGGAAAAGTATGAATTTCTTTGTACATATTTTACCTACCCCAAATATTTAGGAGGCTGAGTTTTAAACGAATCATCAAGTTGAAACGAACAATAAATGTATCAAGGTCTGTTTTATTTACCCCCTGGTGACTTAACAAAAGAGACTTAACTCGATGTTACAATCCAATTATTGAAAGTTTGTCTCTGCCTTTTTATAATGAGCGAGACCAGGCGAGACATACGTTCTCTGATTACGCAATTTTCATATTGACATTTTCGAGGCATTTTGATGTAACTGTCTCTTGTCATCTTTTGTCACCTCTCTTTCCTCTGCGTCTGTGTAGCTGTCTCTGACTTTTTGACACATTACAATATGCTCCAGCTCTTCAGGGTGACCACAAGTACATTTCCTTGCTCTTCCTTGGTTGTTTCCCATATCGCACATTTCCAACCTGATTCGTAGTAGGTCTGCTGCTTCTGCTGATGTGGTCTCTTTCAGGTAGTCTTTTTGTTCATGTTTGCTTTCCTTGAGGTGCCTTAGTTTTTTCATGTTGTTGGTCTTCTCCTGCCACTGTGCTGCAATATCATTTTTGATTCCATCTTTCACTTTTCTTTTCCACTCACTTTTCTTTATTGTTTTGATCTTTTGTAGGCTCATATCCAGATTATACTTTCTTCCTATTCTTTTTGTTTCACTTGTCCATGTCTCAGCTGCCATCCCATCATGATCTGTGATAATTTCAGCACTGAGACTGTCTCCATCATTCACCACTTTTTGGACGAACATCAACCTGTGGTATTCTACCACAGACTGTAAGGGCCAGATTCCTGTCTCTGCAAGTATCCCCCAGTATGGAGTTCCTTGAGGTAGATTGAACATTTGCTTTAGGGCTTTTGACTGGATTCTTTCTAATTTCTCCAGATCACTTTTTCTCAGTTTCGTCCACATCTCCAGGTTGTAAGTTATCGATGGAACTATAGTCTTTTGGTATAAAAAGATCCTTGCATCAGCTGTTTTTGACCCAAGAACTAACATGCATAGCCCTCAAATGAAAGGCCCGGCTGGTCATTAAAATACGAAAATAAATCGAAACAAAAATGCTAGAGTAGAGCTGCGAGCGGAGCTGCGTATGTGTATTTTAATGACCAGCCAGTTCATTCAAACGCATAAAATATAACAGAGATACCAATCCAATACCGTGAGTGGTCCTAAATCCGACAGCCCTGCCTAAATCTGACGTGGTCTTTCAAATTAAAGATACAAACTAAAATAAAAAAAACCTTTTGCTGTGAAGCAACCAAAATACCAAAGTGTCAACTGGGAAATTTGATACAGTAAACCAGTTGAACCAAATAATTAACAATAATTGCTTCTTATACAAAACATAATTTTTTTTGCAATATGTCAAACATCATAAATGATAATAAAAGGTAATTACATTCAGACTTTTACAAAACTCAAACTTTTTAATTACAATATTGACATTTTGACATTATAGCCATCTTGTTAGATGTTTTGAATTTGTTTTGAGAATTCTTGCAATAGTTTTTCGTTCAACTTGGAGAAGGAGTGTTTGTAAACATAGAATTTTTTTTCATAACCTTTATTTGGGGGGTCGGAATTAGGCAGGGCTGTCGGATTTAGGACCACTCACGGTACCCTTCCGTTACCTTTGTAGAAGTAATAGACCTTTTTTCAAAGAGGCCACCCTGTTGAATAATTATATGATAGTCCAGCAGAAAAACAATGATAAAACCATGCATATATTACACATGGTGTCAGCCCCCCAGAAATCTGAAGGGCACCTAGGCCAGGTTAGTAGAGGGGGGCTAATGCCTTGCAATTCTTTGGGGTTACCTATTCATCAAGGGTACCTAGCTGTCTTGATGGAGGCTCTGAGGGCTGGTTATATTTTCCAAATCGAATATTTCAAAATATTTCAAATTATTGAATTTTTTTACCCCAGCACCTAGTTTCCCATCCAATTTCTCTTTCGTTTCCCATCACGCCATCTTTGCTATATTTTTCTAATGTGGTTGTTTTGATTTACAACCGCCATCTTTATAGCATAACAACAAATTTGTTTGGCTGAATGGGGGTACCTAACTCAAAGCAATTTCTCAAGGGGACCTAAATTGCTGGGGGCACCATCATCGAGTTTCAAGCCCGAAGGGCTAGAGGTCAATCTCTTTGGTAGGATTTGAAGCCAACAAATCCTACCAAAGTTGCGCGGCCTTGAGCGACCCGTTTGGTTTTTACACAAATGACAGATTGAAACTAAAATTTACCGCTTAATTTCGAAAAATATATCACTCGAAAACAAAGGAATTGCTAGATTCAATCCGTCATCAAAAATACGGCGCATATTTTAAGGCTTCAATTTTTCTTGCCTGAGAAAGGTTAGAGATTGACCTCTAGCCCTTCGGGCTTGAAACTCAATGGGCACCATGCTCAATGGGGGCACCTGAAAAGTGGGCTGAAACCATGATTACAATATGCATGATACAGTAATTATGCATGGCTCTATCATTGTTTTTATGGCTGGACTACATAATTATTCAACAGGACATCCTCTTTGGAAAAAGGTCTATATGTTATTATCTCTCTAATCATAAAAACAGAGATACCGCAATAAAAAATAGATGGGCCGTATTTTGATATACAAGGGCCGCGCTGACGGACCGTCTACATACCGTAACTTTGTCTAATGTCAACATCCCTCGTCTAAATTCGACACCCTTTTCTAGAGCTGAAAAATAAAAAAAAGGTCATAATTATTTTTCTTTGCTTAGTGGTAAGGGAGGATAAATCTTTTTTCAATCACCGATTCCAACTTTCATATCTTTCCTATCTCTGTAAAAGGGTGTTGAAATTAGAAGACGGATGTCGAGATTAGACCAACTTACGGTAAATATGACAAAACAACGAGCCGTTTGTCTGGGGACAATGTGAAAGTCATAAGTCAAAACCACTTGTTTTAAACTGTGCGAAACAAAGCACAAAAATCAATGTGGCTGGAATATCAATATCTGTATAATAGAGAAGAAAAATTACTTTCATCTATTTTTGGTATATTTATGTAAATGACGCTAAGAAAGGGGGGTGGGGGGTTTTTCAGATAGCGTCACAATGACGTTAGTTGCAGGAAAAATCGATATGTGAGTGACCCCTTACTAAAGATTAATTATGTGTTTTCAGTAAACATAATCTTTTAGTGAGTTAAACCATAGTGTTTGTTTTACCCGTGAAATTATTAAATCTTATTGGTTGAAAAAGATGTCACATGACTTTCCGTGGCAAAGAATAGACTTTTAAACTCCTATATCATAATTACGGGATTTGGAGTGCGGGCCAATTTTACTTTCATTTTCAGTGGTCACTTTCAGACTTTCGATTTCAAGCCAACATCTTAGCAACAGGGTGCTCAGCCATAGATGAAAAAATTTGAGCCAAGCCAACCTTGAAAACTAATTTGAAGATAAACTTCCCAAGAAAAAGAACTACGGGGGAGGCGGGACCCATCTAGATCCGCGCACCGTCGGATAGGCTGGTTCCTGGAAATTTTGCCGGACCTCAAACAATGACCCATTTACATGTGCGAAATTATTTTTACTTTAGCGTATAAACAACAGGGTTCGAATTATAAATTTTAGGAGCTTCGCTATTTTTCCGAGCGAAGCGAAGTCACAGAGGAGCGGCGCAGGCGAAATTTTTTCACTGCTTGCGAAACATTTTTATTATTTTGCGATGTTGTTTGGAAGAAAATGCGATAGTATCTTCAATTCATTTCTCGAGAAAAGCGAAGTAAGAGTTGAAGTAAGAGATTATAGACAAAGCAAAGTATAGTGAAGTTTTGAAGTAACAAGTAGATAAAAGCAATGGATAAACGAGTGAATAAAGTAGCTAGTTGATAAAGCCATGGATAATCGAGTGAATAAAGTAGTGAGTTGATAAAGTAATAGATAAACAAATGAATAAAGTAGCGAAGTGGCGAGATGATAAAGCAATACATAAACAAATGAATAAAGTTGCGAAGTAGCGAGTAGATAAAGCAATAGATAAACGAGTGAATAAAGTAGCGAGTTGATAAAGTAATAGATAAACAAATGAATAAAGTAGCAAAGTGGTAGGTAGATAAAGCAATAGATAAACGAATGAAGAAAGTAGCGAAGTAGCGATTTGATAAAGCAAGAGATAAACGAATGAATAAAATAGCAAAGTAGCGAGTAGATAAAGCAATAGATAAACGAGTGAATAAAGTAGCGAGTTGATAAAGTAATAGATAAATGAATGAATAAAGTAGCGGAGTGGCAGGTAGATAAAGCAATAGATAAACAAATGTGTCGGTAGCAAAATCCTTATAACTTTTCAACTTCGCATTTTAGAGTTGGGAAATCTTTTTGGGTCGCTAAATCTAAAATTCACTTCGCATTTTGCAAAGTGCGAAGCTATAATTCGAACCCTGAACAAGGCCTTTAAAATCAAAGCGCTGTCTTGGGAATTGAATGAAAAAATTTGGTTGGTTGATATTTGGCTGCTGCACCTGGCTGCACATTCGCAATCTGTCATTTTGTCTCATTTTAAAGTTTTCAAGTTTTAATTGATTGTCTTGGGATCTTGAACTTGATTCAGGTAACTCTCATCCTTTTTGTTGCAAATACATCCTGTAGATGACTGATGTTGTTTTTTCTGAAAGCTTGAATTCCTAGTGTGACTAACTGTTAGAGGCCTATTCTTGCAACTATACAGACGCTTACTAATGAGCGTCCCATCAGCACCTTGAACTGACTACCCAATTCCCCTCACATGGCATAGGTTGACCCAGGCGAAGGAACGTTCACTTTCCAAGTGAACTGCCGTGAGTAGGAATCCAACCCTGGCCTCCTGCACAGAAGCCAAGGTCGAAGAATAATAAGAATACAGTCATTTTGTATTTGGTTAACAGAAAAAACTGCTTCCTTTGTTGGAGATAAATTGAAGCTTTGAGGAAGAAATGTATTTTTAACCCAAATGTTTACTCAAAAGTCCAAAACTCTCAAATTGATAATTTCTCATGTTTGTTAAAAAGTCAAGTCTAAAAAAGTAAGAATACCTTATAAATATTTCACCCTCAATTTTAACACTTTCTTAAGAATACTTGACCCTCATCCAAGGTACACTATTCTTATAAAAAACTGCTCTAACTTGGGACTATCTGAAAAAACATGGAACGGCAATTCGGCCACCATTTCACCGAACCTCCAAAGTAGTTTGAGTTAATGAACGGCGTATTAAAAAATACATGATTTCTCTTTCGCAGTGAGTAGGCTTTTAATCAAAATATGAAAAATATCCCTAATGGAACACACTTGAGTGTCTGGAACGAAGAAGAACAAATTAGTGGCAAAACGATGGAGCGTTTGACGCCACTCGCGCAGCAAGTTACACACTTATTTGTTAAGCCCATTGGGTGATAGGCGGTTAGGTGGCGGGCGTTCTCTAATTCTCCAATCAGTGTCCGGTCATTTTGAATGAAAACAAAAAAGTTTAAAAGGGCGCACTATCAGTGAAAGTTATCGTGACATGTTATGACAGAAAGGATGATTGATAAACTTGGTGGAGTAATCAAAACAAATTTGTTGTCAAAGAGATTCAACAGTAAGTGAAAATACAGGCCAGATATCAACCAGTCCCATTTTTCGACCAATCGTCCCAAGTTAGAGCAGCTGACGATAAGAAATGAAACTTTTCCATGTTTCACTTTTTTGCACCAACTCTTCAAAATGAAAATATTTAAGATTTAAAGTTCTTCTTTTATTCAATGATTTATTAGGGCACTTTGTTGACAATCTAACTCTCACCATCAAATTCTTTCTTCAGAAAATTGAAGATGAGAAAAAACCTAAGCATTAGGATGATATCACGAATTGAAACAAATATATTGAAGGTGAGATTTTACAGTCGCCCGTTGTTCAAGGCACTGAGAGGCCACGGGTGCCAAAAAGAATAAGGGTCATGTGAAATACGGCAATCTCATTGGTGGAAATCTGATTAAAGTCTGCGTAGGACTACCTGGAAGCAATCAGTAGAAGAGACCACTTTCATTTTTGCTGCAGATTACCATATAAACTTCTCACAGGGATTACTTGTCAATGTGGTGTGTCAACTTGTCAGCATTGTATTGTTGTAACTGGGAAAGTTAAAAGAAGTAAGACTAGCCTAGTTTCTGATCCTGATATAGGAGTTTAAGTCTTAGACTTAGACTGCCTGTTTGACCATGTAATATGTTTTTGTTTGATTTAAAAATATGTGAACTCTTTTATCTACTCAAGCAATCTCAACCAGGGTTGGACTTGTAGGGCGGCATAAATTTTAACTGTGTAATTGCATGCTTACAGCCTCAGGAATTACGCATCTGATTAAGAGGATTTCCCAGACTTAAAAAATATAATATTTGCTCAGAAGCAAAATAAGAACGAAAAATCAAATAAAAAGCACTGCAATCATCACTGAATGGTTAAAAGGTGATAGGAATAAAACAATGGGCAGGTCTAAAACGCCTAATACCTACTACTTAATACTTACTACTTAATACTTAATACTGACTACCTAATCCGTTTGGATACTTTACAGACCAGAACTTCCAGGCCCTGACTCTCCTTCGCATGTTCGAAATCTCTAAGTTTTGTGAAATTTGAATGTCAACACATACGTCTTTGCTTTATATTTAACTAAAGTCTCTCTTATGACTTTGATCTAATTATAAGATGATAATTAAGAAATAATTAAGAAAACATATGTAAATATTCAAATCAATTATTCTTATACACCCCTGTCTCCTTTATAAAGATCCAATCGGCTAAAACGTTATTTAAACGCTCTTCGAAATTGAATATAGGTCATTAATTGTATCCTTTTGTATTATCTGCATCATATCAAGTAGGAGGCCCGGAATTCCCGAGTTATTTTTTCCGAGTTAAAAAAACCGAGTTAAAAAAAAACCGAGTTATCCCGAGTTATGACGTCATTTTTGGAATTTAGTGACGTCATTTTTCATTTCATAACTCGGTTTATTTTGCTTCCTTTTAACTTTCCGAGTTATTTTCCATTTTTTAACTCGGGAATTTTTGCTTCCTTTAACTTTCCGAGTTATTTTTCATTTTTTTAACTCGGGAATTTTTTCTTCCTTTAGCTTTCCGAGTTATTTTTGAATTTTTAACTCGGGAATTTTTGCTTCCTTTTCCAGTATCTTTCACTTCACATTGCGCAGAATGGGGTTTGATGTTCGAATTATTTTTATACAAAGACGGGGGTAAACATTCGAATAACAATATACCTTCAGGTCAACATTTAAAGACTTTCCACTTTGAAAAAGTTGCGTATTTGACCCCCGGAATGTTTTTTACCCGCAAGTCTAATTAGAGCCTTATGACACAAAAATGTTTATATGACATATCTGTTTAATTTTTATGACTGTAGTTCCTGGCTTTTACTTTTGAGTTTTCTTGAGATCCAATTTTTGTGTTCAGTTTTTTCAGTTCAGAAATTCAATACTTAAGTTTTGTCGCTCATCATATAAAATACTTTCGAGTTTTATCGCCCTTTTATCTCTTGTGACTCTCAGGTTTCCTTTTGGTGTAGCCCACTTAAACTTTGTGATTAAACTTAATTTATCATATGATATTTATGATATGTATGATACAGTATTTATTTTTGTCTGACCTACACTTTCACCAAAATCCCAGTCTATTTGGATTTTTGGCATTTTAAGCAAATATCAATTTTTCAGCCTCTTTCGGCTCGTTTTTTTTTTTGTGTGGCGTTCTGGTCTGTACGTTTCTTCAAGTTTGATCCATTAATATCTTTTCCCAGCCTCTTTGTTTGATCCAGTTAAAACTTCTAGCTATGATGGTGCTGGTCACACTCTGTTCAATATGATCAAATATCTTTTTATTAGGGATAGGATAGGGTTTTCGACTTGACAAAAATGATATAGTTAGTAGATTTTATTTTATTTAAAAAAAAAAAAAAAGAAAAGTTGTAACATTTTATTTTTACTTGTACATATTTTTAGTAGATATACCGAGATTTTTGGTGATTAAAGAGACATAAAAAAAAGATTCGAATTCATAATTCGAATGTTTTGCAAAGGTCACACGCGCGCCGGAAACTTTCGAATGTTTTTCTGTAAGTTGATTTGGTGAGTGTTTTATTTATTTATTTTTTAACATCTCTCATAAAAATCTACGAATAGTCTGTGAAATGATTGATTCAAGAAACGTTGAAACGTTGGTGATTCATTCAAAATTTTTACAGCGAAGTGGGAAGGACTCAGTGAATTTTTTTGAGAATTTTGTCATTTCACTTAAGAATACTGTCTGTACTGTAAGTGTAGGGAGGAAATTTTGAAATAGCTTTATCTCATCACTTACCTGCTGTATTTTTTGAGATTTTATTTATGCTGTAATATTTTTGAAGGGCTTACACTTTGTTTATCTAGCAGGTTTTAACTTCAGTTCTTGCTTTTCAATTATTCACTTGTTTGTTGATTATTCATTTTATTAAGCAGGTTAAGGTTTTTCTAGTTGGTAATGGATGGTTATGTCTTTGATTTAGGTTGGTATGGGATCAATAGATTGAAACTGGTGTTTTTTTATGCAGAAAAATAACTCGGAAAGCTAAAGGAAGAAAAAATTCCCGAGTTAAAAATTCAAAAATAACTCGGAAAGTTAAAGGAAGCAAAAATTCCCGAGTTAAAAAATGGAAAATAACTCGGAAAGTTAAAGGAAGAAAAAATTCCCGAGTTAAAAAATGGAAAATAACTCGGAAAGTTAAAGGAAGCAAAATAAACCGAGTTATGAAATGAAAAATGACGTCACTAAATTCCAAAAATGACGTCATAACTCGGGATAACTCGGTTTTTTTTAACTCGGTTTTTTTAACTCGGAAAAAATAACTCGGGAATTCCGGGCCTCTATCAAGTAGTGTCATAGTACTTCTTGAGATTGGCTCGTAGGGCTTTATATTCAATAACTATAATAATATTTTTGTCAAATAGTGTCACTTTGTCAATAATAGGCAAAAGTTCAATGAACACCTCCAAAAATCTCTCTTTTAGCATTTTCTACTAGAAATTTCTATCTAGTGATATTTAAAGCATCTTATTCACATTAATAATTCTTACTATAATGAAGTTTAAAAAGGCCATATTAAACGACCCTGTCAATATTCTGGCTCGAAAGGGTCATTTGTAAATCAGGTTTGTGATAAAATCAAGTCATGTCTAAATATTCTCTGCCATCTACTTCAGTTACGTCTGTTCCAATGAAACAGGGGCATACTTACTTATTTTAAATTTTCAGATCGACTGATTCTTATAAATAAAGCTAATATGAGCTAACGAAATATTTTTCTCCTACGAAAAAGCGTGTCTCGACAAAATGTGTGTAGTCTGTAAACTTTATAGAAAAAGCGCGGGAAAATGAAGTGAAGAGAAAAAAAGAGAGAAAATATTTTCATGTCTTCAAAACGTTATAAGACAAAAAGCTGAAATTTTTTTAACACCAAATTTTCAGATTAGGTCGAATTGGGCATGCTGATTATTTTAAAGGTATTTTCGAGCAATTTTGAGGTATATACAGTAAATATTAAGTATTAGGTAGTAAGTATTAAGTAGTAGGTATTAGGCGTTTTAGACCTGCCCATAAAACAATACTGTTCAGGCAAAATTCCAAGCATTTTGGTTACTGGCCGTTTTTTGACTTAAAAATTGAGTTTTGGCCTTCGGAGTAACTATTATAGGTGTTCAATACGCGCTACAGGCACCAAAAATTTATTAAACTCCCTCTAAGCCACTTATGAAGGGTTTATTTTCAAGGATTAATATTGTATTGTATTAGCGTAAAAAAAAAGAAATGTATTCAATTGAATATATTTTCAATCATCATAGAGCTGCATAGAGAAAATACATTTTGATTTTGCTCACTATCATCATCTTTTTGACATTTTTTGACACAAAATAAATATCCTCCAAATATTGACTTTTAAAACTAAAATTGAGTATTTTGGCCGTATAACGGCCACAAAAATGTGCTTGGAATTTTCACTGACTGTTGTCCATAAGAAGGCTTCCAATTGGAGATGTACTTTGTTTGATCCACGTTATCTTTAGCGTAAGAAAAACAACTTCGATGGTGGATTTATCAGAAGCTCTTGGCTTGAAAAAGAGTCACTTGCTTGTTTTCACATACAATGATTGGAGAATATGTAATATAAACTTAGGAATAATATAAGCCAAAGCTTAAGTAAAGATTAATGATGAAAAAATAGTGAAGGGAGTAAGTTTTTTTGCCATTGTAACGTCATAGATCAGGGGTTAGAGTGTGTGGGCTCCTAAGCAAATTTATGTCCAATCAATATTTTTCATTTCAGTTCGAATTTAAAAAAAGTTTCCCAACTTTCTGATAAGGAGAACCTTATCAGAAAATTGGGAAACTTTTTTCTAGAAATTAAAAAATCAGGGGGACATTTTGTTTCATGCCATGTAGAATTATTGCCCTTCTCATGAAACAGACATTTTACAAATGGAAGATGAAATCTTCACCTGTTTTGGACTTGCAATAAATAACTCCAAAACAGAAACAATGATACTGAATATTGACGAAATTCCAACATCGATTGCAACCCTGAGAGGTGTCGACCTCAAAAATGTCTCCATATTTCGATACCTTGGAGCTTACATTAATTGCTGCGAGCCTAGTACAGGAGACAGTGAAATAAATCAACGAATCCAACTCGCTTGTCAAAAATTTGCAGAACTATCAAACCTCTTGCAAAATTTCCATATCAACTTGAGAACACGCATTTCATTTCTGAACTGTTTTGTGCGTAGCCGTCTTACCTACGCCTGTCAAAATTGGTGTCTAACTACGAACATAGCTTCAGCCAGGTTTCTAGCTCCCCCCAACAAAGTAAGGTCCCCCCAACAATTTAGCTCCCCCCAAAAAATTGCCTTGTGCTAGGTCCCCTAACACTTCAGGTCCCAAGATAAACAAAAACAAAAATATTGTTCTCTCGCCCCCGTAGAGAGAAGTCAATAAAAAATATATGTGAGTACAGTACTGATAAATGAAAACTAAACTTTACTTGTTTTAATATTTATGTTTACAAGTCGTTTGCTTTTTATATTTGATTTAATAGTAAGATAAGATATCTTTTGGATTTAGCTGAACAGCCTCCAGAGTCTCAGTCAGATCATCTAGGCTCCCCCCAACAATCTAGGTCCCCCCAAATATTTTGGTAATTTTAGCCCCCAGGCTCTTTAAAGGCCAAAATATTTCTTAGCCCCCCCAAAAAAAATAAGGGGGGGGGCTGAACCTATGTACGAATCAACTAAACAGACTAGACATCACATACAGAACATTCTTGAGAAGAATGATTCGCAATGGGTTTAAACAAATTGACAGAGAAAACAATGACTATCGACTAGTCATCACGAATGAGAATTTGCATGCACTTTGTGGAACTCGTGACGTCACTGACTTTATCAAAAGTCAACAAGCGAGCTATGTGGCACATGTAATAAGAATGCCTAACGAACGGTCGTTGAAACAATTAATGTTTAACGATGACACAAATCGTAAACGTGGTCGACCTTCCAAGACACTGTTAGACCAAGTTGTTTCTGATAAAGATGTTTCAATTGATGTATTTTGTAATAGATCATTAAATGAGAGGGTGTGAGATTGCTCTAGGGTTCCCAACAACACAGACAACAATCGTCCAGTGTCTTTGGTAGCCCTACAGCCAATCCATCCTTATATAGGGATTAGATTGTAAAATTTTATTATTATTATTATTATAGTACCGAAGATATTGGAAACAGTAGACTCAATATCTTTTGACTTTGCAAAAGCACTTGGTTCCTCATCAACTAGAATCATATGGGATAAAAAACAAGCTGCTTGAATGGATCAAAGACTTCCTGAAATATCGATCCCAGAGATTGATAGAAGATGTTTGCATACCTGTCTATACTATATAACAATGTATTAATCAACCCAAAATGTATAAGCGTTTCATAGAGGCCCATGTCCCCACGATGGCCTGCAAATATGTAAAACTATATTATATTGAGGCAATAATTCTATCTACATTGAGAAAATTCTGCCTTCTTTAAAATGGCCCTTTGGATTGTTTCTAAAGAAGGCAGAATACTAGGCCTGCAATTGCTGGTAATAAATCATGCCGGATACAGAAAATTTTGAACCACAGTAAAACAGCTGAGGTACTGCCAAGGAAACCATTTTTCATTCCATTTGAGTTTTTATTCATATATTTATCCAAAAAAGATTTGTTTAGTCTTCACTTGACATCTGACAAAAAACTGCCCTGTTTGCAAAAAATATATATAGATCTTGTATTAGGCCCTCAACTGCCAATTTTTATAGCAAATGGTAAAAATAAAACAATGGGTGAACCAATAGAAAATGGACATGCTGAAATCTCAGATGAAGTCAAAGAGAAAGCTGAATCAATTAAAAATGAAGCAAACCAATTTTTCAAAAGTAAGTAAATTCTTTCCTTTTCTGAGAAGATTTTGATGTTCAAAATTCCTCATTTTAATCATTTTAGTTTTTTTTTTCTTCAATTGTCCAATTGTTTTCTTGATTCATTTAAATTTTGATTTTTTTAGATGGTAAATTTGACAAAGCTTTGGCACTGTACTCTGAAGCAATTGATTTGAATCCAAATGTTGCAGCTTACTACGGAAACCGTAGTTTTTGTAATATCAAAATGGATTTTTTTGGAGCTGCGTTGGAAGATGCAAATAGTGCTATCAAGATTGACAAAAAATATATCAAGGTTTCAACTTTTTTTCATACTCTACACAAGTTTCAAGTATTTTTAAACAAACATAATTTTGCATTGATAGGTTTTCTGTGGACTAACTCTCAAGGAATAAATTGTTATTTCAGATGTTACTTTAAAAATGCTATGTTAATAAAAGTTTTTAGTCACCATTGCCTATTGTAGGGGTATTACAGAAGAGCATCTGCAAATATGGCACTTGGAAAATTCAAATTAAGTTTACGAGATTATGAAGCAGTAAGTATCAGTACCTCTTTATTGAACAAAATCATTCTTACTCTTAGTCTCTGATCTAATCCTTATATTCCTGATTTTCTACCCTGATTCAATATAAGTTTTGTCGAAGGGAACAACAAAACATGTGTACAAATCTTAAGTGTTCTGTGTATACACATAATTTTTCTTTCTTGATAATTCTTTTTAAATTGTTCATATCCTTGTTTCAATTCTCCCTTCTGAAAAGGTTGCAAAAGTTTGTCCGAAAGATAAAGATGCACAGAAGAAATTCACTGAATGTAAAAAGTTGGTACATCAACAAGCTTTTGCTCAAGCTATAGCTGTTGATGATAATAAAGTCTCCCTTGTTGAATCTTTGGATCTAGAATCTATGAGTAAGTGGTTGTCTTCCTTTTGGGCCAAATTGAAAAGTTTCCGTTTCTGTCACGGAAGGAAATCAGAGTCTTTTTTGGTCTATTTTTGAAAAATGGTAAAATGAATAAAAATAGTATTAGTCCTGAATTAAAGCCTTCATAGTACTACTACTTCCAAAGCAAAATAAATTTCATAAAAGTTTTTCCTCATTGAATAATTGAACTTTGAAGGTTCTGTCACGGAAGGAATGCAGCAAAGACATTGAAAAAGACAAAAGTATGCTGATTCAGATTCCTGTGAATTTAAAGAGAATTTTAAAGCCAAAATACCACCATAAGAAACTTATGTCTATCTGCTTGTCATTGAAAAAAGAACTGAGTCAAAAAAATTAATTTCAATGGCTACAGGCCTTCGCAACTGAGAAAGGTCAGTGTCACGGAAGGACACTGTCACGGAAGGAAAAAATTCCTACTTTTCAAAATCAGCAATAGCGTAAGAAATGTTGAATGAAACTAGTGGAGTGACACATCATATCATGAATCATAGCCATTTTTACTATTCAGTTCATTTCAAAACCTTGTAACTGTATTTTTATTGTTCAACCCAAGCGAGTGAGCTACTTCCAAAGGCTCTAATTAGCATATTTCCATGGTGCTGAAGCGATTTAGAGGGTTTAGAACCAGCTGGGAACAGTAGTTTTGCCAGAAAACCGGTTTTTAGGCCTCTAGAGCCGCCTGGGCTTACGCTGTAAGCTTGCAGCGCTGTACTGGAGCCTTAGTTAAGCTTATTCTGAGCTCCATACCGGGCTGAGCTGTTTCCCAATGGTCCTAAACCTCGTAGGACACTCTCCTGCAATGGATTAGACCCATTGAAGTCCAGCAAAGGGGGCTTAACCAACAAATTTTCACTTAAATAGCTTAAAAACGCTTAAAAAGCTCTATTATAAGTGTTTTTAAGGCTTTTTAAAGCAAAAAACGTAAAAACGCAAATTTGCAAGCGAGTGAGCTACTTCCAAAGGCTCTAATCATGCAGGGCTGAGCTGGTTCCAAATAGTCCTAAACCTCGTGGGATACTCTCCTGCAATGGATTAGACCCATTGAAGTCCAAGATTTCTAAAAATAACAAGATATTTTTAATCCGTCACGGAAGGACAAGGTGAAAGTGTCACGGAAGGACAAGGTGAAAGTGTCACGGAAGGACAATAATTTCAGACCTTGTAAGTGAATATGAAGGAGGTTGCTTTGGAATGTAATTTAATTTTTTGTTAGGGGGTACCAATAGTTAGAACTTGCAATAATATCGAGAATAGTGTATTTGTACAAAGCTGGTGAAAAAACTTTTTGTCTTGAAATTGTCATGGAAGGAATTCGATATTTGATAAAAGTTTCTGCTTGCAGTACTTTTCTGTTGTTCGACTTATTTCAAAATGAATAAACCTATTAAACTAACTAGGGTATGTACTTGTTTTAAAACAACATTTCATTTTTGATTAATCATTTTATTTTTCAAAAGAAGGTCCATTATATTTTAACACTTGTCCTTCCGTGACAAAACCGTTAGTTGTGTTTCGATATAATCACCTGATTACAGAGTCTAAAAGTGCGACTCGGTTGATTTAAAAGTTGAAATTGGAAAATTTAAGGGTTATTTAAAAAAAAATCACAGTTACTTATTTTGTTTGTAAGATTTTTGATTTTGTGTTTTGGTTGACCACTTTTCAATTTGGCCCTTTTTTAGTAATTTTGGTTATTCTCATATTTTTGTCTGCAATAAACTGATACTCTCACACAAAACTTTTGTTATATCTTGGAGTGATTGACAGATTCAAATCATCTTAAATGAATAACTTGTCAATCATAACTCAATTTGTTCATATCCTGTCTTTATACTTCTATTTGTCCCCTTCAGCTATTGAATCTACTTATGAAGGACCTTCCCTTGACGAAGATGGGAAAGTGACGAAAGAATTCATGGATAAATTACTACCATATTTGAAGAATCAAAAGAAAATTCACAAGAAATGTGCATATCAAGTATGCAGTTTATGATTATTTATGTACTTTTTCAGTAAACTTAGGGAAATAATTTGGTTGTAAACAATGGTAATAGCAAAGCTGTGATTATGGTTTGGGGGAAGGCCTTGTTTGTAACGACCAAAACTATTGATAAATAAGAGGTAAGAAAACAAATGTTCAACAAGTGAGAAAACATAATGTAATCAGCGCTCCATATGGAGCACTATTAAAAGTTGAAAAATTGACCAATTGAAAGATCAAATATAGAAAAGGCGCAAAAAAGAGTTGCTGCATGCTAAAAAATTGCTAGCGAAAAAACTTTATGCGAGAATTGGAGAGTTCAGATTTAAGCGTATTATTAATTAAAGGTATGATAAATATTTTATATTGAATTACTGTGTTTTTGTCTTCATAGATTTTAGTAAACATCAAAGAGTATTTCGAGAAATGTGATTCGCTAATTGATGTCACAATACCCAAGGTATTAAACCTTTTTTCTAATTAGTTCTTAATTCATAATTTATTGTTTTTTTTCAATGGTTTATTTATTGTTGATTGAATTGTCTTGAATCCTTATTTTCAATATTTTAATCTTCAAAGGATAAGAAGTTAACAGTATGCGGAGACATCCATGGACAATTCTATGATCTGCTGAATATTTTTGAAATCAATGGATTACCGTCAGAAGAAAACCCATATGTATCCTTCTCATATATTCCATTGTCTTTTGCACCTTTGGTAATTTTTGTAGGGAATCTTGTGGTGCAAGTAAAAGTTTGTTGGGTGGGGCTTCCGAGGGTATATAATACCAGTGAAGTTTCCTTGAATAAAGTCATAAATACCTCCTTTTCATTGATTTTTTGAACAAATAGTAAAGCCAGATTAACAATATTTAAGAGGAGGTCGGAATCGCTTTGAAAAATACTGAGCTTGTTGCAGTTTTTAAAACTAATCATCAAAACAAAATGATGTGCGTAATGGCTTAATGGCTCAAATAAAGGCAAAAAGTTTTTGCAAACAAGTTTATTCACTGGCGAGGATGAAGCTATATGGTAAATAGTTCACCAATCAGTCGTATATCCCTTAACCCTTGTACTGGTTAGCTATTCAATGGTGATTTTGTTGATCGTGGTTCATTTTCTGTAGAAGTCATCCTCACTTTATTCGGATTCAAACTTCTCTATCCAAACCATTTCTTCATGTCAAGAGGTATAGATCTGATCAACTTTCTGATGATAATGTTGCTTTTTAAAAGTTTAGTAGACGAGTAAAAGACGACAATACGGAGAATTTTTGACGTCAGAATGAAATATCTTTGTTCACTTGTAAAAACAGTACTTTTCCTTCAAAACTTCAATACCTAAGGAAATACTTGAGGTATAACGTTATAAATAATAATGTTATAAACTTACAGCAAAGAAGCGCTGGAAATTTTGTACCTATACAAAATACCAATATAAAAAAAGTTACGTCAAAAAGTTTAGGGGTGCGGTTTTTTTTTAATCACCCTGTTTGTTACTTGAATATTAGTTCCAGTATTTTGGGCTTTGTTCAGTTTACTGAGATCTATGGCTCACACAGTCTTTAAAAGTTATAAAACTTATTTGCCAAATCATTGAAATCACTATAAGCTTGTTATTAGTCAGCACATTGACTTTTGAGGCATTCACGAAAAAATGTGTTGTTGAATTTATTTTTCAATTCATTTTAGGGAATCACGAAAGTGCTACGATGAACAAAATGTATGGTTTTGAAGGAGAAGTAGTGTCAAAGTAAGTTTCATCTGTCCCTAAGTCAAAGATTCGAATATTAATAAAGATTTTTAAACTGTTGTTTTTATGTTTTTTTACGATGTATTGACAATAGTTGTTTTAGTCTACTATTATTTTTTTTTATTTCTTTAGTTTTTTTATCCACTTTTTAGGTACACTTCCAAAATGGCAGATTTATTTACAGAAGTTTACAATTTGCTTCCTCTATGTCATTTGATCAACAAAAAAATTCTTGTAAGATTTACAACAATTATCATGATTTCAATTATTGATTATAAACTAAAGAAATTCTTCTGTTAGGAAAAGTAAAAACTTTAAAAGAATTTCTAATATGCATGAATAACAGGAAAGTTATGCACTTCTTTTTTTTCCTATTCTGTTTATCCAAGTCTCGTAATAGAAAACAACTTTTTGCTGTTGTAAGTTAGTTCTTCATTATTAGTCGACTTATTTTGACAAAACCTTTTAATATTAACACTATTATTGCTGTTTGTATCTGGCAATGATGTCATGTTTTTAAGTTTGAAAGAATATCTTCAGGATTAATATTCTTTATTCTTGATATATATTGTTCTTCTTTTCTTTTGAAAATGAAATGGTGATATTTTTTCCTTCTATCTTTCACTTCTTCTGGTTTTTTCATTTCGTTTCAGACAATGCATGGTGGTCTTTTCAGTAAAGATGACGTCACTATAGAAGATATTCGCAAAGTTGACCGGAATAGACAACCCCCTGATTCAGGTATTTATTTTTAGCTGTTAAAATCTTTAAAAATCAAAAAGGTATTTTAAGTTCTTTCAGTACTGAAGTTAAGCTAAAAAAATTCATCTATAAGCAATTCTTTGGCTGCCAGCAATTTTGATTGAGGACCTAATTCAAAAAGTGGCACACCCACGATCCCAAACATGACCAATTTTCCTTGAAGCCAAACCCGATAAAATTGCATTCAAAGTGGACATACAGCGGCTTTGTAAAATTGCAAATCTTAATAATGTATTAAGTTCAGCAATTGCATGTTTTTGTAGTTTGGCTGAAAAATTGAACAATTGTAAAGGATGTTGGATTAAATGTTTTCATTCGATATTTTTTTTAAGGAATTATGTGTGAATTACTTTGGTCTGACCCTCAGCCTCAGGTAGGTGACTATTTAGATGAACCAATCAAGCCCTAAGCAATGCATTAGTATTCAAACACATTGCAGAAAATGATATCAGTAGGTTTAGATGCGACCTTCTTTTTCCTTTGCTGGGAAATTTTCTCTGAACAGACAATAATTCTCCAAAAAATGCATTTTCATAATTGGCCTTCATGTTGTATTGTTTCTTTTAGAATGGGAGAGCAGCAAGCAAACGAGGAACTGGAGTATCATTTGGACCTGATATCACGCAAAACTTTCTAAATAGAAATAATCTTGGTTTGTCTTTTTTTGTTGACCATAAATTGTAATAATCTACTTTGAAACTTACTCAACTATCCCATCTAATTACTCTTGAGAATAAATAAAAGAAAGCCTTTATTAAATGCATTATTAGCCTATTTCATAGGATTCGTGCATCTGTTATGCTATTTTATAAATTTAAAGGGGAAAAATGCACTAATCTGTGCAGATTTTCCTTCGAGAAAGACGTTGAAAATAATTGATTTTCTGTCATCATTCAATTTACGTGGTTTCTTTTCCATTCTTTTTTGCTTTTGTAAAACTCATAATCTCAATTCGAAAAAGAGTGATCAACCACAAAAAAAATGATTACTGAAATGACGTAGAAAAATATCATGTACTAAAAACACGAATCCTATGAAATAGGATAATATGTAACTGTTCTATTATCTATCGGTTTGCAGAATACATCATCCGAAGTCACGAAGTCAAAGACGAGGGATATGAAGTAGCACATAATGGAAAGTGTATCACCGTTTTCTCTGCACCCAATTACTGGTAATATAAAGATATAATATATGTATCAGCAATGCATACTTAACCCTGGCTAGACAGATCGAATTGCCCAGGGCAGCATCTCACACCATAAAACTAATTATAGCGCCAAAAGAAAGAAAAAGTGCACATAAAGGAGATTCCCTGGGGAATTCTGTGAATGACTCCTTCGGATTTAAGCAATGAAGAATATATGATGGCCCTGCAACGTTCACAATTATCTATATAGGGTGAAGGAGCTAGTTTGTGACGTTGACGCCTTAGAACAATCAGTCACCACTCCTAAACCCTTTGGAGGTTTAATAGATTGACTAATTTCTAATGTTACAATTATTTTTACGAAAGTTGCGTAACAATTATATGTGAAATTACGTCAGATTTTCTAATTCTATCAAAATTTATTGAGGGATACAGTGGCTCTGCTTTTGTTCCCATAAAAAATACCCACTTCAAATAATCAGCGGAAATGAAAAAACTCTCTTCATTCCGTTCCAGTGACCAGATGGGTAACAAAGGTGCATTCATCACACTATACGAAGATCTCAAACCGAATTTCACATCTTTCTCTTCTGTGGTATGTTAACATTAATCATATTGTCAAAAGAAAGTCTTTTTCACTATCTCGCAATCGAGTTTAAAAAAGTCTAGTTAGTTACTTGAAAAATAAGAAACTCTAAAATGTGTTATTGTTCATAAAACTAATATGAACGAATATTTAATTTATCCATCCAATCCTCTTTAATAATTATGTACCCTCTGTTACATTTTAGCCTCATCCTTCAGTACGTCCAATGGCATATGCAAACTCTATGATGTCCATGTTTGGATTAGCGTAAAGCAGAATGGTTTCAATTAAGAGGAAAACAAGAGATGAGAGGAGGATGAGTATGTTGGCAAGTACAAGAAGCTTCTATTCAGCTACCCTAAGAATGCAACGATTCCAAAAGTAAAGAATCACAGCAAATTCTTCTGACGGGCGCTTACGCGGATCACATAATCCACACTTTTGTGTACCGAAAGATTCCTGCATTAAGTGCTAAGATAAGGTTCTTGGGTATTTCTCTGATTTGATTGATTGATCGGTCGTTTGATTGTTTTTAATTTTCTATATATCTCAAAGGTCGACCAGACTTGATTTTTTCCTTGATAATTTATTTTTGAAACCGTTCTAAAGTCGATAATACTGAGATCGAGGATTTCCGATAATTTGGAGTAGCTTTTGCAGAGATCCAAAAAATTTTTAATCTAGGTAGGCATTATTACAATGGATGATTTTTATAACTCAAAAGATGTTTTTCAGTTAGAATGTATTTCACAAAGAAGATTGTATTTTTATGATGAGAAAAACGATACGGCAGAGATCTTTAGTTATTAATTTTTTATCTAGTATGATAGTAAGATAATTCTGTACATATTCTTATTGAGTTTGTTTTTTTTTACTTTTGCTTGGTTTCCTTCTGACTAATTAACAGGCTAATCGCACGATGGGCTATTTTTTCTTATTTGGCACGCCCTCAAAGAGAGCAATTAATCGTTAATTGCATCCTGTAGAGAGCAATTAATCGTTAATCACACTCTCCAATGCCGCGCCAATGTTTACAAAATTGGTTTTAATGTTTTTTCTTACATTTTTTTTGCATCGAACGTTTTAATTGCATTCGAAATTTATTTTGTGAGAAAGAAAATCAATAAACAACAATAAAAGAAAGACATAAAGAGAGGAGAAAAATATGAAACTCTCAGTGTAATTTCTGTAATTTATTTTCCTAACTGGGAAAAAGTAGTGAAAGCCATTGTGCGATTAGCTCGTAATCACATAATAACTCGTACAATTCGAAAATTGCACTCGTGATTTTTTTGTTTTGAATTTTCCTCGTCCTTTCGGACTCGGAAAATTAATAACAAAAAAATCACTCGTGCAATTATATTCGAATTGCACTCGTTATCATGTGATTACATATACTAATCATCCGAATGTTTGTTAACTGCCACATAAATCAACAGGTTGATTGTTAATTTTGACTTTTTTCTTTCGTACTTTACGATGCTCTTCTGGCATTTTCTCTATGATTTACTTTTATCTTTTTCAGCGAGATTTTAAAAATAAATAAAGATGTCAACGTTTAAGCTGTGTCAAAGTCTCAAATTATCACATCGTTATGCGACAACAGAGGCCGGTGGACAATACAAGAAGTTTCTGACCATGCTTAAGAGACAGCAAGAACCTCCTTACTTGTATACTTCGAATCCAGACATAATCCAAGAGACGATTGATTTCAGTGTTTATAAAGGGTTGACGAGCACCATACAACAGCAACAAAAAACTTCAAACCTCTCCTTATTCTCACAGCTAGGTGTAAACCAAACAAGTGAACAACTTCTTCGTCAGAATGGAATTCACGAGCCTTTATTTGTTCAACAGAAGTCATTACCAATTCTTTTCGCTCGGCGATCGGCAATCATTGAATCAGAAACCGGTAGCGGAAAAACTTTAACCTATCTGTTACCAATCTTGCAAAATCTTGGAAATCGAAGCTGCTCTAATGTTATAGTTGTTCCCACGCGTGAATTAGCTTCACAGGTTTATAACGAAATTCTGAAATACCTACCGGACAGACGTTTAGCTGTCCGATATGTATCCGGTATTGATGAGCTCCAGGAACGAAAGATCGATACCGCTTTGCGGGAAAGCAATGTTGTAATCGGAACTCCCAAAAGATTGTTAGAGATTTTCGAAACTAAAAGTGGATATTTTCGTAATGTTCGTCGGATCGTGTTAGATGAGGTCGATAAGCTGCTGCCCATCAAATCTCTGGATAAGATAGGGATGGCTAAAACGAAGCCTGCTGATAAACTTCTAGCTATGTTGACTTTCTACAACAAACGAGCACAAATGATAGCAACTTCAGCAACTGTTTCATACAAACTGATACAAGAATTGCAAGATCGTGGCTTTACCAAACGAAGTTCCGTTATCAAATGTAGTCCGGATGAATACAAACACGGAAAGGTGCCGGATAATATTCAGCATTTGTTTGTGGTTTCCGAGGCAACAACAAGCCCGCATGGTATTATGGGTAACAAAATCAAAATGATTACACAATTGTTTCGCCAATCGAACGAACGCTCCACTTTAGTATTCATCCCTAGAGAGCTTTCAGTACAAAATGTTGCAGATATTTTCCAAGAAATGGGCTTCGCAGCTGTTGCGCTCTACAAAAAGGTTCTTTTACCATCGTCGAATGAGTTTGAGAAGTTTTTAGAAGCATTCAAAGAGGGTGAAATTCAAATAGTGGTTTGCACAGAAGAAACTGTCCGAGGGATGGATTTCCCTTTCATAAATCGAGCTTTCCTGACCTACATCCCTACCTTACCTGAAGACTATGTTCACGTCGCAGGTCGCGTAGGGCGGGCGAATAGAAAAGGTATAGTAACGACAGTTCTTGATGGCGCTGATGAACAAAGTGAAAGAAAACGTTTAAAACGCAGGTTAGCAGCCTTGAAAATTAAAGCCAGGAAAATAGTTTTCAAGTAATATTTTAAATTTATATTTTTGTATCCATTAGATCAGATGATGTTTTATATATTTTTTAAAAAACCCAAAATATATTGAAAACAATCATACCTACTTATCTTTAATCTGTCTAAAACCGACCTGATGGGTCATTTTTGATAGTTCCGAGTGTTCAAAGGTTTAAAATTTCTCCTGCTTCACCGTCTTTTTATAACCAGGTCAGTGAGTTAAGACCTGTTCAGTTTCAAATCCTGATTTGAAGTTTTCGAATCTCTTTTTTTTTTGTAGGCTTTACAGATAAAAACATGAAAATCACAATTTGTTTGGTCTTTGGTTTGCCAGCTGTTGGTAAAACAACATTCTGTGGACAACTGATGAACCATCCTGGTCATACTTCCCTCAATAGATATTTATTTACATACGATGACTTGATGCCAGAGAAATTAATCTTCGAAGATGAAAATTTTGAAGGTTTATGGAAATCACATCGTCATAAAGTCTTTCAGAATGTAGAAAATTGCATAATTCAAATAAAAACGGGTGATTATGAATGTAACGTCTTTAAGGAACTGTGTACATGTTTTCAAAATGGTAGCATGGGTTGTGAGGAGCATGTTTTGTTCATTGATGATAACTTCTTTTACAGTAGTATGCGGTATGCTTATTACCAACTGGCTCGTAAAATGGCATGCAGTTTTTGTCAAATTTTCATTAAAGCTCCAGAAGATTTAGATTTACTTTTCAAACGGAATAAAAATCGGAAATCGTCTGT
This sequence comes from Clytia hemisphaerica, assembly GCF_902728285.1. Lineage (NCBI taxonomy): Eukaryota > Metazoa > Cnidaria > Hydrozoa > Leptothecata > Clytiidae > Clytia > Clytia hemisphaerica. The sequence continues at coordinate 581,148 of NW_027103497.1, forward strand.
CCCGGAAGAAACAATACTGAAAATGAGCCGGTTATTCGAATCAACCGACCCAGGATTGAACCATTGGGAGAAAAATACGACTTCTTTTGATTGTTTTGACCTTCAGAGTAACAACAGTGATGGGTTTTCTTTGAAAGTGTTCGAATTTGTTAACCGTTGCTCTTTGGAAATTGTTCCACCTGTTCTCACGGAAGAGGAAATAGAGGAACGTCGATTAAACCGGCAGAAAAATATCGAGAATTATCACCATCAATGTGATCAACTTCTAAGAAAACATGTGTCTAAAGAAATGGCAATCGCTAAAAATGAAAAAATGATGAATAAGACCGAATTGAAGGAATTGGCGAAATTATTGAATGATCGCAGAAAGAAATATTTGACGAAAATTCGCGACGGAAATGCTATTCGCGTTGACGAGGATGAAATAATTTTATTTGATGAGAAATGGTTGAATACTGAAAATGAGAAAATAGAAGTGTTCTTTAAAGAATGCACTCTTTTAGAAGAACTTTGAAAAGACCGTGAATTCTTCCACGTTTTATCTTTTAAGAGTCAAAGTTGTTTCAACATTAGAATTTCTGTAAAATAAATTCTGAATGAATGTCCTTTTTACTATAAAAATGTTTCGAAGGTCTGTTTTTAATAACGCGAACGGGGTTTGAGAAAAACTATCACTTATATATTTGTGTTTTCCTTTGGGTGCTTGTATTTAGAAATAGCTCTTTAGACATCTTGCAAAACAAAAACAGATTTTAAGAGAAAGAAATTATTTTTAAGTAAGCTTTCCAAGGCGAATTTGTTCGTTTTGCTTTCGGTAGTGAACTAATAAACACAAATTGTCCTTTTCAGCAAAAATAAGAAACAATAAAATAAGAAAAAAGAAGGATGTATGGGACTGGGAACCAACCACTTTATTCACCAAACCTTCGTGGTGGCGGCGGCGCAGGCGGTTCCATGTATAACCAACCTACTTACCAGTCAACTCAATCCTTACCTCCACAACCAAACAATATTGGAGGTCTGAACCCGAGCTTCCTCGCACAACAACAACAATCACCACAGCCAATGGGATTACAGCAAAGAAGTTATTCAACAGGTAAGGGATTTAATATTCTTGATCGTTCTGCTGGCAAAATAAAACGTCAATAAATTTGAATATAGGGGGTGGAGGATATAACATTTTTTAGAAATATACCCCCGGACATTGTGAATTATGACCCCCGGACAACGGATCTCACCCCCCAGCCAAGCATCAGTTGACCCCCGGACATTCAAAATCACCCCTAATCAGAGCAAGTTTGCCCCTAAAACAAGGCAAATTTTGCAGATTCTTCACTACCCCTCGGATGAAATATCAAATTTATCATCCATACCCCTCATGTACAAAAATTTTCTGGAAGAGCCCAATTTAGCATTCAATCCGCATCGTCCATGATGTAATGTTAGATAGACGTTGAAACAAGGCCGTGTTAGTTTGAACGTAGTTACTCTTAAAGCTTTTCTTTTCTCTCTGATTACACATATCATCCTACATAAGTGGATTCAGATGGATTACCGAACACCTCTTAACGTTAACACTGTGAACAATAAGATCCCAAAATAGTCGTTTCCCTGAAAGCTTTTGGATTAGCGCTTATGGATGCATTAACTAATAGCCTCGATGCATTATTACAAATTTTCTGATCACCTTTTGAGTTATAAAACTTAGAATTAAAAAAGGTCTACCATTGGTCCATCTAGGAAATGATCCTCTTCTCACATTACATAATGTTTGGAAATAACATGCTTGACTTTCCAGTCCCTTCTCGATATTATGATTCTTACAGGGTACGACCCGCCCTTTACCTAAGAGGTTGAACTGAATTAGCTTCTGAGGTTTCTACTTATGATGTCAGCATTTAACAAGCCGTCTTCGTATATTATTTTTGAAGTAAGAATTAACACTCGAAACGACTAAACTTTTTACAGACAAATTTTAGATTTGGAATTGTTGAGAACATTTTTATCAGGCTCTCTTCTAAAGTCATTTGTATGTATTTTAAATGACTAAACTTCTCAGCCTGGCGAGCTCGTAATTTGGGAACTAAACAGAACTAAAGTGGGAGCAGACGAAAATGCAGTTAATACTCTTACTCTTCATTGCTACTGGCTACTCATTTTTCCGCTGCAAAATGTAACTTCAACCTTATTCTAATCAATAACAAAATTTTCGAAACGTATGTAGCCTTTCCTCCTGTCAATCATTTGGTAAAAAAAAACCTTCCTTGTGCCCTTTCTGCGTCCTGCTCCCCTCTAGAGTTTAAAAGCTTTTGAATTTTCTAATTGAATAGATTTGGTTTGGTTCTAAACACTGTCACCCCCCTACTATAGAGCATCTAGTAGCCGTTAGATTTTTATAGTCATTTTCAAAAAGTTCTTTGTTAAATTACAAACGAAAATAACTTTTCATAGCATTTTAGCTCAGCAGATTTTGCGCAATTTCAGGCATAGTGGTAAACATGATTTTTCTTTTATAAGAATATACTTTATAAAAATATTTATGATGAAATTAGCCAAAAAAATAAGAATATGTGCTAAGAATACCACCATCTTCGGATTTTGCAACGAAACCTAAGAATGTCAATTTTAGAGCATTTACCTGTAAATTGCCAATCATTCCCCAGTAATGCTAAAACTTTCACAAAAAGCCAAATTGTTTTTTTTTTTTTTTTTTTTTTTTTTTTTTTTTTATCTATAGTATATGAAACACGAACAAATAGTACAAAACTAAGGGTTCCTAACCTCCCGCAAAAGGACCACCAGATCATACCGCCAGGAGGAAGGAACCCAAACTAAGCTAACAATAAATTAATAAATCAATTGATAAATGCATGGAAAAAAAAACTTACTACAGAGGATAAATACTAACAAAAAAATAAAAAACAAAAACAAAAAGAGCTTGGAGAGCAGTTAGAGTAAAAGACTAAAATAACGGTCCCCCAAAACGGCTTGTGTCACGGATAAATTTTATTGTTATACTCAATATATCATGATTTTGGACAATGCTAAAATCGGGGTCGCCATAAAGAAGTATTCTACACAATGTTTTGGGATTAAATGGAAACAAGGTTATGTCAAGTTGAAGAAGGCTGTCAAACATCACAAGTCTGTCATTAGAGTAATCAGAGCAATGCATCAAAAAATGCTGTGTTGTTTCTACTGAATTTTGTCGACAGTTGCAGAAGGGGTCAACTGTGTCTGCAAAATTATGCCTGAACTTATGCTCACGAAGATGACTGAAACCAACCCTTAATCGGTTAAGGAGAACAACACCATCGTTGTCACTAGCTCTGAAAATTGAGTTAGCACTGGGTCTGAGAAATCGGAGAATTGCTTGCTTGAAAGACTTAATAGTGGGAAGATTTCGTATATGATCTCCGAGGTTATTCCATTCATTTATGCAAAAAGGAAAGAAAGAGGCACGATAACGCTCGGTTCTACAGAAAGGTGCCTCGAGTGGTGGTTTTATCCTTCGCCCTGCATTGCGTTCTTCCTCTCCTCTCTGGGGAGGAAGAATATTCGTAAGATAAGCAGGAGCAAAGCCATTGATTATTTTATAAAAAAATACGAGTCTTCTAATTAACCGTCTGTCTGCCAGGCTTTCAAAGCCTAGCTCAAGGTATATTTTTTCTCTGGATGTTCCTCTGAAGCATCCAGTAATTGCAAGACAGGCATCATATTGAACAGACTCGAGTTTTTCAGAAAATGTAGAATTACCAGGACGATCATATACGATATCTCCATAATCTAGGTGTGGTCTAACATAGGTTTTGTATATAGTGACAAGAGATTCCCTGGGTAGAAACTTACGAAGTCTGCGAATTGTTTGAGGGATTGCATGCTACGTTTAGGCTTGGTTTGGATTCTAGACTAAGAATACCATAAGAATATTTCAGGATGATTTTCCCCAATAAGCTAAGAATATCCATGATGAAAAAATAGCGTGTAGTAGTTATCATCCTTGACTCCCGCCTGGGAGGCCCGAGTTCGATACCCACTATGTCACTACGATTCACTTAGCAAGTAAATGTACCTTCGCCCGAGTCAAACCATGCTATGTGAGGGAAATTCGGTACCTTAAGGGAACTTATTTTGGCGGGAACTAATTTTGGCGTTCAGCAAAAATCTTAAAGACTTTTAATTTTGGCGGGAACTTATTTGGCGAATGATGAAATTTTTTAATTTTGGTGAGAACTAATTTTGGCGAATGACGGCGTAAATCTGTTCTATTTTGTCTTATTTTGAGCAATTTTGATGAATTTCAGGGGTTATTTAAGCAAGAAAACAAAAACTTAAATTTTGGCGGGAACTTATTTTGACGAGTGAGCAAAATATTTAATTTTGGCGGGAACTAATTTTGGCGAATTTTGTCTAAATTTGCCAAATCCGCCAAAATTAGTTCCCGCCAAAATAAGTTCCCTTAATGTACCATTTACTCTTATGCAAGAATGTGAGTAAATGAGACAGACATCGTGACGTGCCGCGGCCTCGCGTGAGCATCGCTCTCCCAGTGTCGTTTGATTGTCATGATATATATATGGCTTGGCAGCTCGCGTCTATCAAGTCGGAGTGTGTCTCAGCGCCGTGACGCCAACTCTTTCGGGAGTAGGACCTATCCCGAATGCATTCGAAGGGCTCATATGTATCTATCTATATATGACGAAACCCTGAAATTCGTGTAAATGATAGTATAGGTTGGACAGGAAGAAACTCAAAATAGTATTAAAAAAAAAGATTCATGATGACATATTAACTTTTCCCGTGACTTCATAATGCTCATTGATAAAGTTTATTCAGACTTATTAGGCAGTCCCTTCATTGATGATAGATGAAGACAGCTTCCAAACCTTGATGAACTTCCCCAAGACGGATATCTAATAAGGCCATCAATTAACGTCGCTCCTAACATTTGCTTACACAGCATTTTTTGAAACAAAAGGAAGAACTACTTCCCTCCCTACTCTGTACCAGAGTGTATCTCACGTAAAACGTAGCGTGGCCTCTACGGGAATGAATTTTGAAATTTCCGTATAAATCTTTTTACAGACAACCCCCTCCCACGTATTTTAGGAATAAATTTTGAGAAACTCTTCTGCTTTGTCAGCATAAGGGGTGCGCCTCTTTTCGTTATCATACAAAGAATACTTTTCAAAAGTTTTTTAAGTCAAATTATGATATATTTTTCTGATGTTATGTTTATAATACAATTATTAGAATACCTTAGAACTACCATATAATCAAATGAAAAAGCCGTTAAGTACTTCATAAATGCTATTATCCGCGTATGTGTTGCAGAATTTCGGTAAGCATGTCTGGAGTATTTGTTATCTGCAAGTTCTTTGTCTGTTGATTTTCTCTTGCTTATTAATTGAGTCGTTTGTGGTTGACATAATCCCTTCGTTTTCTTTCACATTCTTCTGTATCAATGCTGGTTAGGTTTCTGAACTACTTTTTCCCCTTGGTTTGTTCAGTACTCTTCTCTCATTTTTTGTCCAATGTCTTTATATCCTACCTTCCTATAGGTCGAAAGGTGAAAGTGATAAATTTTCCCCATCTGCTGACTGTTGGACTTTTATTTGCACAGTTCCATCAAACATCTGTCACAGCTTGCTCGATTGTGCTTTCACGATCCCTTTGAATGTGACCCACTGTGATGCAAGGGAAAACCTTTTCGGCGTGTCGAAGGAACTCGTGTCGCAAGTTTGAGATAGAAGTCGTGAAACCCATGGCGTGATTGCACTGTAAAGGAAAGCGATTGCCGAGATGATGGTCTCCGCTTCGTAAATAGCCTGTGTGATGCGTCCTTGAAAGAAAGTAGCCACCGTAATTTGTAGCAGCACTGTTGGCAGCCAACAAAGTTGAAACAAACCGACTGTGACGACGAACATCAAGGCGATTCTTGCGTTCTCCTTGTTGCGTTTCTTGATTTGCGCTTCGTTCTTGTTGTCCCCGGGAAACGAGCGTCTTCGGAGAAGGATGATAAGCTTCAGGTACAAAATGGTGATACAAAACATCGGGTTTATGTACAGCACCAATGACACAATGATTGATCCGATTGCGAATTCCGATTTTCCTGGATAATTGATCCAGGCGTTGAAGCATGTTTCACGATCTCCGATGATTTGTTGAGGGCTGTGGATATTGGTTGCTACGATAGCGATCACAGCTGCGAATGACCACGCCATCCCGAGTAAGAATTTGGTGTGTCTTTTACTGGAAATCATTTCTTGAATTGGACTTGCGATGGCTCGGTAGCGTTGTATTGCGATGGCCATTATACAAAAATTTGAGACGGTTTGGAAATAATACTGTACGAATGTTGTGATGTAACAGATTGTCTCCCCTAGTAACCAACGGCTCCAGAAAAGCTCCATTAAATTGGTAAGAGCTGGGAAGGTGGTGATTGCCAGGTTGGCGATACTGATGTTCAGTATCATGATACTGACTGGTGTGAAGCATCCTTTGGTCTTCCACAGCGCCACGATGACAAAGATGTTGCCATAATAGGAAGACATGAGATATGAAACTATGAAGAAGATAGATTCACTACGTCGCTCATCTTCGTGGATGGAGTTGATTTGACTGATGTTGAAACTTGTTCCGTTCTCAATAATCATTTCTATTGGTTAGTCTGGCTCTTCCCTTGTTTAAGTCCGTCCCCTCTGATTAACTTTTTATTCTTTTTATTCTGATGTTGCTTGAAGCGATGGAAAATTTCCCGGTTTGTTTTCCAGACTTGCGGTCGGTCTTTTAATTGATTGTTATTCAAAACAGTATCCCTATTATCTCGTTTTGCTAGGGAAGAAGTTTCTCGTCTGAGGTTTTCTTAAAGCTTCCTTCTTCTTCTTGTGGTTGGACTTCAATGGTCAAAACCAAACCTCAATCGTGTTGAGATGTCTGGCTTCAAAGCAAGCTGATTGGTTTATCTTTGAAATTTGTTATTTTTCTTCATTCATTCGTTGTACATCTTCAATCATCTAGATTGTAAGTTGAGAGACATGATTTTTCACGAAAGATGACTTCTTTTATAGTGAAATGTCCTATTGTGTTTGCTAACTCTCTACCATGGCAACCATGTTAAGTTATGTAACGAAGAGAGAAGGTTTAAAAACGAAAGAAAAACAGGATAGTAGGGGGCAGAATACATCTCCGTTCGATTTTTCTGATAAAAGCACTTTCTTAACGGATTTGAGATATTTGACCTTAGAAGAACCCAAAAAAATAGGGTGGCAATTTTTTAAATGTCGTTTTGGGTATTTTACAGACCAGAATGGAAACGCTCTAAAAATCACTTATTTGGCAATATCTACTCGAAATATTGATATTTTTCACTGAAATTTTGACTGGAAATAGGCATCAGTAACAGTAACTTTCTCATCCATCAAAAAAATTATTTCTTTAAAAACGTGTATTTTACAGACCAAAGTCTATTTTGAGGTTTCTGGTCAGTAAAATGTCCCAGATAAATTTTTTTTCTTCGACTTTCTAGTTATAGCTCCCTCTTACTAATGTCTAAATACTGGGGTAATTTCAAGTCGGTCGGGCAATTAGTTCCCGAGTAATCGTGAATTTTGTAATTTACAGACCAGAATTTTCGGATGAGCTGGAGTTTTTACAAGCTGGGATGCGATTTTCTTTGTGTGTATTTTACGGAACAAGCACACCCGATATGTTATACCTCCAAAATATTCTCTAACCCCAAGTTCCGAAGTCCCGAGTTGAACTATATCAATATTCTCTCCAAAAAGATTAAACAGCCCAGGTCCCGAGGTCCCGAGTTGAGCTATGTTCTCTTCACCCAAATAACCCCACACCCCTAGGTCCCGAGGTCCCGAGTTGAACTATATCAATATTATTTCCAAAAGATCTACAACCCTAGGTCCCGAGGTCCCGAGGTCCCGAAGTCCCGAGCTGAACTGTAGCAACACTCTCCAAAGTATCTACAACCCCAGGTCCCGAGGTCCCGAAGTCCCGAGTTGAACTGTGCCAACACTCTCCAAAGTATCTACAACCCCAGGTCCCGAAGTCCCGAGTTGAACTGTGCCAACACTCTCCAAAGTATCTACAACCCCAGGTCCCGAGGTCCCGAAGGCCCGAGTTGAACTGTGCCAACACTCTCCAAAGTATCTACTCCCCCAAGTCCCGAGGTCCCGAGTTGAGTTATGTATGTTCTCTTCACCCATAAAAACCCACACCCCAGGCCCCGAGGCCCCGAGTTGAGTTATGTGATTTTAAAATCGAAGAAAAGTGCTGACTCAGCAAAAATAAGCGTTTTTAACGATTTTAAAATTGTTATATCTCGCCAACGGCTGATCTAAACATATTAAACCATATATTTTTATGAAAGCTCATGATCAGGGCTACATAATGAGCTTGTCGATGTTCCAATTTATTGCTCTCAGTAAAAATGCTGACGTCATCAAAATCGTCATTTTTTGGACTTTAGAGGTCATATCTCGGGACTACGTGGTCGGGACTTCGGGACTTGGGGGAGTTCATACTTTGGAGAGTGTTGGCACAGTTCAACTCGGGACTTCGGGACCTCGGGACCTCGGGACCTGGGGTTGTAGATACTTTGGAGAGTGTTGTTATAGTTCAACTCGGGACTTCAGGACCTCGGAACCTGTGGGTGTAGATAGTTTTGACAGTGTTGGCATAATTCAACTCGGGACTTCGGGACCTCGGGACTTGGGGTTGTAGATACTTTGGAGAGTGTTGGCACAGTTCAACTCGGGACTTCGGGACCTCGGGACTTCGGGACCTCGGGACCTGGGGTTGTAGATACTTTGGAGAGTGTTGGCACAGTTCAACTCGGGACTTCGGGACCTCGGGACCTGGGGGTTGTAGATACTTTGGAGAGTGTTGGCACAGTCCAACTCGGGACTTCGGGACCTCGGGACCCGGGGTTGTAGATACTTTGGAGAGTGTTGGCACAGTTCAACTCGGGACTTCGGGACCTCGGGACTTGGGGTTGTAGATACTTTGGAGAGTGTTGGTACAGTTCAACTCGGGACTTCGGGACCTCGGGACCTGGGGTTGTAGATACTTTGGAGAGAATTGGCACAGTTCAACTCGGGACTTCGGGACCTCGGGACTTGGGGGAGTAGATACTTTGGAGAGTGTTGGCACAGTTCAACTCGGGACTTCGGGACCTCGGGACCTGGGGTTGTAGATACTTTGGATAGTGTTGGCACAGTTCAACTCGGGACTTCGGGACTCAAGGGGATTAAGGCGGGGTCAAAATGCTTGCAACGTTACAAATCATTTTCAGAAGCTCATTTTGGGCTCAAACGAAGCGTATGACGAAGTAGAATAGGATTCAGTCTAGGCAGATGTTTTTTCATTTTGAAATTTTGCGTAATTCGCAAAAATCCTCAATTTTGCGCTATTTTGATGACGTCATGAAAATTGAAATCCCAATAACTTTTGATAGAATTATCAGAATAATTTCAAATTTTGACCAAAGATGCATATTATTAATGTTTTTAGGATTAGAAAAAAATTTTAATAAAATTTGATGACGTCATCACTTTTCAGCCAAAAAACTAAAATCCTTAAAAAATGCTGACGTCATCAAGATTTTGAAAATTTTTTGAAATCTTTTGAAAATCTGCATTGAAATGCATCTTTGGTGAAAGTTTGAAATTATTTTGATGATTCTATCAAAAGTTATTGGAATTTCAATTTTTATGACGTCATCAAAATAGCGCAAAATTGAGGATTATTGCGAATTACGCAAAATTTCAAAATGAAAAAACATCTGCCTAGACTGAATCTTATTCTAATTAGTTATACGCTTCGTTTGAGCCCAAAACGAGCTTCTGAAAATTATTTGTAACGTTGCAAGGATTTTGACCTCCACGAACCCGCCTTAATCCCCTTGAGGACCTCGGGACCTGGGGTTGTAGATACTTTGGAGAGTGTTGGCACAGTTCAACTCGGGACTTCGGGACCTCGGGACCTGGGGTTGTAGATACTTTGGAGAGTGTTGGCACAGTTCAACTCGGGACTTCGGGACATCGGGACTTCGGGACCTCGGGACCTGGGGTTGTAGATACTTTGGAGAGTGTTGGCACAGTTCAACTCGGGACTTCGGGACCTCGGGACCTGGGGTTGTAGATACTTTGGAGAGTGTTGGCACAGTTCAACTCGGGACTTCGGGACCTCGGGACTTGGGGGAGTAGATACTTTGGAGAGTGTTGGCACAGTTCAACTCGGGACTTCGGGACCTCGGGACCTGGGGTTGTAGATACTTTGGAGAGTGTTGGCACAGTTCAACTCGGGACTTCGGGACCTCGGGACCTGGGGTTGTAGATACTTTGGAGAGTGTTGGCACAGTTCAACTCGGGACTTCGGGACCTCGGGACCCGGGGTTGTAGATACTTTGGAGAGTGTTGGCACAGTTCAACTCGGGACTTCGGGACCTCGGGACCTGGGGTTGTAGATACTTTGGAGAGTGTTGGCACAGTTCAACTCGGGACTTCGGGACCTCGGGACCTGGGGTTGTAGATACTTTGGAGAGTGTTGTGGACGCTTGAGGTATTTATCTTTTATTTACCTCCTATCTGTTCTGTATTTTATAAATCAATTCTACTGTATACGATAGGAAAAAGTTCTATGCTCAAAGCATCTCTGATTTGTAAGTATCTTGTAAAAACTCCAGCTTGACCCGAATTTTTAAAGGCCCAAAAATCTATCTTTTTTCCCCGTCTAATATCGAATTGTTCCTAAAATGGTTGGCTGGGATTTTTCTTTTTTTTTGCCATATCGCATTTCTATCTTTGAGGGAAAAAAATATTTAATATTTATGATAGTCCACCGTGGTAATTTACAGACCAGAATATATTAACACTCTACAATCACGTAATTCATGTCAAAAATAAAGCTTTTCTGAATCAAAATAAACAAATTTATCTATAAAAGCCCCTTGCAAACAAGAATCAATGAATACAAACTTCTCTGCTAAAACGTAAGGCTTGTCCCTAATAAGCAAATAATGACTAAGAAAACCTGAAAACTGTGTCTCGTGGGAATTAATTTTTGCGAATCAGCGAAAAGATTTTAGTGACCATTTAATTTCGTTAATTGAGGGGTCATTCGTGAAATTCGCGAAATTTTCTGACATTAAAGTATGTACAACAATATCTAATTATGAAATTTCAAGAGAAAGATTGATGAGAAACATATTTATTCTTCGTCATCGCTAACGTCCTCGTCACTTTCATTTCCTATCACTAAGTCCTCGTCGTCATCATCATCGCAACCATCGTTCTCAAAGTCGTCAGAGCACTTACTGTACACATGTCCGTGCAAATGAGTTTGTTCTTTCGACAGATGCATCGGGCAGTGCTACAATCCGATACAATTGTTTTCAAAGAATTCCTCGATGATTTGAGACATCTGTGGAGCAGTCAAAACGAATCGATCCAGGGCGGTTTGTTTACGGAGAAATTGCCGGCTTCAAAGAAATTCCAAGTGTCACGATCTTCGCTTTTTAGAGTGAGCATTTCTTTCAGGTAAACCGGCGTCAATCTCGCATAGTTGAGCTGGTCGTGAGCAAAAATAAAGCTGACCACTGACCTTCTCTGGAGGCTCGAATAAAGAGGAGAAGGTTTTCCACCATTCTCATGTAATTGCGATAAAAGAGGGCCTGCATGGTTAAAGAAGAATCGACTTTCTCGAGTGCTTTGGTAACTCCATGATTAGCAATGATCGATAAAGCTTTGTTGTGGATTTGCTTGCCAACGCCTTCCAATCTTTCAATTTGTTGCAAAGGTTTGGCGATATTTTTGTCGGTACTGATAGCATTTTCAAAATAAGAAGGGCACATTGCAAGATACAGCATGGTGTGAGCTTCAACTGCACGCTTCATGTGCTTACCATCGATTATTTGTCCTTTTGTCACTGACCATACACGTCTGCTTCAACAAAGATTTGATCAAGTCCACTACTCTCAATGTATTTCCCGATTACTTTCAACATGGCAAACACAGAATGTAGTTCTCCCATTCGAAAAATTAAATTCTTAGCAATGTCCTCGTTTGCTTTCAATAATAAACACTTATTGTACAGTTGTAGATCTACAGATACAATGGTTTTCTTTGTTGGATTGACAGTGTCTTTGATTTGCTGGACTCGTTTTAGCGATGATGTGTAAAGATTACTCCAATCTGTAGGAGACCCTTTCAGCAATGGCAAACTGCAGCACGTAGTTTTTGGTAAAGCGTCCGTTGTCAACGAGTTGTAAGCAGACCAAGTAGGTATATCAAGGGCGGTGCTGGTATCGCGGTACTTTCTTAATACCCAGGTTGAGGTTTTCGTTCTGGAACTCTTTCAGAGGCTCGAGATCAATTTTCAGATCGGACTTGAAGGTAAGGTTTAGCGGTTTTGGTGGATTGCATTGATAGACCTTGGAAAAGTGGTCTTCCTTGAATTTTGTTTTCAGGTCTACTTAACTTAACTCTCTCGAAATTTAATGGTGATTGCGAGTTTTCGGTAAATTTTTGGCACGCGATCATCCCTGTACCATGGAACTCTCCTTTTCCATCAGGTGTATCGTTCTCGAAATCGCTGTTGTCAATTACAAAATAAGGACGCTCGCCACTCTCAACATTTAACTTTTGGTGGCATGTAACAGCCTTAGTTCTCATCCATCACTTTACATACATGATTTGCAAGTTGATTTTGTAAGCTCGCACACTTTTTGTAATTTATCGAACTGTTAACTTTAGCAAGAGTGTCAATAACCTCTTTGCTTCAGGTTTTCTGGTAAACATACATCCCCAGGCCAACCATATTAGGGGTCTCTTTGGTATTATAAAAACCTAAATCGTTGGTAGTTCTCGTTGTATCGTCTGATTTTCTTGTACGAACTTGGTCGTTTGTTTTGACAGCACCGATCAACATTTGAATAGTCGAATTTGTTGTGGTTTTAATCTCCTCGATCTTTCGCTTGGACGCAATATTCTCTCTTGGGCCAGCGATTGCCCACTTCACAAAAGATTTCAAAGGTGAGGATATATCGAAATTATTCAAACTTCCACTAAATTTCCATTTCGAATGATTTAACAATTCTGATCGAACAATTTTGGAAGCTTTGAACAAAACATTCATATCGTGACTAGTTGCACAGAAAATAGTATCGGCAGCATCATATTTTGTTGACAACATTGAAACTTTTTCCGACTGATTCTTTTGTTCTGGTTTCGTGAACTCGATGTCGGTAATGTTCTTATTTAGCAACGTTTTAAGATTAACTTTTTTGTGATCTTTTACTGTTGACTGAGCATCGAGGAAGTCATTGTATGCATCGTTTATGTCACTCATGTTTAATACTGTGGATGTACGAATCTCCGAATCAACGAGATGGATAATTCTTTTTGCCAGATTTCTACCTTGTTTGATGTTACTTTCTTTCCTTTGATCCTTTCCATCTGTCTCTGACTATCTACCCAGCAGTATCGATGGTAACGAACATCATTAGCTACCCCATCATCGGCAGCCGAAATTGAATTAAGTCGGATGAACAGTGTTTTGTCAGTTAGATTACGTGAAACCTCAAACATTCGATTGCCCATTTCCAAAAATTCAACTGTGTGTAGCGATTCTGGGCGATACTTCTGACATATTACATATAAATCCTTATATTAAATATCGTTCCGGATGAAGATCTCAATCGCTTGCAAACACTTTGATCAACAGCATCTGAAGGTCGTTTCTCAGGTCGTCTAACAACAGTCTTCGGTGCAGAAACTTTGCCTTGCAAGCTTTCATCGTAACGTTTTCGTACTTGTGTGATAGTTTTAATATGTGTACACGATTTATAGCATCTTCCATGATATTTAGCTGATTTCTTTTGTAAATGTTCAGCGGAATAGTCGGATAATCGTTGGTATAGCCCCACAATACTAACGTCTTTACAATCATTTCTCTCTTTTAACGCTTCTTTCAAAGCTTTTCCGTTTGTCTGTTTCTTGCCAGATTATACATTTTTCAAAGTCCGTGTCGTTGTTCATTTGCATATTCAACTTTTTATTGTTTAATTAAAAAAAAGAGAGAATTGAGATTCTGAAAATATTACTGAAGATAAGAAATTCGAAATAATAAACAAGATTCAAAATAATAAGAAAAGTAAATTTTGAATTTTCTCCTTGTGATGTAACATTTACCTAGTGACCTAATGTTTTGGTCAAAACTTCAAAATTCTGGTCTGTAAATTATAAAAATCATGATTACTCGGAAACTAATTGCCCGACCGACTTGAAATTACCCCAGTATTTAGACATTAGTAAGAGGGAGCTATAACTAGAAATTCGAAGAAAAAAAATTAATCTGAGACATTTTACTGACTAGAAACCTCAAAATAGACTTTGGTCTGTAAAATACACGCTTTTAAAGAAATAATTTTTTTGATGGATGGGAAAGTTACCTGTTACTGATGCCTATGTCCAGTCAAAATCTCAGTGAAAAATACTAATATTTCGAGTAGATATTGCCAAATAAGTGATTTTTAGGGCGTTTCCATTCTGGTCTGTAAAATACCCAAAACGACATTAAAAAAATTGCCACCCTATTTTTTTGGGTTCTACTAAGGTCAAATATCTCAAATCCGTTGAGAAAGTGCTTTTATCAGAAAAATCGAACGGGACTTATTTCACATGTATTCTGACCCCTACTAGGAGAATTCAAAGTAGATGCTCACGCGTCAAAAAAGAACTAGTTTCTATTTTTAATATTTTGATACAGGTTTTGTAAGCACGTCTTTTGTAAGTATTTCAAGCTTCTAACAGATTCATGTTAACCGCCGTTTTTTTCTTGCTGAGATCTTCGGAGACAGTTTCCTTATCCCGGCCTATCAAAAATGCTGACTTTTGCAAAAAGACCCACATTGAGTTGTGCAAACAACAGGATACCAATTTCCGCCAAATTTCTAACAACTCCATTTTCTCTTTTAATTTTCAAGTCTAGAATCAGGTGTTGCTATCAGCGCAGAAAAAAATCCCTCATTTTGATTTATGCCCAAATGTTCTTCAAATTGATGAAGAAACGTTGTTTCATATTGTCTTACATTCTCGGCTTTTACTCTAAATGTCGTGGTATATCCCAACCGCAATATGTATATTCTCGTTTAGACTATACATTTTCTCGACTACATTCTTTTAATAAGCATATATAGAGTGCGGTACCCAGTTGGTGTGATAACCCAGTTGGCGTAAATTTCGACTTTGGGTACTAATTGGACAAAATCTATAGCGTTTCAGAGAAAAAGAGGATCAGAGTTTTAAAGGGGTATCTTTTAGTGGCTTATAGAGAAAAAGTTAGGAATAAGAATCCACCATAGCAGTTAGGGTGCACAACTTTGTAACAGTACTTGAAGAAATGCAAATTTTCGCAAAAGTTCTATTATTTCTACGTTTTATTGTAACAGCCTTTTATGTCAAGAAAATAAGATCTTTCCTCGCCAGAAATTAGTTCACGCGGAGAAGGATTCTTCCTCTAGCAATTAAAAAAAGTTTCATTGCAAAAACTTTCATCTTTTAGAAGATATCGAAGACCGGGTACCGAGAAAGAATAGCACTTACCCAGTTGACGTGCTACCTAAAAATAGCATTAAAAGTCATTGTAGTGTAAGCAATTCTAACGTTAAATCAAAGTGGGGTCAAAATTAACTGGTGCTGGAGAGAAATTTGCAAAAAAGACAAAATTGCGAAAAATGACATTGCCTTTTTTCAACTCTCTATCTCGCAAATATAAATAGAGAATGTTGAATTTTACCACAGATATCGAATAGGTTTCAGCTTTTATAAAGCGATTTTCGAACCGTTATTAATAAAAAACTAAATCAAATAAGTGTTTTGTACTCCCTTCGGTAGTGACTATTTGAATGCGAAAAGAAATCTCAGCAAAATATACTGCCGATATAAATAAACGGGGATCTTTATAAACTCACACCAACTGGGTACCCCACTCTACATTAAAAATTTCTGTTTTGTTGTATTTTATAGCATTAATCTTTGAAATTTTGCCATTTCAAAAGTTAAATTAAAGAAAAAACAGCAAAGTTTTATTTCAAAATTGAGCAAAAGCTTTTCGCTAAAAAATTATAGCATTATGGTCACGTGTATGCATTAACGTGGTGTTGTGGAAAGTAAAGGGGGCAATCCTTTGGGACGTCGAGGAAAAGATGGGGAACTTTAAAAAACAATAAAAACGAGGAAATATTTTGACGAACTGAAGATCGAGTAGATATTTAAACATCTAGAAAGTTTGCATTACCAAATCAGGCCTGACCATGTTTGAAGTTTGGGGCGATCCAAGTAAAGTTATATCAGATAGGTAAAATCAACTTTTCCACATATTTAACCGTAACACTGTTTGATTCTGGTGTAAATTCAACGTTCTTACTTTACTTGTATAATATAGTATCTTCATTCCACGCAATAAGAGAAGTTCAACTGTTGTCGGCAAATTCGGCCAACCCTCGTCTATGGTAAAAAAGGCCTGCTCCTTTAGAGCTTAAGCGTTTTCTGGGGTAATACGTCATATAAGAATATTTCAGATACCTCTTAGGGTAACATCAAACGAAATAGATGAGGAATGATTGAAGTTTTCAAAATCTCCGTTTCGGAGAAATATTAGAAGAAAAATTGAATTTGAGATTGTCACTTTTGGTCTGATTAGCAGACGTAAGAACTGACGTAACTTAACGTAAGAACTGACGTAATCTTATTCTTCATCAGTCAAAAGAGGGGCCAAATTTGGGGCCTGGAATTTTTGCGTTTTTTCCGAGTTATTTGGAGTGTGTCGTCATAATTAATTTAATGAATTACTGAATGATGCCGTCGTCAAATCTGATAAATTGAGGTTTCATTTCAGGTCGGCATTTCGTCACATCTGTTATAAGTTTAGAATAATTCCGAGTTGAGATTTACGAAATAACTTTGAAAATTATAATTTGGAAAAAACTATTCACCCCCCCCCCCACCCCAAAATAAACCTTTCAAAGGTCCCGTTTTGCTTTTTTATTTTGAAGTTTTCCGTCAATCGCATATAAGAATGTTAGAAAAATTAAGTACGGGAGATGAGTTTTTCATAGTAGTGCGACACTACTGCAGTAGTAGGCCCAGAATCTCTATTCTTTTGAAGATGTTGAGTAAGTTGTTATGTTATAAGCGGATTAAAAGCTCAACGGTTGCTTTCGTTCGAAAAGTTACAATGCAATAAAAACGATCGATGCTGTCTGTCGCATTCTCACGTTCATTTTGCAAGCCTTGTCCGAAATGGTTTGTTAAGTGGTTTTAAAGTTCGAGACTAGATAATTCCCACTTGGTGGTAGGAGGGTATAATAGTTATGGAGTGTTTGTCGATGATGAAACTATATATAGCTAGCGGCTTATAGTTCTCTCTAAATCCCCAATTAGTGCTATTTACCAATGACTTTTTCCTTTTGTTCTCCTCTTTATATAACCTAAATCTCTGATTTTTCAGGTTTTACCAAATTTACGTACCTTTGCAAAAATCCGCCATTATGGAATTTTGAAGAGGCGGTTCCTTACGCAAATCGAATGTTCCATGATAATGGAAGTTACGTAACTTAGTCAAACTGATAAACTTATGAAGGCTCCGTGGTCTTCTGGTAATCTTTGCACCCCAAATTAACGCCGTCCCTTTAATCATCACAGCCAATCTTAAATCTTACGCAAATTAGGACCTTATATAGTAGTGAAATAAAGTACAACCTTCTGCGCAAAGGAGCCCCGTTTTACGAAATAGCCGTTAATTCATCGCAAGCCAAAAAAATAACACAAATAAAGGCTGGTGAAAAGGGCCGATAATGTAAGTCCTTTCGCTTTATAGTGCGTAAGTGTGTAAAGTGTGTAAGTGTTTCTCATAATGAATTAAAACTATTATTGGCCCAGCGATAGCATATGGGCCTTTCATTAGCCCTTTGCTGTTACGCTAGGGTCTCCCCTGTGTTCGCGCATCACACGGGTTTTATGGTTTACAGGCTAAAGCTTCCATATATTCAACATGAACCCGACTGGATGTATTCGTGTTTAAATGAATTACATAATATGTTATATTATACTACGGTGTTTGCAAATTGTATATTATACTACTGCATTATACATTATGTTGTTCTATTATTATTCTGTTATTATGTAATGTTAGATATAATACAGTCAGGAGTACATTCAACATGAACCCGACTGAATGTATTTGACTGGAAAGGATAACGAAAAGATAAGACAGGAATTCCAATTTAATTCCAAGGAAGTTAATCAAAAGATGGCTGATGCCTGCATCCAAAAAACAACAAACTTACGTTGAAGCTTGGTTTCTTCATTCATGCCAACATGACACAACTATTTGATTCATATTAAGATTTGCTCGAGTATTAAGTGAGCAATCAATAACTAAGTATAACTAACAACTTTTTTACCAGAAAAACAAGACAAATCAATATGAAATGGTTGGTGACTGGAAATAAAATTTCCAAAAAGTCAATGGTGTTGAATCATGCTGGCGGATGATTATGATCTTCATGCAAGTTTTTACTACCATTGTTTACATTGATGTTATTCAACATTATTGTGCCATGCCAACATGATTGATGCATGAAACACCGTGAAACTTATTGAACTTTTATATGAGTATGACAATCTGATTATCATATCAGCTTTGGGTAGAATTTTATCACAGATGTATATATGTATTGTATGAAATACTTATTGATATACAGTTAAACAAAATTGATATATGGCAAAAACAAAACAGAGCAAACGTTGGATTGGTCAGGTCACGCTATAAAAGTCAAACTTTCGAGTCAATATCATATCCAATCAAACAGAATGGACAATCAAATTGAATTGCAAATTTCCTGAAGAAACTCTATATACTGTAGATTTGATTGCACTTTTGGTATCATTTGAAGGTCTAAAGGTCCAGGCAAATGGAATGCTTAAAAACGACCAAAGATATTTGAGATATGTGACCTTCCATGTAGCGATTTGTTCGGTTACGGATAACTTTACAGATTTTACAGCTAACAGTCATTGTTTACCAATATCTAGATTGGTTTAGGCCACAATTACAAATACTTGTGTTTGTCGTCCGACCGACTGATAATTTCTCTTAATTTTCCGATTATTTTGAGTCAGGAAGTCGCAAAATTGTCTGAATTTTTTTAACTATTCCATCCTTTGCTTCACCTGCCATCTTTACTTCAATCGTACATTTCATTGTTTTATGGGAAAATTCTTTTTCAAAATATAATGGAGATATTCAGGTCGGGAAAAAATTCCGGGGAAATAGCCTATTTGTTGGTGCATGTCGATCTAGGTGGGTGTCTTCTCCCCTGAATATTTTTTTCTTGAGAAGTTGTTCTTCAAATTAGTTTTCAACGTTGGCTCGGTTCAAATTTTTTCATCTATGGCTCAAAATTTTGGTAATTTCTCATAAAAATGTTAATTTCATTAAAAAGCGCAGTTTATTTTTCATGAATCCTATTAGAAGTTTTGTGATGCATTTTTTTGCTTCCGAGTCAAGTAACCGATATAGTGCAATGGCAGCATTAATCTTTCATACGCATTTCGGTGGGATGCTAATGCGACTAACTGTTTGTGGGAAATCTTTTGACTACCTTTGCTTAATACAGTATACTATTAATTGAAATCTTAAACAAAATTAGAATGCCATACTGTTTTTGTGAATTTTGTCCAAATTGTCAACATTGAAATTTCTCAGTAAATATGAGATCATCGTCTAATAAATGTTGGCTATTTTCAACAATTAAAACAATATGATTAAGATTTAATGAAAAATTAAAGGATTGTTTATTATGGTGCGTTTTGTAACTTTAATTAAATTTTTATAATTTTTTGAAGCGTAGTTTATGCAGCTGTATATATGTAGTATTATTTTTTTTTAATTGTCGGTTACCTATGAGTTCCCATGTTAAAGATCTACTACTATAAGATTTAAACTCCAAACACCCTCATACAAATAATTATCTCTTCAAAGGAAAAACATTATTTTAGTTTATTTCCCTGTGTATACCAACCTAGCGAAATAATTGAACCACTTTTATAAGTTCCTAATCAATTAGTTCAAATTTTAAACCTCTATATAAAAGGTAGTTGTAACAGGAAAAATAGTACAAAAAGCGTCCAATATCAGATTCAGACATAAAGAAAATGTACCTCGCAATTACGTAAATTAAACACAGTCAGATAAAAAATTTACACGCGTATTTCGCATAAGCGTAAGACAATCGCTGGGCCTTCACGCCGCTAAGGCGTCTTGTTGAAATTGGGATGCTTCGAAGTACCTCTGTACCAAGTTAGTAGTACCAAAGGATAAATTCGTTTTTCTTAATTTTTCATCATTTTCTGAATTAAAATGTTTCTTCTCACTCAATTATTTTTTCAACGATATATAATTTGTTAAAATTGAAGTTTCAGTTGATGAAATGGCATGGAAATTAAAAGTTAACACATTTAAAGCGAGTATTGTTATTTAGCAAAGGGATGGCCGTTTCGTTATATAATATTGTATTTTTTTACAAAAAACGTTCCTACTACGCGTTCCTCCTTCATTTCAATGTATGTTCATATTCCCATGTTCTTTTTTTCGGCTTTATGGAGGATTGACCGGGGGTTTACTTACTTATGAAAAGAACATCATTGGGAAATGTTATGCAAAATCTGAAACCGCTGAGAAAGAATAGTAAAACGTAGAGATTTACAGATTTCTTGGAAATGGATGAAATCAGAATATATATTTTCTTATATGAATGGGCTTTAGTACATGGGGGGGGGGGGGGGGGAGGATATATTGGATATATTGTCCGGGGGTTAATGAAAAATCTACAAAATTTGCCTTGTATGGGGCAAAACTGCCCTGTTTAGGGGTAATTATGAATGTCTGGGGAGTCAACTGATGCTTGTCCGGGGGGGGGGTTAGATCTGCTGTCCGGGGGTATAAAAAGTCACATTGCCTGGGGTCCCAATAATGTTATATCCTCCACCCCCTCATATTCAAGTTTTTTTCTGGAAGAGCCCAATACACTAGGGAATGAGATAGCGATTATTTCTTCTATATGTGTATTATAATGATATTTATGACCGCTGCCTCTCTAAAGATAAAAGGGACCTTTAGCATCTAGGACGGCAACTTTGAAAAAGTAGGGTAGCATTGAACAAAAAGAAAGCCCTTACAGTATGTGACCCCCAAAACGTCGATCGAATCTAAAATTTCTCTCAAATCTAGAGGAAAAGAGGTTTTACGAAAAAAAATTTCTGCATGCAAAACTTTAACATCTCTACTTTATTTCCCGAAAGTTCTTTTCAAAATGTTCAACACTATTTTTCAATCTCTTAAAGATATATCTTTAAATCTCTTTTCTAATGGCCCCCAAAACGTACGTTTGCAATTTTGGCGATTTATCGAGATCTCTTTAAAATATGAATACAAAATTTTGACCCTAGTTTAGAAATGTGATTTAGAGGGTTTTGGGTAGAATTTGTTTGGTAAAATTTTTACAGTACACCATGGTTGTTAAAATGCAGGTTTTGGGCCCCCAAAACGTAGGCTAGTTAACATCAAATTATTGAGCCTAGTGGTAATAGGGGAAGAAATTATGAACATATTTTTGTTTTCCCTTAAATTTACGACCCGATGGATGTTTATAAGCTGTTATAAGATATTTCAAGATTTTCGATGATGCAAAGTCCAAAATGTGTGTAGGAAAATGGACAGAAAAGTCTAAAGACTAGCTGATGGCGAGCTCTTGAAAATCGCTTGAAACACTAATTTTCCTTATGCAGCTATTTTTCTGATTTTAAAAATCCTTTATTACTGTTGGTCTAATCACAATAAACCATATAAAAGCCTATGATCAGGGGGGTCATGATGTGCTGGTCGGTGTTTCGATTAATGAACAAAAGCTGACTCCATCAAAAATGCTTGATTTCAAAAGTGACCCCATCTTCTCGTCGAGAGCAATCAGATGGTTTAATCAGTTCTACAATTTGAAAAACCAGTTATCAATAGTGTCCTCCGCCTTGCCCCTTGATAATGTTTGCTATATTAGGATTATAGGTGTTGAAGTTTCAGTGTTTTAAAGAAGGGTGTTACTTCTTGTTGACCCAGCATGGAGGAAAGACATTCATTATGTCTTTGCCAGCTATTATTGTGTCATCTTAATTCGATTAATTAGAAATTCACTCTCGAGAATTCGAATTTAATTTGTCGACAAAGAAGCAAGGAGAAATCAGAAAACTATGATTCAAGTTGATACTAGCCTGACACAGTAGTAATGGATCCCATCTTATATTTCTCAACAGCCATATAAAGTTGAATAATTTATTAGCCTGTGCATGCAAATTTAGAGTTTTCTTTTGTAGCTACATTAGAGTATAGGCTAAATAATTCATTATATGAACTGCAGCGTTTCATGTATTTTTACACTTTTTCGTGAATGTGAAAAAGTGAAAGAAGAGGCTTTTCTTAATGTAATATTATCGCTATTGAAACATTTTATGAAGCTTGGTTGATTGAGTGAGATCTTTTGTGGATTTGACTTGCGATGGAAGAGGTTGAGAAGGAATATGTTGGAAAAGCGAGAGAGATGATTTCCTCACCTGAGATAGATGAAGATTATTATGAAGAAGTGTCTGAACTCGAAAATCATGAACGTGATGAAGGGGAGAGGAATAATAACAATGATTTACCCAACCGAAATGAACTGATAAAGGATGATAAAACTGTCGAAAAAACTGTTGATGATCTTCTACGTCGTGACGATGAAAACAAAGATGAAGATTATATCATGTGTACGCGTCTACCTCTTCACTTCTCTGCGAAATGTTACAGTTTGTTATCTGCTTCTTCGTCCCATCTCTCTCTCTCTACGAGATAGAAAGCGAAGGAATAGATGGGTATTTTGATTTAGATAGGATTATCAAACTTCAAGGTTTTTTTCGACACCGGTGGAAGATTTTTGACGTTCACTTGGGTCTCACGCTGAAAGAAATCTGCTTCCTATCACAAATCTTCTTCTTTATCTTTACAGGGGATTTGAAGACATCGATTCGTTCAGGAGAGCAGAAGAATAAAGTTGTAACGGAGAACATCGAAAAGATTGAAAACCATTTTCCGCAGATGGTGCAAGACATCAACCTCTACACTGTTCGATCTGCAAAACTCCGCGATGCTGGCGATCAATTCTCGAAATCATTGCGCCAATACGCGGGCACAGAAGTCCCTGCATTGCAACAAGGATTAGGCGCGTTTGCTGAATGTTTTGCCGCGGTTCAAGATCACCGAAACGCGCTTGTAACACGTTTAGAGAATCGTGTTGTTCAAGGATTCGCTGTGTATGAAACGCGATGTAAACAAGCACGTGTGGATGTCAAACAACACAACACAGCCCACACAAAGGAAGTCAGGGAACACAAATCCTTTGAAAATGTCAAATCCAAAAGCACACAACAGTTTGAACTCGCAAAAGCTGAAACGAAATTCAAAAAAGCTGCCGAAGAAGCGAACCGGTCCGCCAATACTTTGAAAGATCAAATTTCCGATTTCGAAAGACAGAAAACTCGAGATTTGAAGAAAGTGTTTGGTGAATTTATGTTGAGCGAGATGATGTTTTACGCGAAAGCGCTCGAAATTTACACGCGGGCTTACCAAGAACTGAACGAAATAGATGAAGAAGAGGGAATCGATCAGCTACACCAATCATTGAAATTATCGCAACCACAACTGACGCCTGGTGGTGGTGGCGGAGGTTATATGTATGGCGGATCCGCCCCCACCCTAGCCACGCCTCAACATCAACCCCATCGCTCACATTCCGCTTCGACGCCGCAGCTTGAGCGGACTTTTTAGAAGACTAGACGAAAGATGATATTAAGAACTACCTTTGGTGTTTTAGTTTTTTAAGATTTTAGGTTTCACAAATTATTACAAATTTTTATTAGCAACCCAGATTTATGGCTCAGGGCTTAAATTGCTAGCTCAATCTCTGAGAAATTCCCCATAACCATCCCTTATAGTATACCATAGTAAAGATTTTTAGGTCAAGGGCGATAGTTAGCTTCATTAGTTAGATTTTTCTAAAAAAGCTTCTTTTTTACGAGATGGTGAAATTCATTTGGCTGACTTCAGGACCCTCGAGCCTTGATTGCTTAAAAAAGTGTGCTCAGATGTTTGGCAAGCAAATATACTTTTTTTCTGATGTTCCATATTTTGAGGGGTTTGATCGAGATGAACTGTAGGTTTTTAATTTTTTTTACAATGTAAAGTTTTTATTTATTTTGCTAACTTCCTTTGTGCTTGATTATTACAGGGTATTCTCGTACTCTTAGGCGAGCTCTTAGGTTCCAAATAAAGGGGGGGGGGGTGGAAAATTTTCGAGATTTTAATAAACGGGGAAGGAGACCTAAATTTGATCGACAAAAGGCAGGTTTTTTCGTTTTTTTTGTCGTTTTTTACTACTTTATAGAGTCAACCAGCAACAAATTTTGTTTGATATCTTTTGATTGAATGAATATTTTTGAAAAATTTTTTGACAGTGATAATGATCTAAGATTGAAGAATCACTTCTGTGAAAATGATAATTATACCACATTTCTACAAGAAGTTGATTTTTTCTTCTTCATTTTTCATTTTCATTTTCCTTTTTTTTCTCAATTTTTTTACTTGATAATATTCCACTCACGAATATCTTTTTAACGAGCACAAAACCGCAACTTGATTCGAATTCTATCAAAAGTTACAGCCATTTTTTTCTCCAGCTGCAAATTATTTCGAGACAGACTTTAATTGCCGGGAGGTTGGATATTGTTCTTCTGAAAACCCAAAATAAGGTTAATATAGCCTAAAATCAGGCTATTTAGAGCAAAATAAGGGGCCTTCTCTTTGACAGCTGGAAATATTCTTAAAAATTAATAAACGGGGGGTCCTAATAAGGTCCGGGGGGGTTGGAAAATTTACAAGCGGGGGGTGGCCGTTTATTTGGGACAAGCTGGAGTTTTTACAAGCTCTTATTTGATTTGGTTGGTCGTTAACATGTAGTAAAAACAATTTTGTTACTTTTTTTAAAGAACGCGTCATCTCTATTACCTCAAACCACCAATTAGTGAAGTATCTTATAAAAACTCCAGCTCATCCCGTTTATTTGGAACCTAAGAGTACATTTCTGGGTTGTTATTGAAATTAAGCACAATAGAAGTAAACGGTTGATTTTAAGATTTTTTACGAAGATTTTTATATGCATATATCAGTCATAAATTTATGTTTTAAAGTTGTTGTCAGACTAAACTCTACGCATCATTTTTTGGTCCTATAAATTAACCTTTGTCCGTTCCTTCGTCTGTTCGTCTGTTCGATTTTTTGCACAAAGATGCATAACTATAAACCCTCGAATGTGACGGAGCCCGATTTTCAAAAAAAAAATTTTTGGGCAAATTTGGGCCAAAAACCGGCCTAAAAAACGGGTTTTTTGGACTTTGTGAAAAATTAGGTCGTTAATTTTTTCTGATTTTTTGCATGAAAGTAGGATACCATCGTAGGTTATAGATGGCTTAAGCGAATTTTTGCAAAAAAATTTTTTTGGCTCAAAAACCGCATGTTTATCTATAAGAATCACTATTAATAAGCATACATCAATGTTCTTAGTCAAATTACTCAATTTTTTTATGAGATAGATGTTTTTTTTGCTCATGAGGGCTTACTTTTAAAAAATATATGGTCGTGTTCAGACCAAGGTTTAAAGTAATTAAGTCTACATGTTTCTTTTATATTCCTTTTGTATTTAGCTGCAGACTCCTCATAAGTTAAACCAAAGTTTAAAAAGGAATCACCCTCTGGTTTAAAAAAAAAGTTTTTACGATATTATCACAGTTTTCTGAATGGACGAAATCAGAGTTCGCAAGTGAAAAGCATGCTCCTTTTGTGAGTTATGAAAGGAGAACGTGAAATTTATGACTTAGAGACGCTCGGAGCGTCTCTAGCAATTTAGGCAGCTAATGGACTTTTAATGAGAATATCATGGATCGAAGTATGGAGATTCCCATACTCCGCAACAAAACTGTTTGCGATCTCCTCTATCAAAAACGAAGCCCCACTCAAACATTCAAAAGGGGATTCCTTTTTCCTCTCTTATGTAATCCATCTAAAAGATGAAATAGCAATTAAGTCGTTGTATTTCTTAATTCTCATATCAACTTAGTACTACTTACGCCTTAAACTTAAACTCTCATGTCTGAACATGACCTATATGTTTAGACATGAAATTTTGGTTGTTTGGCTTGTTTTTATAGAAAAACTGGCCAAATTCGATATTTTTTTATAAGCACACTATCAATTACTTAGGTATTAGCGTTTCTCGAGATTGGCTCTTTCATTCTTTATGATTTTTTGCACAAAGATGCATAACTATAAACCCTCGAATGTGACGGAGCTAGATTTTTGGAAAAAAATTTTGGGGGTAAATTTCAGCTAAAAAACGGATAAAAAAGGGTTTTTTGGACTTGTTATTTTCTGACTTTTTGCATGAAAGTAGGTAAAAGATGGCTTCAGCAGATTTTCTTAAAAAAAGAATTTTTCAGCTCAAAAAACGCATATTTATCTATAAGAATCACTGTAAGCATACATCAATGTTCTTAAAATTACTGAATTTTTTGATGAGATGTTTTTTTGCACTCGAAGTCTTGAATATGAAAGAATTCTTCAAGAGTATGAAATTTTGGTTTCTAAACGTGTTTTTTTATAAGAAACAACCGACTAATTTTAATAGATCGTCACTATTTGTGTTCTGGATGATTGTTTAATGGTGACGCTCACGTAGATATCAATTATATATGTGTTAAATGCATAACCAGGTAGGTCCATAAAAGTATCACTTGTATCATCACAAAATTCGACTGGACATCTACATCTACATAGTGGATGATCCAATTGGAGCCCACAAACTGCGCATGCGTTCTTTTAAACCGTAAGTGGTTTAAAAAGCAAACCCAAAACCCACCCTTGTATACAGGTCATTTCCAAGGCTTGGGTTTTTTGAAGTCGGGTCCGAAAATGGCCAAATCCCAGGCCTGGGTTTTTCAAAGTGAGGACTCCATTGGGATTTGGCAATTTCCCAGGCCTGCGTTTTTATAGCTCAAAAAATGAAAATTGTCTAAAAAGCAAACCCAAAACCCACCCTTGTATACGGGTCATTTCCAAGGCTTGGGTTTTTTGAAGTCGGGTCCGAAAATGGCCAAATCCCAGGCCTGGGTTTGGGGCTGTAAAACAGTCGTTTTCGGGTGGTTTTTCCATTAGCCAAATTCTGGAGCCGCTCGCTGCGCTGCAGTTGATGTGCGTGTCGGGACAAAAATCAAGGCGGAAGCCATTTTGTTTACATTTTTGGCTGGGGAAGCACTGCAAAACAGTGCTTTTTGAGTAGATTTGGTGATTCTTGGTAGAAAGAAGAAGAATACTACTTGGAACCAACATCAAATGTATTTGAATAGACTTCTATCATACATTGGAATAAAAGACAATACTTTTTTAACATAATGAATGTGTGAAACTTGCTTTTTTGTTTACAAACTTCACTCAAGTAGTTTCGTCGATTTCGCTGCTTTCGAAAGCTGTTGATGGAGACTAATAACTTGCAGAAGTAACTTTATATTGGTGCAAACAATGACTATAATAGCTTCACAAACATTCCCTATCATGGAATTCAGCTGAGAAAGATTTTTTTCGATCGCATTGAACAGTTTTGATATGAGGAGAGATATCCAAGATATAGGCTCATTCAAACATGGTTTCACCCATCCCTTTAGATAACAAAGATTTCATGATTCATTTTATTCATCTCAAAAATGGCTGAAGAGGCACTAACGGTCAGATCGGATTCATCGCTGACTGCGCTGAGGGATAAACTTTACTTTAACTCTCAAAATTTTGTCGTTGAATCTTCCCAGTCGTCAAAGACAGAGTTATAATGTTATAAACGTGACTGATTTTGGGGTATGTTTTACGTGCAGGTTTTGATTGGATCCAGGACAAGAAAAGGATAAGCGAGTGCAATAAGTGCCCAAAAATTCTGAAATTTTGAAAGTACCGCAAAAAATTGAAAGTACCTTATGACATTGACATGATTGTGTATATCATATAATGGGTTGTTATTGTTTTGGATATCCGGCATACCGTCAACGGCTCTAACTTGGGACGAGTGTCATATCATGGGATGGTTGACTTTCTGAACTGTTTTTTCACTGTTAAATCTCTGTTGACAACAAGTTTGTTTTCTATGATTTGGGACTATGTTAATTTAAAATGACTTTTAATAGGTAGAGGTTCGGTAAAATGATTGCCGAATTGCTGTCCATGTTTTGTCAGACTGTCCAAGTTAGAGTCCTGACGGTACAAATCCACTTTGTAGTCATTGCATTTTCAGGCAAAGTTATGATGCCTATAGCACTGTCTGAAATTATTTTTTATTTGGATTATTAGTTATCAGTGCTCAATTTCTCTGTTCGGTGGAAAAGCTTCCAACTTCCCAACAGAAAAAGTACTGTCACAAAGGATTATAATAAAAAATTTTGAGATGTTTTTACTTTATCATTTAAATATATAAAATTTGTACAAAGTTTGCTTCAGCCAATATTTTATGCTTGAAAATAGTTTATAAATTCTATTATGTTGAATAATTTTGTGGTGGTAAAGATAAGAAAAACATAACATGAAGTCAAGTCAAAATACTCTCTCAAACACTCAAACATGTTTATGTATAATTTACGATGTTTTCATTATCGCAAAGTAACTCTTTACGAAGATAGAACCTCTGTTAAAATTTTGTTTTATTATTGCTTTCATTGTTGGATGGATGGATTTCCCATGTTTGTATTTATATTACAACCCACGAAAACCGAAAACGTTTTCTATATTTTCACTGACAGATTTTTTTATCATAGATTTTGTTACGTCTTTTTAATTAGTATTCTGCTTAATGCAACAAACATAGCAGTGTAAAAACTGAAAGCTAGTAATTTATTCGCTTTTTGTATTTGTTTTTTAATTTGATAACCCTGTTGGGGTAGGGTAGGGACTACTAGTAGTAAAAGTATTGCCACGTTAAACACATTTTCAAATCTTTCTGGATATATTTCAGGATTGACATGAAATTGACACTAAAGAACTCTTGAAGTCGCCCAGAATATATACAGATATTATTATATCTTTATCTCAAGCTTTTGTTAATATTTCATTGATTTTAAATAATATGAGATAAACAATTTCAGATTTATCTTTAAAATATCTATTTTATCTTTAAGTTTTTATTTGCATACAAAAGATATAAATAGTGTATAAAATATTTTAATATATGTAAAATAGTTCCAAGGAAAAAAGCAATTATCCCCAAAAGATAAAGGTCAAATCCGTTTTTTCATGTGCTTCCGATGAGAAACTTAACGTAATTTGACCATGTTGAGGGGGTGGGATTTGGCTTTGGAAAAAGGAACATGTACAGGTCTGGGAACAGTACATTTTTGGGGTGGGAAATGCCTTTTTCGGGGCTGGGATTTGGCTGGGGAAAATGGAACGCGTACAGGTCTGGGAACAGGGCATTTTCGGGGTAGGAAATGCCTTTTTTCGGGGATGGGATTTGGCTTTGGAAAAGGGAACATGTACAGGTCTGGGAACAGTACATTTTTGGGGTGGGAAATGCCTTTTTTCGGGGCTGGGGAAAATGGAACGTGTACAGGTCTGGGAACAGGGCATTTTCGGGGTGGAAATGCCCATTTTCGGGGGTGGATTTGGCTTTGGAATATGAAGCATTTTCCACCCCGGATTTTTTTTAATTTCGGGGCCGAAAATGACCAGCTCCACAACCCGTGATTTTTGTCTACTAAAAACACCGACCTGAAAACTAGCAATTTTCGACCCCGAAAGTTTGAAAATCTAGCCCTTGGGAACAGGCCAAATTCAGCCCCGAAATGTTGAAAACACAGGCCTGGAACGAAACAGGCCATTTTCGGCCCCGAAATTTTAATCCTTGACCTGGGAACAGGGCAATTTCGACTCCAAATTAAAAAAATTGGGGTGCGAAATGCCTTTGGCANTTGGGTTTGGGGCTTAAAACAGTTTTTCGGGTGGTTTTTCCATTAGCCAAATTCTGGGCCGCTCGCTGCGCTGCAGTTGATGTGCGTGTCGGGACAAAATCAAGGCG
Source organism: Clytia hemisphaerica (assembly GCF_902728285.1). NCBI lineage: Eukaryota > Metazoa > Cnidaria > Hydrozoa > Leptothecata > Clytiidae > Clytia > Clytia hemisphaerica. The sequence goes on from NW_027103497.1 coordinate 611,413, forward strand.
GAAGCCATTTTGTTTACATTTTTGGCTGGGGAAGCACTGCAAAACAGTGCTTTTTGAGTAGATTTGGTGATTCTTGGTAAGAAAGAAGAAATACTACTTGGAACCAACATCAAATGTATTTGAATAGACTTCTATCATACATTGGAATAAAAGACAATACTTTTTTAACATAATGAATGTGTGAAACTTGCTTTTTGTTACTTACAAACTTCACTCAAGTAGTTTCGTCGATTTCGCTGCTTTCGAAAGCTGTTGATGGAGACTACAACTTGCAGAAGTAACTTTATATTGGTGCAAACAATGACTATAATAGCTTCACAAACATTCCCTATCATGGAATTCAGCTGAGAAAGATTTTTTCGATCGCATTGAACTTTTGATATGAGGAGAGATATCCAGATATGGCTCATCAAACATGGTTTCACCCATCCCTTTAGATAACAAAGATTTCATGATTCATTTTATTCATCTCCAAAATGGCTGGAGGCACTAACGGTCAGATCGGATTCATCGCTGACTGCGCTGAGGGATAAACTTTACTTTAACTCTCAAAATTTTGTCGTTGAAATCTTCCCAGTCGTCAAAGACGGAGTTATAATGTTTATAAACGTGACTGATTTTGGGGTAAGTTTTACGTGCAGGTTTTGATTGGACCAGGACAAGAAAAGGATAAGCGAGTGCAAAGAAAGTGCCCAAAAATTCTGAAATTTTGAAAGTACTGCAAAAAATTGAAAGTACCTTAGACATTGACATGATTGTGTATATCATATAATGGGTTGTTATTGTTTTGGATATCCGGATAACCGTCAACGGCTCTAACTTGGGACGAGTGTCATATCATGGGATGGTTGACTTTCTGAACTGTTTTTTCACTGTTAAATCTCTGTTGACAACAAGTTTGTTTTCTATGATTTGGGACTATGTTAATTTAAAATGACTTTTAATAGGTAGAGGTTCGGTAAAATGATTGCCGAATTGCTGTCCCATGTTTTGTCAGACTGTCCCAAGTTAGAGTCCTTGACGGTACAAATCCACTTTGTAGTCATTGCATTTTCAGGCAAAGTTATGATGCCTATAGCACTGTCTGAAATTATTTTTTTATTTGGATTATTAGTTATCAGTGCTCAATTCTGTTCGGTGGAAAACATAACATGAAGTCAAGTCAAAATACTCTCAAACACTCAAACATGTTTATGTATAATTTACGATGTTTTCATTATCGCAAAGTAACTCTTTACGAAGATAGAACCTCTGTTAAAATTTTGTTTTATTATTGCTTTCATTGTTGGATGGATAGATTTCCCATGTTTGTATTTATATTACAACCCACGAAACCGAAAACGTTTTTCTATATTTTCACTGACAGATTTTTTTATCATAGATTTTGTTACGTCTTTTTAATTAGTATTCTGCTTAATGCAACAAACATAGCAGTGTAAAAACTGAAAGCTAGTAATTTATTCGCTTTTTGTATTTGTTTTTTAATTTGATACCCCTGTTGGGGTAGGGTAGGGACTACTAGTAGTAAAAGTATTGCCACGTTAAACACATTTTCAATCTTTCTGGATATATTTCAGGATTGACATGAAATTGAAATCACTAGCTAAAGAACTCTTGAAGTCGCCCAGATATATACAGATATTTATTATATCTTTATCTCAAGCTTTTGTTAATATTTCATTGATTTTAAATAATATGAGATAAACAATTTCAGATATTTATCTTTAAAATATCTATTTTATCTTTAAGTTTTTATTTGCATACAAAAGATATAAATAGTGTATAAAATATTTTAATCTCTGTAAAATAGTTCCAAGGAAAAAAGCAATTATCCCCAAAAGATAAAGGTCAAATCCGTTTTTTCATGTGCTTCCGATGAGAAACTTAACGTAATTTTGACCATGTTGAGGGGGTGGGATTTGGCTTTGGAAAAAGGAACATGTACAGGTCTGGGAACAGTACATTTTTGGGGTGGGAAATGCCTTTTTTCGGGGCTGGGATTTGGCTTTGGAAAAAGGAACATGTACAGGTCTGGGAACAGTACATTTTGGGGTGGGAAATGCCTTTTTTCGGGGGGAAAATGGAACGTGTACAGTCTGGAACAGGGCATTTTCCCGGGTGGGAAATGCCCATTTTCGGGGGGGTGGGATTTGCTTTGGGAATATGAAGCATTTTCCACCCCGGATTTTTTTAATTTCGGGGCCGAAAATACCAGCTCCACAACCCGTGATTTTTGTTCTACTAAAAAGACCGACCTGAAAACTAGCAATTTTCGACCCCGAAAGTTTGAAAATCTAGCCCTTGGGAACAGGCCAAATTCAGCCCCGAAATGTTGAAAACACAGGCCTGGAAACAGGCCATTTTCGGCCCCGAAATTTTAATATCCTTGACCTGGGAACAGGGCAATTTCGACTCCAAATTAAAAAAATTCGGGGTGCGAAATGCCTTTGGCATGTTTCATGTTCCAAACCCAAATCCCACCCCCGAAAACAGGCATTTCCCACCCCGAAAATGCCCTGTTCCCAGGCCTGGGTTTTTAACATTTTTTCCTGTGTGGATGCACTGTAAGGGTTCGATTTTGGAAGCCAAATTTTCCGCCGAACGTATGGTCGTTTTCAGATCGATCCAACGGGGTAAGGTCTAGAATGGGAGGGTGTCCAGGTAGGTAGGTTGGGACTAGCTTTAGGGTGATTTGAGAGCAGTGGGGGCTAGAGGAGGAAAGGATATAAAAAAGACAAGAAAGAAAGAAGAGTCGTGTTTAAATAAAAAGGTTAATACCACTTTCTCTCCCTAAAAAGCTGTCTACGTATTGTGTAAAATACAGTATAAAGAACTAAGAAACAAAACAGTTCTCAGTCAGTGTCCCAAAAACTTAAAATAATAAACTACTCTTGTCTGGCACAAACAACAAGTTGGCCACACTACAGCACCTTTGCTACCATCTTTGTTTACATTTTTTTGCTGGATGAAGCATTTTTAAAAGTGCGGGATATTTCCGACCATTAAATTTTCAAATTTTCAGAGTTTTGGATATTTCCGACCATCAAAAGATATTTCCGACCATCAAATGATATTTCCGACCATTACGCTATGATATTTCCGACCATTAAAGATATTTCCACCCGTCTACGGAAAAAAAAATTGCCGCAGCGGGACTNAATGCAACAAACATAGCAGTGTAAAAACTGAAAGCTAGTAATTTATTCGCTTTTTGTATTTGTTTTTTAATTTGATACCCCTGTTGGGGGTAGGGTAGGGACTACTAGTAGTAAAAGTATTGCCACGTTAAACACATTTTCAAATCTTTCTGGATATATTTTCAGGATTGACATGAAATTGAAATCACTAGCTAAAGAACTCTTGAAGTCGCCCAGAATATATACAGATATTTATTATATCTTTATCTCAAGCTTTTGTTAATATTTCATTGATTTTAAATAATATGAGATAAACAATTTCAGATATTTATCTTTAAAATATCTTGTTATATTTAAGTTTTTTTGCATACAAAGATATAAATAGTGTAAAAATATTTTAATATATGTAAAATAGTTCCAAGGAAAAAAACAATTATCCCCAAAAGATAAAGGTCAAATCCGTTTTTTCATGTGCTTCCGATGAGAAACTTAACGTAATTTTGACCATGTGAGGGGGTGGGATTTGGCTTTGGAAAAAGGAACATGTACAGGTCTGGGAACAGTACATTTTTGGGGTGGGAAATGCCTTTTTTCGGGGCTGGGATTTGGCTGGGGAAAATGGAACGCGTACAGGTCTGGGAACAGGGCATTTTCGGGGTAGGAAATGCCTTTTTTCGGGGATGGGATTTGGCTTTGGAAAAGGAACATGTACAGGTCTGGGAACAGTACATTTTTGGGGTGGGAAATGCCTTTTTTCGGGGCTGGGGAAAATGGAGCGTGTACAGGTCTGGGAAACAGGGCATTTTCGGGGTGGGAAATGCCCATTTTCGGGGGTGGGATTTGGCTTTGGAATATGAAGCATTTTCCACCCCGGATTTTTTTTAATTCGGGGCCGAAATGACCAGCTCCACAACCCGTGATTTTTGTCTACTAAAAACACCGACCTGAAAACTAGCAATTTTCGACCCCGAAAGTTTGAAAATCTAGCCCTTGGGAACAGGCCAAATTCAGCCCCGAAATGTTGAAAACACAGGCCTGGAAACAGGCCATTTTCGGCCCCGAAATTTTAATATCCTTGACCTGGGAACAGGGCAATTTCGACTCCAAATTAAAAAAATTCGGGGTGCGAAATGCCTTTGGCATGTTTCATGTTCCAAACCCATATCCCACCCCCGAAAACAGGCATTTCCCACCCCGAAAATGCCCTGTTCCCAGGCCTGGGTTTTTAACATTTTTTCCTGTGGTAATAGACCCGTAATAGACCAATTGTAAAGTGTACAAAATCTTTCTGAAAAATGATGAATCTTTGACGAGCTATAACCTCTTAAAGTTGTCCCTATTATTTTGCTTATTTTGGATAATAACCCTATGTTGACAACTTGAAATATTTCAATCGATTAAGTTGTTAAACTGTTGCACGATCTAATTAGAATGACGTCACATTTTGTAGATTTCCTGCGAGAGTTACTTTATGAATTTAATTGACATGCAAATGAGTTCAAGGATATTTTTAAGGGCCTCTATATATCACGATCGATAAAAAGTGAGCGGGTTAAAAGTTTAAAAGCTTACTCTTTCATGTTCTTTCACAAGCATTAATTCAAGATGTATATTAAGGTAACGAACGAAAAGACACGAGAATTTCCCGAAGAAATATCATTTTATCAGATACGTATATCCCTGTCTCATGCAAATGGCATTTTAGCTCTCCCCGCCTCTCTGGTTCCAACAAAGGAAATACCATATTACATCCATGTCTCGTGCGAGTGTGTATGTGAGCTTTCCTATTTCCCTCCCTCACAACGAAGGGAATGCACATTACACCCCTTTCTCGCAACGAAGGGAATACACATTACACCCCTTTCTCGCAACGAAGGGAATACATATTACACCTACCGTGAAAAGCACAGCTAAAAATCATATATTTACGCTGTGCCGACGAATCGAGATTCTATTCAGCGCGCAATCAACGAAGACAAAAGTAACCATGACGACCATCCAAGATCTTGGATGAGGTTCAAAGTTGACATTTTTATTCCCGTCGTTGAAAACACAACAAAAAAATATCATCAATGCTTTTTAAAAAGAGTCAGTGATAGAGAATCATAACATAAAGTATGTCTATTATTTCGATTCAATTGAAAGTGACATTTCCATAATTAATAGTTTAGTAATTACTGTTATGCATTCGGGGATCGTGTAAAAGATTTCTTTCGAAAGAAACTCACTTCGATTACACTTGGAGGTTTCTGGGGAATTCGTAAATAGTAAACTGCATACTGATACAGTTTGCTAGACATTAATAAGGTATTATTTGCTCTTCATCTCTGATTCTTTCTACAATGATGCGCGATAAAATTTCTATTATCGGTCTTCAGAGGTTAATATATTCTTCGAAAACTTAACCTCTGATACTCAGGGTATATTACACCCCTTTCTCGCTTTCTCGCAACGAAGGGAATACACATTACATCCCTGTCTCACAACGAAGGAAATACGCACCAATTTCTTTAGTTATAACGGATTTTCAATTTAGCAAGAACTAAGTTTTGCGAAAAGGGCGAAAATTCGTGAAAATCACAAGTTTACCATTTTTAATTACTCCACGGGGTTTAATCCACCTAAGGCGGCGGACACGTAAGGTATTTTGATTTAAGTCAATGAATCCTGAGTTTCGCCGGTTTAGGGATTTTAAAGATCTTCTAGCGCCACATGATCGACATTTAAAAATGTTAGAAAAGGTTTTGATGAACGCTGTTGTGTGTCAACACTGTTTCATATTTGATTGGTATTAAATGTGGTTTTGCCGGTTGAAGATTAAAATAATTAGAATATATTGCTTTTCTTTCAAGATATTCCAAATCGACACGTCGAATAATGGTACAGCTATCAAGTATCCCGGATTGAGAAGTCCACACATCCTCATATTGGACGGCATACAATTAGGAAAAGCAGAGATTTGGGAAAAGGTATTTCGTTCTCAAATGTTTTCACCTGATTTTATCGTCATCCTTTATACCATTTTAATATGTATCTTTCTTCTAGTAAAATAATTTTATCATGCACCCCTATTTTAGGTCGTTGACTACTGAATGACAAAAATTCATCCCAACATAGATAAAGTAAAGTTACATCTTCTAATTTCCAGGATTTTGACATTAACATTTGCGTTCTAGGTAGTATCAATGACGCGTGGCGGTATATAATGACATAAAAAGGAGGGATACCGTTAAAGTGCGGAATAGTGTACATGTAAGTACTCTTGGGTACCTAATAGCTGGAGGGGGGGTGCTGATTAATTTTCGAAAATTTTCCATCCAGGACATTTTCATAACCCCACCTGCTTATTAAGTTTTGTGATAACGTTAACTGTAAATTTCTTTACATGTCTAATAAATATTCGATGGGTTTGGTTGTGCTTTCTAATCTGAAGAGCTAAGGTAATGAAGCCCTGCATATACCTATTTTTATTCATTCGTTGTCTTTTATAGGAACCACTGGATGAACCGATAATCGAGATCGTTCTCAGATAGACATGACCCTTAATTGTCAACTTGACTAAAACACGGCAGGAAAATCATTTATTCACCATCGAAGCGCTAAGAATTATGCACCCGACTGTATCCACGGAGATTATTTATGCAAATATTTTTACTATTCCCCTATATCAGTGACCCGGTCAGCTCCACTTGATGGATAACCCGGTGAATCAAAGATCTTTTTTATGGTCTTACCCCGGCCAACAATCGTTAATTTTTTTAAGAATTCTTGGAATATTACTTGAAATTACTTTTTCCCTACCCGACGAAGTAAAAAGTTATCACTTAGTGAGTTTTGGAGACCCTATAGTCAGACCCGGTGGGTTTCAAAACTTCACTGGATCACTGAGAAAGGGGTGTTCTATTATATATGAAATATAAAAGATGTACGTTTATGTGTGTCAGTAAATGTCCGGGACAGTGTATATCATCCGTTTATGTCCACACGCTGGAGCTTTACAATAACCAAACATCATCAAATTTTACACTTGCGTTTAATTCCCAGTTTAGTGAAATCGGAGAGGTCATGTCGCAGTTATTGGTACCCAATGGAGAGAAGATAAAAATTCCAATTGGGGGAAAGAGAAAGATCCATTGAGTAATTCAGTCATTTTTAAGGGTTGAGTTTGTCAATAGAACTTCCAAAAGGAGATGAACTTGAACAATTCGGGGGGAAATGATGACAATTTTAAAAAGTTAACAAAGGTTTATCCCGTCACAATTTTTTCCCGACTTAAACCCCAAATCTTCTTCCCCAATAAGATATTTTGCAACAGAAATTTACGACTGCAATTTCCCGTTTTAGGTCCCACCGGGTTCTGTGATACAAGTGTGTAGGGCAGATTATTATGTTCTTCTGTTGCTCGCTTTTCCTTTTGACATGTAATCGGTACAGCTTCGGTAAAACAACAAACGCAAAGCAAATGCTTGCAGAGTTTGTTTGTTCTTATAAACTTCGTTTCTTGACCCATCCTGATTCCAAAGAGGACAGGGCCTAAAAATGAAATCGGAAAAACGCAAAAAATTAATAAGCACGTTGTTACTTAACACGATCCCACCAAACCGGTTTACTGCCTAGTAATCGTAAAAATATACGTGAACAATTAGCGAGCCGTAATTACTAACAGACAGATATATTTTCATACTTTTGATTTTGAGGCTGGCCGAGGTTATTTTTTGCTACTTTTTGGTCTTCTTTGGTTCATTACTTTCGAAGGAAATACTTTTAGGTTGTGAAATTTTAACACATTAATTTGAGGGACTTCAAGATGATGTATAAGAAGTTTCATGCTCGTACGATCAATATTTATATTGCAAACAAAAATAAAAATATATGGTCAAAAGTGGCCGAAGTCATCTGGATTTACGGTAACACCACCTTGAAAATCCCTTCCCGCCAAAAGAAGTTAGCGGAAGAATGTTTGCTTAAATCCTGGGGGGGTGCAAAAATGGGTGATGGGTATATTGTGCGGACGGTAAGGGTCGGTTTTTTCACCTTTCAAAGTCTCTCTAACAAGATAGCAAAAATCACAAAAATTCATATCAGTCACTCTAAGGGTCGGAAAATTCAAGATTTCTAGGAAATTATTTTGATTCAGAGAGAAAAAATTGAAAAAAGTCTCTTTATCTAAGGGTAGGGAATTTTTCAAATTTCGAAGAAAACAAGGTCGAATTCCGCAATTCCAAAATACCGTTCGTATCCTATTTCAGCGCTAATTTCGAACTTAAGATCTTATTTATTTTTCTGGAGTGTCTTTAATTATTACTACTGAGATAGGTCTGTGGGGTTGGTTCCAACGTAATACGCGAGCCGCACTTGGTCAATCCGGCTGTTATTGGATGGCGGGGCTTATTGGGGGAGGCGCTTAAAACAGGGCGGCGGTATAAAGGAAATACGGAACCACGAAAATCGAAATTATAACAAAAAAACCGGAACAAATTTTGATCGAATACCAATCGAACATAAATGGAATCAATCGAATGCCAATCAAACATAAATCGAATTAATCGAATGCCAATCGAACACATATCGAATTGATCGAACATTAATCGAACTAATCGAATCAATCGAAAAGTATATGCAATCGAAGCTAATCGAAACTAATCGAACGTCAATCGAACACCAATCGAACGGTAATCGAATCCAATCAAAAGAAATATGTGAAATTCGATTGGCGTTCGATCGATTCGGCTAATCGAAAATCAATCATTCGATTGGCTTCGATTAAGTTCGATTGATTCGGTAATCGAATTTTTCGATTGACATCCCCTGGCAAGAGTTCCATACAAAAAAATGTCATTTAACTGTAAATCCCATGTTGTAATTTGATCAGTGTCCATAGGCTCAATCTCGCTGTCTCAGTCCACAGTGGGATTGAATTGTATGCAAAGTTTTACGACTGCGCAAATGAAAATAATATAATACACATCCTGAATTCAAAACTAGGGGTGGAGAATTCATACCGTGATTGACTGATTGACTGCAATAATCTTGAGGACTCTCATATTGTTTGTATATGTAATTTTTTTATGAACTTCAGAATTCAGTTCTATAAAAACATCCATTATTGGCATTAATTTTCAAGCCAGCACATAAATAATGTCTTCTGCAACCTCATCCTTGAAGCATGACCTTTGATGTGTTTGTACCCTTCGTGTATCCTATTTGTTATTAAGCATCGAGCTGTAAGTAAAGTGTTCAACAAAGCCAAGACCAAAACCAAAACAAAGCTAAGTGAGCAACTATCAAAAGAAATCTCCCGATGGTCAACTTCCTGGTTGTTGTTGGGGTTTCGATTATGTGTACTGCGTCCTCATTTTCTCCATAGCATTGTTCTTGAAACTGATAGAATTCCAGATAAAAAAACCCAACGCTTCTTTACTCGTTCATACTTAATTTTCTTGATCAGTTTGTATTGGGATTCAGGAACTATAACATCTGGTAAATCATTAGAAGATGATCTGAAACAAACTCCAATGGTCAGAACATATGACACCAAATTTCCAAATCCTTCTGTTTTGACTGGTTTTGACAATTCAGGATCCTTTGGCAGACGATGGAATTTAATAGGGTTACCATTAGAGTCTTTCACAAAAACACAAGCTGGAACTGCAGTTACTTTTCATTGTGGATTGTGAAAACAACTCCAATCTGCTAAAAATTTCAGTCTTCTCTAATAGTAGGGGGAATTTTGTTCGATTTTTTGGAATCGCTTGACTGTTTTGTTAGAAGCACTTGTTATACATTTTTGGAAAGCTAAGGGGTAGGGGAATTGAAATTACTATGTTTCCAATTTTTTTTCGGACACTTTGGTGTGATTTTCGGACAAATATGACGGTCTCAGGCAAAAATCATAGGGTTAAAAATTAATGAAAATTTTAGCTCGAGAAAACGGAGACCTGTTGTATATTTTTGGAAAGCTCTCAAAAAATTAAGATTAGAGATATATTGCAAGTATAGGTGATTTCTGTACCTAACTCGAGATATTAACCCTTGAAAACCGTGTTTTTCAGCCAGAAACAGCTATTTTGTCCAGTTTTTGCGCTTTCGGAAGCTCAATATCTCGAGTTAGGTACTGAAATCACCTATACTTGCAATATATCTCTAATCTTAATTTTTTGAGAGCTTTCCAAAAATATACAACAGGTCTCCGTTTTCTCGAGCTAAAATTTTCATTAATTTTTAACCCTATGATTTTTGCCTGAGACCGTCATATTTGTCCGAAAATCACACCAAAGTGTCCGAAAAAAAATTGGAAACATAGTAGTTTCGATTCCCCTACCCCTTAGCTTTCCAAAAATGTACAACAAGTGCTTCTAACAAAACAGTCGAGCGATTTTACAAAATGCCCTCTACTATAACTTTTCCTCTCAATCTTGGCTTGTTTTGGTTTGGAATTTTCGCAAGATGGCGCATATCATCGAAAAAGTCCCTACAGCTAGTTACCAGGCCCTTTTACGGAATGTGGCTAGCACCGCATGGATTTCACACATCCCAGATTGAAAATAAAATTTCCCGCGAGATTTTCAAAAATGTACCACTCAATAAAAAAAGGAAACGCTAGAATCAATCAGTCATCAAAAATACAGCGGACATTTTTGAGGCTTCACTTTCTTGTCCGAAAAAGGTTAAAGATTCGCTTCTAGCCTTTCGGGGTTATACTTCACTGGTCAGAGAGTGTAAGACGCGAGTCTGCTGACGCAGAACACGATGAGAGACTAGCATAAGAAAAGAATATCTTAACCTATTAACTATTTACCGATGTCCTAATGACCGATGTCACCAGGACCGATGCAAAGCTGTATATGTGCACACAAGAAGGGTGAAAATGACGAAAAAAGAAATTTTAACAGTAAAGCTTTTCCCAAAATAATCTGCACTCAGACAAGGCTGGAACTTTCGATATAATTCAAATTAAAAAGAGGTTTAGTGCTTGTTGAAAAGGTATTTAGGAGTGGAATATTAACAAATAAAAAACGAAAAGATCGGTAGACGAAGATGAAAAGATTTGGAAGTAAATTTTTTTCTCAAAAACTGAAATAGGGGCCTGAAAAAATAGTGATTCTATGATCTTAAAGCATCATCACTCTGTAAAAACACTATTTCAAACACATACTTATTTATTTTATGAAATCAAAAGATGTTGCCCAAATTTTTATTTTATCACTGATTGACTTTAAAACAGTAGCGTGGTGGCAAAGGGGGGGGGGGTGAAATATAAAGGGCGCAAAAAGACGCCTCTGATTACTAATTTCGGCGCCCATTTGCTCTTTTACACCTTAGATAAGCCAGATTAAGGCCAAAAAGAGAAGAAAAAAAAAAAAAAAAAAAAAAAATTTGCAATGCAACAGCTTCGCGCAACGGACGCTTTTTTTAACGTCAAAAGAAAGTGATCGAAAAATTATTAGTTTTTTGCTGTTTAAGTCGCGAAAAAGAAGATAATCATCGCAGTTTTACATCAAGAAGACTCTCGAACAGATTCTGCATCTTCTGGTGTATTTTCCATCCTAAACGTCAACAGGAAATGGAAAAAATGAACATTTCACTCCTGATTCTTTTGTTTACATTGACTGACTCGTGTACTGCTCAACAACAACAACGAAAGTACGTACAACTTACATCAAAAAGAACTTTCTACTCAGCTCCAATTACGTATTATTCAAACCATTGCTGTTCTAATAGACTGCTACTGTGCGGAGATGTCGAAATTAACCCAGGACCCGTCCTTTGCACTTCATGCAACAAGACAGTAAGAATCAACTCCAAGCGACTCGAATGTATAACATGCAAAGAACAGCTCCACCTCAAATGCGCAAGCGCGCACATACGTATAGAAAACTCCCGCATACCGTATCAATGGACCTGTCATACGTGCACATTGGTCATCCAACCGTTCTTCAACATTCGAAACTTTGAAGATCTGGACGCCTCTGCCGACCATATTCCTAACGACTTTGTCAGTCCATCAGTTGCTCTGCTGAACCAGCACCGTAAACATCTATCCGTAGCCCATCTCAACACCCAGTCTATGGCATCTACCTTTACCGAATTCGAATCATACGTCTCAGAGCACCAATTCGACATCATCACAATGTCCGAGACCTGGTTGAAAGACAACAAGAACCTTTTATCGCACCTTGAAATAGATGGCTACGAAAAAGACTTTCGAAACCGAGATGCTAAACGTGGCGGTGGTGTCGGATACTACATCAAAACAGACATCAAACACAAAGCCCGTAAAGATATTGAATCCTTTGACACAACTATCGAACACCAGTGGATTGAATTGACTGGCAAGAACCGTCTCTCGAATGTCTTGATTGGCATTGTGTATCAGCCAAGCAGTAAACAAAATGAAAAACTTGAGTGGCTCAACAAATTCGAATCACTTGTTTCCCAAGCCGCAATTGTTCATCATGGTCCTATAATAATTACAGGTGACTTTAACATCGATTTACTTGTACCGTCACCAGCAAACGAAGCTTACCAGAACATACTGGGAACGCTCAATCTCAAACAACTTATAGCCCAACCAACACGAAATTCCAAAACTCTAATCGACCATGTTATCACAAACATTGACACCAAACTTATAGCGAGCGATGTTGTTTTATGTGACGAAATCTCAGACCACGATTCACCTTTTTGTATCCTCAAAATCAACAAACCTCGATATGAACCGCGGCACAAATACATTAGAGACGAACGAACTTTAGTACTCGCAGACTATATCAATGATTTTCAACAACTACCATTAAACATTGTGTATGCTTTCGATAACACCTCAGACAAAGTCAATGCACTTAATAAACTTATCACGGAGTGCATCGATCGTCACGCACCTGTACGTAAGATCAAACTCACCCGTCCTTCGTCCCCATGGATGAAAGATCTTGATGTCCGAGATTTACAACGGCAGAAAAATGAACTACGGCTAAATTTGAAAAATAACCGCAACAATGAACAACTTGACCAACTAAGAAACGTGAGGAACAACCTCAAATCGACCATCCGGGGAGCGAAAAAGAAATTTCTTAAGAACCTCCTAGCTAACAAATCCTCAGCCGAAACATGGAAAGTCATCAACAAATTACTACATCCCAGACAAAAACGCATGGACGTTGATCCAGACGAAATTAACAAGTTTTTCAACTCAACTGCCATGAGGACAACAGGAAGAAATGCAGGAGACCTCTCAAAATCGTTCATTGAAGAACTACCCGAACATCCAGACAGCTTCAATCTCCGTCCTGCTACGTACGATGAAGTTTCGAGAGCTATCCAGAAACTTAGATCAGATTGTTCCACCGGACCCGACAACATCCCTTCAAAATTCATCAAGCCAGTATCCCAATATCTCACATCACCTCTAACCGATATCATCAATAACTGTATCCAATCATCGACCTTCCCAGAAGAATGGAAAACTAGTCGAATTTGCCCAGTTCCCAAAGTCACCGACCCCCAATCCTTGACAGACTACAGACCAATCAGCATCTTGCCAATCTTGTCAAAAGTCTTTGAAAGAATTATCCTCCAACAATTAACCGAGCACATCGAAGAAAAATCGATTTACCTCGAGAGTCAATCTGGTTTCAGAAAAATCGCATTCAACTATAACCGTCCTACTCAAGCTGAAAAAACGATATTAAAGTTGCAATGAGCAGAAGCGAAGTAACGCTATCTGTATTTGCCGATTTCTCAAAGGCTTTTGACACCGTTGACTATCGAACTTTAATATAAAACAACTTAGTAACCTTGGCTTCTCTCGAAAAGTACTTTATTTGATTAGAGATTATCTATCAGAACGCAAACAATACGCCCAAATCGACGATAAATCATCGAGCAAATTAGACTTACAGTTTGGCGTTCCACAGGGGAGTATACTTGGCCCGATCTTGTTCAACTTGTATGTGACCACTATAAACACCAACGGTCCGAGCACATACCTGCTATATGCCGATGATACTACGCTACTCCGACACACAAAGATCCAAGAACTGCAGAGCGCCATCGAATCGGTCCAAAATGAAATAGACAACATCAACCTTTGGTCTGAGCAAAACAATCTTTGTCTTAACACAAAAAAGACAAAAATGACAATCTTTTCGACCAGACAACTTGCACAACGCCATTCCCTCGCGGAACTCGTCACGGTTATCAAAAGCGCTGGACAGGATATTGAACAGGTCAAAAATTTCAAAATTCTCGGTGTTAGATTTAATGAGCATCTAGACTGGACTGAACATGTCAACCATACCATGAGATCTTGTTTTGCCACGTTACGCAGCTTAAAACGATTCAAGAACACCGCATCATGGCAGCAGCGCAAGATGCTTATGGAGTCACTGGTTCTCAGTAAACTGACATATGGCATCGCTTTACTATCCGATGCTACAAAAGCCCAGATTGAGCGTCTTCAGAAAGTCCAGAACGCCGCCGCTGGCTTCGTGCTCAAACGTTATGCCAGAACCAGCGACGTAATCGATCTCGAATGGTTACCAGTTTCTGAGATGGTTGATCTAACAATCGCCAAGATTGCCCATAGCGCTCTCCACAACCCCAGCTGGCCGTCATACCTCAAACTCAATAGACAACCGGATCCAGACAGAGAGCTCCGAAATGGTAATTTGGTCGCACATGACATTGAGGACACATCTCGTCTAACTGGCACCTTTGCACATGAGGCCGCAAAATGCTTCAACAACTTGCCTGTTGATATCAAACGAATTGACAAAAAGGAAAGCTTTGCTGATAAATGCTGGAATTTTTATTTTGATAGGGCGCTAGCCAAATCTCTAAGCTAATTCAATTCAACCTTGAGTCACAAACTTAATCAACACAGTCGATCTAGTATCCGATACTTACGTGTAGTCTTTAGCATTTGCAGCCTAGTCTATTTTCTAAGGTCATTTATTTTCAATCACTTGCTATATATTTGGACTCATTCTTCTTGTGTTTTCTAGCCCACCAGCGATTCTAGCGTTCCCCTTTTGATATATTTATTTTATGTTAATATTTATTTCATTTTATCTAAAACATTGTTCTAGCATTTTATATTCCTAATTGAGACCGAACCTATATTCTATTTTACCGCAGCCATTCCACAATTTTGCCATCACAATATCTACAAATTTAACCGAATGATTTTAGTTTTGATGTTAATTCGATGTTGCACTATTACGTCTAGTCTATTCTACATTCGAATTTTCTTCTCAGTTTGATCTCCTATGAATATATTAAAATATTATCATATAAGTAGTTTTTCTCCCTAATATTTAATATTTACTATTTCATTGCATAACTAGGACTTTGACAACCTACACAATTCGACCTATGTGATTTTTTATCTACATCATCTTATCCGACGAACCTATTTTTCAGCGTCTTCTATATTAGGTTGCCCATTGATTTACTATTTCTATACTATGTAGCCGACCAGCCCACTAAGCTTCCATTTAATGATTTAGCTGTCCACTTCGTATCAGTTTTAATCGTACAGTTTTATAAACATTTATATACATAACATATACATAAAATATTTCAACTTCTTGTAAGAAGAACCAATATACTTTTGGAGATCAAGAAATTAATGATGAAAAAAAAAAAAAAAAAAAAAAAAAAAAAAAAAAAAAAAAAAAAAATACCCCAAAATTTTCGTGCTCGCTTCACTCGCCTAATTTTCACAAAGATATATACTTTCGTAGGGAGCCCAAAATAAAAATCTATAAATTGCCTCCCCAGTTTGCCCAAATTTTAGTTGACCCACCACGTTACTGCTTTAAAAGCCATCATATAACAATGCGAAAAAACCAGCTTTTACTTTCAAATACGGGGGTGTTGTTGATATGAAAATAATACTCAAAGCGCGATTTTAGAAGTTAAAGTCAAGCTAAGATTTTTTGGTGACGTCGTCAATTGCATGGCAAAATTTGCATTTTCAAATTAGGCCTTGAGATGTGCTAAACTGTCAAACGTGCTAACCGCACTGGCTCAACTTCAGTATCTTTGAAAACTTAATGGCTTAAGGAAAATTTTAGCATTTCTTAATTAGATTACTCATCCCCAGGCCCCAATAAGAAAATTTTTTTAAAAATGAAACGTGTACCCCGAGATATTCACCCAAGGAACAAGTATGCAAAATTTCAGCCAAATCCGATCATTTTTGAAGCCTCCAGTCTGCCCAAAAGTTTTTAACCTCGTTTTGAGGCTAAAACTCGTGACCACGCCCCTAAAAATGAAAATTTTGAAAACATGAAAAGACAAAATCTTTGATTTTAAAACCAGAATGCCTCGTGATCTGGCCATTGGAACCCTTTTTAGGGCATTCCGTGTCGAGAAATGTTATCCATCTTTAAAAACTTGGCAGGAGTTAGTTTACAGAACTTTTTCTGAATTTATTGATATTTCGATTGACCATTATAACGGACTGATGAAGAACAAAAAGGTATGCTGAAATATCTATAGATTCCAAGTTCTATTTTACTACCACCATTCGAAATATTAGGTATAATTAATATTCGACACTCTATAGCCCCACTCTAGACATTGGAATTAATTTAAGCATTTTTCATACTAAATTTCCAGATATAGTGAATTACTTTTTTCTTACATTACAATAATAAGTAGAAAATATACTGTTAATGAAATATGGTTACTTACTGTATAACAACGTCAAATTTTAATCAAAACGCAAGAACAATTTTAAAAATGAAGAGATAATCCAGTAAAAAAGCAAAAACTACACCCAATAAGGGAAAGACGAATACATTTTCCCGACGTATACCAAAAACAACAGTCCTAAAAAATGAATGAAAAAGAAAAACACCAAAAAAAAACAAAAGTTTTCAACTAATGTGAAATTATATAAAAATACTTATTAAT